>NC_140987.1:264228766-264348917 GCF_052327205.1 Somniosus microcephalus
CTGGGGAGCCAAGGAAGGTTCGCATCTGTGGGGACTTCAAGGTGACTGTGAACCCAGTCCTGCACACAGTACAGTATCCGCTTCTGCGGATAGAAGGTATTTTCGCCTCACTATCTGGAGGGAAACGTTTTACAAAGATTGACCTGGCTCAAGCGTATCCACAAATGGAGGTGGAAGAAGCATCTAGGAAATACCTCACGATAAACACTCACAAAGGCCTTTACCAGTACAATCGACTGGTATTTGGGGTAGCATCGGCCCCGGCTATGTGGCAGAGGGCAATGGAACAAGTCCTGCAAGGGATCCCAGGGACCCAGTGTTATTTGGACGACATCCTGGTTACGGGTGAAAATGACAATGAACACCTTGTCAACCTGGAACAGGTGCTCACGAGATTGCAGGAATATGGGCTACGAGCCAACCGTCCCAAATGCGAGTTCTTCAGGAGACAAATCTCGTATTGTGGCCACATGATTGATGAGGAAGGGTTGCATAAGTCGCCGGACAAGATTGAGGCTGTAGTCAAGGCTCCAGCACCAGAAAATGTGTCGCAACTGAGGTCGTTTCTCGGGTTGGTGAACTACTACCATAAGTTCTTGCCGAATTTATCTACAATTCTGCACCCACTGAACGCCCTCCTTCAAACTGGTGTAACATGGAAATGGAGTGATGAGTGTAAGCGTGCCTTTCAGGAATGTAAATGCCAAATCATTTCAAAAGAAGTATTGGCCCACTACAACACAACACTACCGATTCGGTTGGCATGTGATGCGTCACCTTACGGCATTGGAGCGGTGCTGTCACACAAATTCCGTGATGGTTCAGAGAGGCCAATAGCCTTTGCATCGCGCTCGCTAACCTCAGCCGAGCGTAACTACGCCCAGATTGACAGGGAGGCCCTCAGCCTGGTGTGGGGGGTGAAGAAGTTCAATCACTATCTGCATGGGCAGAAATTCAACCTACTGACTGACCATCAACCCCTGGTCTCAATTTTTAACCCAAAGAAGGGCGTTCCGGTGATGACGGCGCAACGGCTGCAAAGCTGGTCACTTTTTCTAGGGGCACATCAGTATGACATAGAGTACAAAGGTACGAAACAACATGGAAACGCTGATGGGCTTTTGTGCCTACCGTTGCCTACGGTGGAAGAAGCACCTGCAGTGGACCCGGTGGAGATATTCCATGCGACCATAGTCGAATGTTTGCCTGTTACAAACGCAAGTATTGAGAAGGAAACCCGAAATGACCCGACACTCTCTCGGGTCTATGATTTGACGGTGAAGGGATGGCCAGCATATGGCGACTCACTGTTGCCAGCATTCTCGCCAAGGAGGGAACAGCTGTCAGTGTGCCGGGGAACCTTGATGTGTGGATCCCGAGTGGTAATTCCACCCAAGTTGAGAGATAGAGCACTCAATGAGCTTCACGAGGGTCATCTGGGAGGGGTAAAAATGAAGAGCCTAGCCAGGGCGTTTGTGTGGTGGCCGGGAATCGATAAAGAAATCGAGGATATGACCAAGAGATGCACAGGATGCCAGAAGGTCCAAAACGCTCCACCACAGGCCCCGCTACATCCATGGGAGTGGCCCTCATCTCCATGGCAACGGGTACACATTGATTTCGCTGGTCCATTTATGGACTCAATGTTTCTAATTGCTGTGGACGCCCATTCGAAATGGCCAGAGGTCATTAAAATGTCCTCCACCACCACGGAGAAAACTATTGCAGTCCTAAGGACCATCTTCGCCAGGAATGGGTTGCCAGAACAGATCTGTTCCGACAATGGCCCACAGTTTGTGTCTGAGGATTTCCGGAGGTTCCTGAAGAATAATGGGGTCAAACATTACACATCTGCCCCATATCATCCAGCCACAAATGGATTGGCTGAGAGGTTTGTTCAGACCTTTAAAAAGGTCATAAAGACAATGTATAATGACGACATACCACTGCAACACAAGGTGGATAACTTCCTGTTTGCTTACCGGAATGCGACACATGCAGTAACCAACCAAACTCCAGCCGTGCTGTTTTTCAACCGGAGACTAAGATGTCGCTTGGATTTGCTCAAACCAAACATAAGACGAGATATTGAGGATAAGCAGTTCCAGCACATAAATGAGAAGCCAACCAGGAGCTTCAAGATAGGGCAACCAGTCTTGGCCCGCGATTACCGAACAGGAAAATGGCAGCCAGGCACGATATGCACACAGCAGGGACCACTAATGTACACAGTGGACGTTGGAGAGAGCATTGTGAGACGCCATGCTGACCAGATTCTAGAGTCACAGGAACAAGCCAAACCTGTACCACAAGCATGTGCACCTGGTAATGAGCCCGAAGTACAGATTGCATCAACCTCAGAAGCAGGGGTATTGGAAGCTGACGAACCAACCAATGACAATGAGCCAAAATTGACTCCACCGCCAGAACAGGATACTCGAGAAAGGCACTATCCAGTCCGGATCAGGAAGCCTCCTCAAAGACTGAACTTATAAATGACTATTTCAGTTGATGTATTTATTACTGAGAAAATTGTAATTGTAATTAGTTATTATTTAGTTGTTAAATGAATGTTATGTACTGTTTATCTAAAAGGGGAGGAATTGTTGTGTATGTACCTTTAAGGGAATAACTGGTCTTAGACTGCAGTACCGGCAGTGACCACCCCTGTATAAAAGGCCCTAGCAGGCTTCTGTAGTTTCAGTTTCAAGCTGCCTCTTGTTCAGTAAAGTACCTGTTAAACTGTTCTCCTGAAGTCCGTGTATTATTGAGGCGTGGACTTTACAGCAGGGATGCTGGATCCAGCGGGTAAGTGGAAAGGCACTTACCTCCTGGATCCTGCAGTCCTCGCCTCCCTTTAGCTGGCGGGTCCGCTGAGGCCCGGGAATGCCGACAGCCAGAGTTAAATTTAAAATGGTGGCTCACCATGAGGCACAGAGCCTCATTATAATATTTAACTCTTAACCTCCCACCCGACCCCATCCAACCCGGTTGAGGTTAAAATCCCCCCCAGTATGTTTCTATTAACTTCCTATGTCCACTACATTAATGGAGGAATTCCACAAATTAAAACAATCAGGTGAGCACCTACATTGAAATAGCAGACCAAGGGACTTAATATGATTACACTAATCTCCACACAGCATAATGTGAAGGTCAAATCATTGTAAAGTAACACCATTATTGTGCACAGGTTATGATATTCAGCAAAGCTCTAAAATGAAAAGAAAAGCAGATGCAGAACTTTAAAAGCTGAGAGCAGAAGTTCGCAGCATGAGCAGTTGCACTTGTCTTCACTCCCCATATGTAACACTACAGGAGATCAATGAGGGTATGAAAATAAACTTGGTGCAAGGCTCTGAACTGCAAAATTTTCTTTTTAATCCATAGCCTCACCCCTCCTTATCTCTGTAACCTCCTCCAGCCCTACAACCCTCAGAACTCTGCGCTCCTCCAATTCTGGCCTCTTGAGCATCTCCGATTTTCTCCGCTCCACCATCGGCAGCCATGCTTTCAACTACCTGGGCCCTAAGCTCTGGAATTCCCTCCCTAAACCTCTCTGCCTCTCTACCTCTCTCTCCTTCAAGATGCTCCTTAACACTTAACTCCTTGACCAAGCTTTCGGTCCCCTATCCTAATAGCTCCTTACATAGCTCAATGTCAAAATTTGTTTGATAACGCTCCTGTGAAGTACCTTGGCACATTTTATTACATTAAAAGGAGTTCGTTTTTGTTAATCTGCCTCTATACAGGGATTGGATTTAATGGGACAGCCACTAACTAAAACTAGGCAATAATACGTATTCTTTCCACACCAGTCTGGAGTTACCTGGTTTATCCTCTTCTAAGCCATGCTATTATATTGGCAACCAGTGCTCTGGCACAACTTCCATATCCAAGAATGTCATTGAGTCATAACAGCACAGAAAGAGGCCATTCGGCACATCGAGTCCGTGCTGGCAGATTGTGGTCAGATTCTTTGCCATTTGGTGAACCAGTGGATGTGGTGTATTTGGACTTTCAGAAGGCTTTCGATAAGGTCCCGCATAAGAGATTAGTGTGTAAAGTTAAGGCACATGGGATTGGGGGCAAGGTACTGACTTGGATAAAGAACTGGTTGGCAGACAGGAAGCAAAGAGTTGGAATAAACGGCTCTTTTTCCGAGTGGCAGGCAGTGACTAGTGGGGTACCGCAGGGATCGGTCCTAGGACCCCTATTCACAATATATATAAATGATCTGGACGAGGGAACTAGATGTAATATCTCCAAGTTTGCAGATGACACAAAGCTGGGTGGGCATGTGTGCTGTGAAGACGATGCCGAGAAACTCCAGGATGATTTGGACAGGTTGGGTGATTGGGCAGAAGCATGGCAGATGCAGTATAATGTGGATAAATGCGAGGTTATCCACTTTGGTGGCAAAAACAGGAGGGCAGATTATTATCTGAATGGCAATAGATTGGGAGAAGGGGAAGTGCAACGAGACCTGGGTGTCCTTGTGCACCAGTCGCTGAAGGTAAGCATGCAGGTGCAGCAGGCGGTTAAGAAGGCAAATGGTATGTTAGCCTTCGTAGCGAGAGGGTTCGAGTACAAGAACAACGATGTATTGCTGCAGTTGTACAGGGCCTTGGTGAGACCACACCTTGAGTATTGTGTGCAGTTTTGGTCGCCTTATCTGAGGAAGGATGTTCTTGCCATAGAGGGAGTGCAGTGAAGATTCACCAGACTGATACCTGGGATGGCAGGAATGACGTATGAGGAGAGATTGGGTTGTTTGGGCTTATACTCGCTGGAGTTTAGAAGAATGAGAGGGGATCTCATTGAAACTTATAAAATTCTAACAGGACTAGACAGACTGGATGCAGGAAGGATGTTCCAGATGGCCGTGGAGTCCAGAACCAGGGGTCACAGTCTAAGGATAAGGGGTAAGCCATTTAGGACAGAGATGAGGAGGAATTTCTTCACCCAGAGAGTGGTGAACCTGTGGAATTCTCTACCACAGAAGGCAGTAGAGGCCAATTCATTAAATATATTCAAGAAGGAGTTGGATATATTTCTTAAGGCTAAAGGGATCAAGGGATATGGGGAGAAGGCAGGGACAGGGTACTGAATTTGGATGATCAGCCATGATCTCATTGAATGGCGGAGCAGGCTCGAGGGGCCGAATGGCCTACTCCTGCTCCTATCTTCTATGTGTTTCTATGTTTCCTTCACAGAACTTCACAGAAACCCCACAGTGCAGATAGAGGCCATTTCGGCCCATCGAGCCTGCACTGACACACATCCCACCCGATCCCCGTAACCCCTACACCAACACATATCCCACCTGATCCCCGTAACCCCTACACCAACACATATCCCACCCTATCCCCGTAACCCCACATATTTAATCCCCCTAACACTAAGTGTCAATTTATCATAGCCAATCAACCTAACCCGCACATCTTTGGACTGTGGGAGGAAACCGGAGCACCCGGAGGAAACCCACGCAAACACGGGGAGAATGTGCAAACTCCACACAGACAGTCGCCCGAGGCCGGATTCGAACCCGGGTCCCTGGTGCTGTGAGGCAACAGTGCTAACCACTATGCCACCGTGCTGGTCATCCCTCAGCATTCTAGATTAATTGCAGTATAGTCAATGTACTGCACATTGATGTATCAAACAGGTGACCGATGGCATTGGTCAGCACAGCCTGTACTTTCAACTCTTTTCAACAGGAGCATAACACATACATTGTATTTGGTGACTTAATGAAACCAGCGAGGGGCACAAGGGTTTACCTGCAACAATATTTGAGGCAACAATAGTGGGAGGCAATTGTGCAGACAGCAGGTTAACAATGCAGAGGGGAGTGAGGAAAGCAAATAGCACAAAAGTAAAAAGGTGAGAACACAACATGGGTGGGGTGGGAAGTGAAAGCTTTACAGGGTGCAAGAGAGTGAGCAGCCCAATAGCAGAAGGAGCACCACACAGCAACGAACAGGGTGTGCACAAAAGCTTTACAGGAAGAGACAAAGGACTCAAAAAGGTAAAAAAGCAGAATGTGCAAAAAAAGCGCAAGATGAAAAATGAATTTAGAAAAGTGAAGGTTAAGCAGAGATAGTGACAGGGAAGAGTAGAGGGGAGTTGGAGACTGTGGTGTATGTAACCTGTTCCACCTTAAGAGAACTACCTTAAGAGATGTACTACTTTCTCTTGGCTGCTGTATACTGTAATACCGGTGGTGACCACACTGGTATATAAACGTTGTGTAGGGATTTGCTGGGCAGTTCAGCCCTGACCTCCGAATAGTAAAGACCTGTTAAAAGTTATTCTTGTGGTCTGTGTCCAGTGATTTATAATAAGCATAACTGGGACACACAGACTTAACAGTGGCGACGAGTCCGATCTTACCCTGCGGCAGTTTTACATCCAAGGCAGCTTCGTCCTCAGAACGGGCGTCGAGAAGAGGCATCCGCCCTCAACATCCTGCTGAGCACCATCGCACGGGAGGCATCGAGAACCCGGGTTAAAAAGAAAAATTCTGACCACGAAGACCTCCATCAGCGACAGGCAGTGATCATCCCTGCTACCACGGTGGTGGGTAAGCCGATCAGCGACACGAGCAGAAAGTCGGCCGCGTTGACTGTGGAGTGGGGGAGGGAAAACGGAGGAAAAAGGGCGGAGAACTCGACCACGGCCGGTGAAAAGGGCCGGGCTGCAATCGAGGCCGAGAGGCGCAGCGACTGGGGCAGCTTAAGGCACGAGAGCCGCGGAGAACTCAAACGCAGCCGGTGTAAAGGACCGGGCTGCATGCGGGGCTGAGAGGCGCAACAGCAGGGGAAGCGTGAATGCCCACGGGAACCGCGGGGGAGTAAAAGCAGCGTCAGGGAATTGAGAGCCGCTGGGGAGGCGAGAACGGCAGCAGCACGGCAATCGCCATTGCAGCCAGCGGGGGAAGAAGGCAAATGCGGGAATCCGCCATTGTAGTCGGCGGGGGAAGAAGACGAGCGCGGGAAAGACCGCCAAGCGCGGGAAGCCGCCATTTTAGTAGGCGGGGGAAGAAGACAAGCGTGGGAAGCTGCCATTTTGAGAAAAAGAAAAATTTAAAAACTTGCAAGGATGCCTAAACATGGGAACATTAATACCTTTGATAGTGATATCGAAGATTGGACCACATATGTAGAACGCATGGAAGTTTATTGTAAAGCAAATAAGGTACCAGATGATGAGAAAGCACTAACCTTATTAAGCTCAATGGGTGCGAAGACCTACGGGCTATTGAAGCACCTTCTATCACCAGATAAACCGACGGATCAGACTTTCGCGAATATTGTTACTGTCCTGAAAAATCATTTAAACCCCACGCCGCTGATGATAGCGGAACGATTTAAATTTTACAGAAGAACGCAGCTGAAAGACGAAAGCAACGCTGAATTTTTAATTGAACTGCGTAAGCTATCAAAGTACTGTCAGTTTGGAACAGGACTAGCAGATGCGCTGAGAGATAAATTTGTGTGTGGGTTGTTAAAAGAAGGAACACAAAAGCGACAGCTTGAGGAGAATGATCTTACGCTTGATAAAGCTGTCACTATTGCAGCATCGCACGAAGCCGCAGCGCGAGGCACTGCAGAAATGCAGCTACGGTCACCGGAACTCAGCACCAATCAAATGGTCTTGGGTACAGTAAAATGTTATCGTTGTGGAAAGACAACGCACGATCAGAACCAGTGCTGGTTCAAAAATCAGGAATGCAGAAAATGTGGCAGGCTTGGTCACATAGCTAAAGTATGCTGGTCAGGAAAGAAGACCAGCAACAAAAAGTCACTGCAGGAAAAGTACAGAAAGGTACACAAGGTGACAGAGAACAGTTCGAACGAACAGAAGTCAAATTCAGACTCCAGCAGTAATGAACTGGGTAGTCTAAGAGTACACAATGCTGGTAATGAAGCAGACCTCCAAACAATCTGGGTCACACTTCAGATAGCAGGAGTCCAAGTGAAGATGGAATTGGACACTGGATCGGCATTGACGGTCATGAATAAGCAAGATTACAAAAGGTTATTCCCGCATATTCCCCTACGGGATACGGAGATTGTATTGAAAACATACACGGGGCAAAGAGTATACCCCATCGGGAAGATAGAGGTAAAGGTGGTCCACAAGGGCAAAGAAAGCTGAGGAATGGACTTATATGTGCTACCTGAGGGAGGTCCACCACTACTGGGACGGGAGTGGATTAGGAAAATAAATATGGACTGGCATTCCTTAAAAGCACTAACGGTAGATTCCGGTAAAAACCTAAACGATTGTCCAGAATATTGGACGATGCTAAAGAGGTGTTCCAACAGGGACTGGGAACACTGAGAGGAATTACGGCAAACATCAAGGTTGAAGAACATGCAAACCCGAAATTTTTCAAAGCCAGACCGGTACCTTATGCGATACGACCTGCTGTGGAAGCTGAGCTGGAAGGGCTAGAACGTTCAGGAGTACTGTCTAAGGTAGACTGGAGTGAGTGGGCCACGCCCATTGTTCCCGTCATGAAGCGTTCATCGAGCAACAAGCCGGGGGAACCGGGGAAGGTTCGCATCTGTGGAGATTTCAAGATCACTGTTAATCCGGTGCTTCACACGGTGCAGTATCCGCTTCCGCGGATTGAGGATATCTTCGCTTCGTTGTCTGGCGGGAAACACTTCACCAAGATACACCTGGCACAGGCGTACTTACAGATGGAAGTTGAGGAAGAGTCACGCCAGTATCTCACGATCAACACGCATAGAGGCTTGTACCGGTATAATAGACTGGTTTTTGGAGTGGCATCGGCTCCAGCAATTTGGCAGAGGGCCATGGAGCAGGTATTACAGGGAATTCCAGGCACACAATGTTACCTGGACGATATTCTGATTACAGGAGATGATGACGAGGAACACTTTGCAAATTTGGAACTGGTGCTCACCAGATTGAAAGAATATGAACTTCGAGTTAATCGCCAGAAATGTGAGTTCTTTCAGAAGCGGATCTCGTACTGTGGTCATGTTATTGACCAGGAGGGGCTTCATAAGTCTCCTGACAAGATCAAAGCTGTTGTGAAGGCTCCCGCTCCGGATAATGTATCCCAGTTGAGGTCGTTCCTAGGGTTGATTAACTATTACCATAAGTTTCTGCCAAATTTATCCACGGTGCTGCACCCGCTGAACGCTCTTTTGCAGAAGGGAGTACCATGGAAGTGGAGCGAGGACTGTAAGAGGGCCTTTCGCTAAAGCAAGGCATTGATCACCTCAGAGGAAGTGTTGGCTCACTTCAACCCAATGCTGCCTATTCGTTTGGCTTGTGATGCTTCTCCATATGGTATTGGGGCAGTACACTCACACAAGTTGCCAAATGGCCTGGAGAGGCCAGTTGCGTTCGCATCCAGATCATTAACCTCCGCTGAGCGCAACTATGCTCAGATAGATAGGGAGGCTCTCAGCCTTGTGTGGGGAGTAAAGAAGTTTAATCATTACCTGCAGGGCCAAAAGTTTATGCTTCTGACAGACCACCAGCCGTTGGTATCCATTTTTAACCCTAAGAAGGGTGTTTCGGTGATGACAGCACAGAGACTCCAGAGATGGTCCCTTTTCCTAGGGGCACATCAATATCAGATCAAATTCAAAGGTACAAAGCAGCATGGTAATGCTGATGGGCTGTCGCGCCTGCCACTACCTACAGAGGAGGAGGCACCGACGGTTGACCCTGTTGAGTTATTTCACTCGACCATCATCGAATGTTTACCAGTCACCAATGCAAGTATTGAAAGAGAAACCAGGAACGACCCGACACTGTCCCGGGTCTACGAAGTGACAGTGAAGGGATGGCCAGCACATGGTGATCCACTGTTACCGGCATTCTCAGCAAGACGAGAACAGCTGTCCGTCTGTCAAGGAACATTGATGTATGGAACAAGGGTGATTATTCCTCCTAAGTTAAGAGAGAGAGTTCTGAAGGAACTGCATGAAGGTCATCTGGGGGAGTCAAGATGAAAAGCCTTGCTAGGGCTTATGTGTGGTGGCCGGGTATCGACCAACAGATGGAGGATCTGACGAAAAGCTACCCAGGGTGCCAAAAAGTGCAAAATGCACCTCCGATTGCACTGCTGCATCCATGGGAATGGCCTTCAACCCCATGGCAATGTGTACATATTGACTTTGCTGGTCCATTCATGGACTCCATGTTTTTAATTGCGGTGGACGCACATTCTAAATGGCCAGAAGTGATTAAAATGACTACCACTACCTCGGAAAAGACAATCGCGGTGCTAAGAACGATATTTGCAAGAAATGGATTGCCAGAACAAATATGTTCAGACAACGGACCGCAGTTCGTGTCAGAAGAATTCCAGAAATTCATGAAGAAGAATGGGGCGAAACATTATACCTCTGCCCCATATCATCCGGCTACAAACGGGTTGGCCGAGAGATTTGTACAAACGTTCTAAAAAGCAATAAAGGCCATGAGCGAAGATCAGATTCCACTACAACACAAGGTGGACAAATTCCTACTGGCATATCGAAACGCCACTCATGCAGTGACAAACCAAAGTCCTGCCATGATGTTCTATAACAGGAGTTTGCGGTCCAGGTTGGACTTGTTAAAACCAAATGTGCGGAGGGAAGTTGAAAACAAACAGTTCCAGCATATAAATAACAAGACCACTCGGAGTTTCGAAATAGGACAACCAGTGTTAGCCCGGGACTATAAAAATGAGAAATGGCAATCTGGAACAATTCGGGCCAGACAAGGACCCCTGATGTACACGGTAGATATTGGTGAAAATGTAATACGGCGTCATGCTGACCAACTGGTAGAATCGAGAACAAGGGTCGAACCCAGGGTTACGGCAGAGACAACCGTGGAAGAAGTTAGTGAACCTGAAGCATCTACCTCAGAAGTGAATGTACCTGAGGATGATGTCCAATCCATAAGAGATCAACTAGATGAGTCACCCCAGCAACGAGAATCAGAGACCCCTGAAAGGCGTTATCCAACTCGAATCAGGAGGCCTCCTCAGAGACTGAATCTTTGAACTGTTTTGCATGAAGTTGTATATATATATATCTATATGTTATTATGTTATGTTAAATGGGGATATAACTGTTAAGCTAAAAAGGGAGGATTGTGGTGTATGTAACCTGTTCCACCTTAAGAGAACTACCTTAAGAGATGTACTACTTTCTCTTGGCTGCTGTATACTGTAATACCGGTGGTGACCACACCGGTATATAAACGTTGTGTAGGGATTTGCTGGGCAGTACAGCCCTGACCTCCGAATAGTAAAGACCTGTTAAAAGTTATTCTTGTGGTCTGTGTCCAGTGATTTATAATAAGCATAACTGGGACACACAGACTTAACAGAGACTATAGCTACAGAAGGAGAAAATCACAGCACTAAAGATACTGAAAACAATGAAATGGAAACAATGAAATGGCGCAGAGTAATAGATGGCAACAGTAAATAAAGGATGACGATGACCAGCATTTATATTTCCTACATTACAACAGTGACTACACTTCAAAAAGTGCTTCAGTGGCTGTAAAGCGCTTTGGGACTGTAGTGTATGTACCTTTAAGAGCGAACTACTTTTACAGCTCCTGTATGCTGTAGTACCGGCAGTGACCACACCTGTATATAAGCCTTGAGCATGCCCCTGTACTGCCAGTCTTGAGACTACCCTACTCCAGTAAATACCTGTTGATTGTTAAGTTACAGCCTCCGTGTAGTTATTGGAAAACATCATACTCTAAGAATCACGTATCCAACAGTGGCGACGAGGTCGATTCGAATCTACCTGCAACTCTGCATTTCCCTTCAAGGATTCGCTCCAGGAGGGCGGTGGAAGAAAGTCGAGGCCAGAAGCACGGGCGTCGACCACGAGCAACCGCCCAGTCGTCCAGCAGAGAGTGAACATCGCAGGGGAGTCTGTTGAGAGTCGGGCTTGGTTCCCCAGCCACGACGATCCAGCAACAGACTGGCAACAGGTACAGCGCAGACCCTTCCCGGACAGCGGCGGCTGGAGCTGACCGACGGCAGAGAAAAAGCCGAGCAGCGGCGATGGGGTAAGAGAGAGGGTGAAGCGCACAGGGCGCAGCCGGGGTTTGAAAACCGAGAGGCGTCGAGGAAAAAACAAAAACAGAGAGAGAGAGGGTAAAGCAGCAGCCGGGTTCAGGGTCGAGCGGCGGAAACGAGAAAGGCGCACAGGAGAACGCGCAGAGCACAGCCAGGGCTCAAGGGCTGAACAGCGTTCGCGGGGAGAAGAAGGGAGAGCGCGGGAGACGCCATTGAGCCGTGGAGATGAAGGGAGAGCGCGGGAGACGCTATTTTTAGAAGCCGCAGCGGAGAAGAAGGGCGAGCGCGGGAAGAAAGGAAAGCGCGGGAGACGCCATTTTGTGCCAGCGGAGAAGAAGGGAGAGCGCGGGAGACGCCATTTTTGACAGTTAAATCACACCCAGGGATGCCGAAGAGTGGCAGTATCTCTGCGTTCGACAATGAAGTCGAAGATTGGGCGACATATGTGGAACGCATTGAGGTGTACTGCAGGGCGAATGAAGTGCCAGATGCTAGGAAAGCATTGGTTTTGTTAAATTCCATGGGTGCAAAAACTTATGGCTTACTGCGAAACCTAATAACCCCAGAGCAGCCCGTGGATAAGAATTTCGGAAGCATAGTAGAATTCCTACAGGACCACTTAAACCCCACTCCGCTGCTGATAGCAGAAAGATTTAAGTTCCACAAACGGAACCAGCATAAAGACGAAAGTAATGCTGAGTACTTAACGGAACTGCGCAAGCTATCGAAACACTGCCAGTTTGGAGTGGGACTAGCAGATACGTTAAGGGACAAGTTTGTGTGTGGGCTTCAAAGTGAAGGAACCCAGAAACGGCTTCTATCAGAAAAGGATCTTATGCTGGACAAGGCTTTCAGCATGGCAGTATCACACGAAGCAGCCGCAAGGGGTGCTGCAGAGATACAATGGAGACCGCAAGAATATGGCACCAATGAAATGTCATATGGAGCAGGGAAGTGTTATCGCTGCGGCAGAACAACACACGACCAGAAGGATTGTTTGTTCAAGGACCAAGTGTGTAGACAGTGTGGAAAAGCAGGGCACATAGCAAGAGTCTGCAGGTCAGGGAAGAAAACCAACAGCAAGAAATCTCCACAGGAGAAGTACAAAAAGGTACATAAGGTGATGGACAGTAGTTCAGACGAACAGAAAAGTGATACAGACTCCGGAAGCAAGGAGCTGGGTTGTCTGAAACTACATAAGGTAACCAAAATTGAGGATCACCAGACTATCTGGGTCACACTCAAGATAGACGGAGTCCAAGTGAAAATGGAATTGGACACAGGATCAGCCCTAACAGTCATAAACCAAAGGGACTACAAGCGGCTATTTTCACATATACCCTTGAAAGCTACAGAGATTGTCTTGAAGACATACACGGGGCAAAAAGTCTACCCCAAAGGAAAAATAAGGGTGAAAGTGATATACAAAGGCCAGGAAATACCTAAAATGGACCTATATTTATTGCCAGATGGAGGACCACCGCTATTAGGACATGAATGGATCCGGAAGATACAATTAGATTGGCATTCCATGCAGGCACTGAAGGTTGAGGCCAAAAAGGATGACGACGTCACACCTGGACGACTGTCAAAAATGCTAACTGACGCAAAAGACATGTTCCAGGAGGGACTCGGAACACTAAAAGGCATAACAGCAACGACTAAAATGGAGGAAAATGCAAGCCCAAAGTTTCTTAAGGCCAGACCAGTGCCTTATGCGATCCGACCAGCCGTCGAAGCAGAGCTGGAAGGGTTGGAACGTTCAGGAGTACTGTCCAAAGTAGACTGGAGCGAGTGGGCTACACCCATCGTTCCTGTAATGAAGAGGTCGTTGAGTAATACGCCTGGGGCACCATAGAAGGTCCGCATCTGTGGGGATTTTAAGGTGACAGTGAACCCAGTTCTTCACACGGTACAATATCCACTACCACGGATTGAGGGTATTTTTGCCTCGCTATCTGGAGGTAAACGCTTCACCAAAATTGATCTAGCCCAGGCATACTTGCAAATGGAGGTAGAAGAAGCCTCGGAAAAATACCGCACGATCAACACTCATAAAGGTCTCTACCAATACAACCGGCTGGTGTTCGGGGTAGCATCGGCTCCGGCTATTTGGCAAAGGGCGATGGATCAAGTCCTGCAAGGGATTCCAGGGACCCAGTGCTATTTGGACGACATCCTGGTCATGGGCGAAAATGAGAGTGATCACCTAGCCAACCTGGAGAAGGTGCTCACTAGATTAAAGGAATATGGGCTACGAGCTAATCGCCACAAGTGCAAGTTTTTCCAGAAGCAGATCTCGTATTGTGGCCACGTTATTGATGAAGAGGGGTTACATAAGTCCCTTGAAAAGATTGAGGCAGTAGTCAAGGCTCCAGCACTGGAAAATGTGTCACAACTGAGGTCGTTCCTCGGGCTGGTGAACTACTACCATAAGTTCTTACCAAATTTGTCTACAGTATTACACCCACTGAACACCCTACTGCAAACGGGGGTACCATGGAAGTGGAATGACGAACGTAAACGAGCTTTCCAGAAGTGCAAAGAATTGATCACATCAAAAGAGGTGTTGGCCCATTTCAACCCAGCACTACCAATTCGTTTGGCATGTGATGCATCACCCTATGGTATTGGAGCGGTGCTGTCGTACAAATTCCCAGACGGGTTGGAGAGGCAAGTAGCCTTTGTGTCTCGGTCACTAACCTCAGCCGAGCGCAACTACGCCCAGATTGACAGGGAGGCCCTCAGCCTAGTATGGGGAGTAAAAAAATTCAACCACTATCTGCATGGGCAGAAGGTCACCTTGCTGACTGACCACCAACCACTTGTCTCCATCTATAATCCAAAGAAGCGCGTTCCGGTGATGACTGCACAACGGTTACAAAGATGGTCCCTTTTTCCAGGGGCGAACCAATATGAAATAGAATATAAAGGCACGAAACAGCATGGAAACGCTGATGGGCTATCACGCCTGCCACTGCCTACTGTGGAGGAAGCACCAGCAGTGGACCCTATCAAGATATTTTATTCGTCAATAATTGAACAATTGCCAGTAACTAATGCGGATATAGAAAAGGAGACCCGCAATGATGCGACACTGTCTCGGGTATATGATTTGACGGTGAGGGGATGGCCAACACATGGCGACTCACTGTTGCCAGCATTCTCATCCAGAAGAGAACAGCTGTCAATATGCCAGGGGACAGTGATGTGTGGATCCCGAGTGGTAATTCCCCCCAAGTTAAGGGAGAGAGTGCTAAATGAGCTTCACGAAGATCATCTGGGAGGGGTGAAAATGAAAAGCCTTGCTAGGGCTTATGTGTGGTGGCCGGGGATCGATCAACAAATCGAGGACCTAACCAAGAGCTGCTCAGGATGCCAGAAGGTCCAAAATGCACCACCACAGGCCCCTCTACACCCATGGGAGTGGCCCTCCTCTCCATGGCAACGGGTGCATATTGATTGTGCTGGTCCATTCATGGACTCAATGTTCTTAATAGCAGTGGATGCTCACTCGAAATGGCATGAGGTGATAAAAGTGTCCTCAACCACTACAGAGAAAATGATTGCAGTCCTACGGACCATATTTGCCAGGAACGGCTTGCCAGAGCAGATTTGCTCTGATAATGGACCACAGTTTGTGTCCGAAGAGTTTCGGAAATTTATGAGAAGGAATGGGGTAAGGCATTACACATCCGCCCCGTATCATCCAGCCACAAATGGATTGGCTGAGAGGTTCGTACAAACCTTTAAAAAGGCGATAAAGGCCATGTGCGATGATGAAATTCCACTACAGCATAAGGTGGACAATTTCCTGTTAGCCTACAGAAATGCGACACATGCAGTTACCAACCAGACCCCGGCCATGATGTTCTTTAACCGAAGGTTGAGATCTCGTCTGGATTTTCTCAGACCAAATGTGCGAAGAAATGTTGAGGACAAACAATTTCAGCACATCAATGAGAAGCCGACAAGGAGCTTCAATGTAGGACAACCAGTCTTGGCCCGTGACTACCGAACACGGCAGGGGCCATTAATGTACACAGTGGATGTCGGGGAGAACATTGTGAGACGCCACGTCGACCAGATCTTAGCGTCACAGGAACGAGTCAACCCCATGTCTTGTGTACCTGGGGATGGACCCAACATACCGGTAGCATCTACCTCAGAAACAGTAGCAGTGGAAACTAATGAACTAACCGACGAAAGGGGGCCAGAATCGCCTCCGCACCAAGAACAAGAACCTCAGGAAAGGCGCTATCCAGAAAGGATCAGGAAGCCGCCCCAAAGACTGAATCTATAAATGGACTATTTCTGTTTAATGTGCATGTTAAAGTGTTAATTGTCATTTGAATATTATGGGTACTGCTAATCTAAAAGGGAAGGAATTGTAGTGTATGTACCTTTAAGAGAGAACTACTTTTACAGCTCCTGTATACTGTAGTACCGGCAGTGACCACACCTGTATATAAGCCTTGAGCATGCCTCTGTACTGCCAGTCTTGAGACTACCCTACTCCAGTAAACACCTGTTGATTGTTAAGTTACAGCCTCCGTGTAGTTATTGGAAAACATCATACTCTAAGAATCACGGCTCCAACAGGGACGGTCGGTGGTCATGAAAGGTGCTACATAAATGCAATCTGTCTTTCTTTATATAACGTCTTTAATGTAGTAAAACATCCCAAGGCGCTTCACAGGAGCGATTATCAAACAAAATTTGACGCCAAGCCACATAAGGAGATATTGAGACAGGTGACCAAAAGCTTGGTCAAAGATGTAGACTTATGGAGTATCTCAAAGGAGGAGAGAGAGGTAGAGAGGCGGAGAGGTTTAGGTAGTGATTTCCAGAGCTTAGGGCCTAGGCAGCTGAAGGCACGGCCGCCAATGGTGGAACAATGAAAATTAGGGTTACGCAAGGGGCCAGAATTGGAGGAGCGCAGAGGGTTGTAGGGCTGGAAGAGGTTACAGAGATAGGGAGGGGCGAGACAAAGGATGAGAATTTTTTTTTTGAAGAGGCATTGCCAGACCGGGAGCCAATGTAAGTCAGCGAGCGCTGGAATGGTGGGTGACTGCAAGGAGACAAATAATAGAGAAACAACCGTCAAATATAAAAGGCAGAACTAGGAAATAACAAACAGACACTAGCAGGAAAACAGGCAAGAGGTAGCATATTCTGAGCAAAGCTACAGGAGCTTTCTGAAACACCTTGAGCTCCACTTATCAACTTGGCCTTTACAACAACTTACTGAATAAGCACAACAATTTGTTATTTCTGTTATCGCAATGTGTTCATCCAAAAACGAATAGGGAATTGGCAGTAATAGTAGATAAAGAATAAGCTTGCCGATCAGCAAACCTAGGAAAATATTTTTCACATTTAACAAAGTTACATAAGGCATAGAAACAGGCCAGTCAGCCCAACTGGCTGCACGAGCCTCCTCCCACCCTACTTCATCTCACCCCATCAACATATCCTTCTATTCTTTTCCCCCTCGTTTGCTTACCTAGCTTCCCCTTAAATGCACCTGTTCACCTCAACCACTCCATGTGGTTGCGAGTACCACGTTCTAACCGCTCTCTGAATAAAGAAATTGGGAAATGAAGGAGCCAAGACAGAAAAAAAGGGTAAGGGTCAGAGTTCAAAGATTTGAGCCCGTCATATGTTACATCTCATCAGTCACTGTGAGCAGAAACCTGCAGCGTTTCAACCAATTGTTTTTAAAAAGATATAAATCATTTCAATGTAATTTGGCTCAAGAGGAATTAGTAATTGTCATTCTAAACAGAAAGCCAATTATGTCAAAACACAAAATTGAATTACTCTGAGACGACCAAGTACTTCACTCGGTTGGCTATCTCCTAAGTGAATAATTTAGTAATGACATCAAACAGAAGAATGATGATGTTTGATTTCCCAGCACTACATTTGGTGATCAAGCCTAAAAAAAAGCAGCTTGAGCCAGCATTGACAGTACTTTTGTTGGGTGGAGCCAAGCAGTCTTGCCAAAGCCAGTAGTCAAGAATAATTAAAGACTTTGGGGGAAAAATTCGGTTGCTTAGCGCCTCCCGTTAGCACCTCCTGGGGGACGCTAACGCGGCGCTAGGAAGTTAGCGCCCGAGCGTGGCGATGTTTGCGCCGCGCGCGAAATTGACTAAACATTTTGCGGCGGCGTTAAACATTACTGCCACGATCTCCTGCGCCCACAGATCCTGACGTCAGTAGCGCCCCGGACTGGATATTGAGTGGCGCCCCCTGCCTTTCCACCTGTCGCTAACAGCGACAGGTAGAGGGGAATGTTTTGCAGTCGGGAAGGGGCTGGGGGAGCGCTATTTAAAGGCGGCCGCTTCCTGCCTTTTTTTTTGTCGTCGACATTTTTGCACCACGCATTCTGAGAGAAAGAGGGAGAGAGACTTCTGGAGAGATTCAACGCTGTGTGAAGGAGCTTTGGATACTGAGCAGCACTTTGTAGGTTCATTTTGATTTCACCTTCATTGCAGCGATTTACAAGAGACTATGGGGGCTGCACTGAATCGGGGCATCGTCCTGCATCTGCAGAATCGGAGGCAGCAGAGATGCAGAGAGAGTGGCAAACATGGCCAGAGGGAGGCGGGCCAACAGGCCTCTGCATAGGAGACCTTACCCTCCCAGGGTATTCAGGGAGCAGTTCTCATACCTTCATTTGTCTGAGGAGCAGTGTTAGTGCAGGCTGCGCTTCAGCAAGGAGGTGGTCACTGAGCTCTGCCACCTGCTGCAACCAGATCTGCAGCCTCAACTGAGGACCAGGACGTCTCTGTCGGTGGCAGTGAGGGTGACAGCGGCTCTGAATTTTTATGCCAGTGGCTCCTTTCAAGCTTCTACTGGGGACATCACCAATATCTCCCAGTTTGCTGTGTATCGTTGTATCCGGGAGGTGACAAATGCCCTGTATAAAAGGAGACGCCAGTACATCTCTTTCTCCATGACCCAGAGCCAAAAAGCATGAACGTGCACGTGGCTTTGCTAGGATAGCGGGCTTCCCCATGGCGCAGAGTGCCATTGACTGCACGCATGTGGCATTGCGGTCACGCATGAAAATGCAGAGGTATTCCGAAACTGCAAGGGCTACCACTCCTTAAACGTACAGTTGGTGTGTGACCACAAACAGCTCATACTCACCGTCAATGCCTGCTATCCTGGCAGTAGCCACAGTGCTTTCATCCTGCGCCAGACTGGTGTGCCAGACCTTTTCCAGACACCGCATCACCCAAGTGGATGGCTCCTCGGGGGAAAAGGGTTATCCACTCTGCACCTGGCTGATGACACTGCTCCGTAACCCCAACACCTCTGCCAAGCTGCGGTATAATGAGAGCTATAGCGCCACCAGGAACATAATTGAGCAGACAATCGGCATGCTGAAGCAACGGTTCCGCTGTCTGGATCACTCAGGAGGAGCCCTGCAGTACTCTCCTGAGCGAGTCTCCCTGTTCATAATTGTATGCTGCATGCTTCACAACCTGGAAATCCTGAGGACCCAGCCAATGCCAACAGGGATTGGTGCACCAACTGAGGAGGAGAAGGAGGAAGAGGGAGAGGAGGAGGAGGAAGAGGAGGAGGAGGAGGAGGATCAGCAGCAGCACCAACGTGGGAGGGAGGCGCACAATGTTGCCACTGCAAGGGCCGTCCGTGAACGGCTGATAACAAGCCGCTTCTAGGCCCCTACGCAGAAGATGGCTTCTGGCATGGAGAACAACATCATGGAAAGCAACCTGCAACCCCTGTTGCCGGCCAAAGCTGGAATGATTGCAAAGGCCAAAAATGTAAATTTTTGAATACGACAACTTTTTTCTTTAACAAACTCTGCGTGTCATTTATTCAGGACAAACAATTAGAAACAAACACAACAAATCATGAACTAACAGAACTGGTTCTCACAAGATGGAGATAAACGGCAAAACAGTAAACAAATGTAATCGCACGAACCTCGACCTTTACTACAAACATTCCCACCATTTATTTAGACCTCCTACTGTTTGGCCTTCGAGGGTGATCTCCATCCACTGCGCACTTCCCCCCTTCCCACCCGGCTACTCCTCCGTAATGGGGCCCCAGTGGCTGCAGCAAGGCTGGTGGAAGGCTGCTGAATGTCAGAGGCAGCGACTACAGATGCCCTTGAAGGATGCCCTCGACCAGCTCTGGGGGGCAGCAGTCTGGGCTGCCTATGTTGCAGGCAGTGGCAAGTGCAATGGGGAAGTGCCAGTGGTGGGAGCAGAAATGCTGTCATCCTGAGAGAAGACAGCACCTTCCTGCTCGACCGACACACTGACACTCCCACGGGGCAGTACCTCAGCATCCAGAGCAATCTGCTCAAGCACAGATTGCTGGCCTGCTGTGGCACCGTGAGAACCCCGGGGTAATGTGGCTGACCCAGCGAGGATGGCAGCAGTCAGTGCTTGCATGGCATCAATCTGAGACTGCATGAGAGCAGTCTGAGACTGGATGGCACCAGCCAATGACTGAATTGCAGCACTAAGCTGTTGCGTTGCATCAGCCTGTGCTGCAGCGGACTGCTCCACACTCCTAGCCAGTCCATCCATGCTTTCGGGCACCCTTGCCATTGCATCCATGAGTTCAGTGTTGAAGAGATTGCAAAGTCTCTGTTTGAAGAATGGACTCAGTCGAGAATATTTTTGTGGACTTTATGGGCTGAGGGTGTTTTCCCTGTGGTGGGATCGCCCTGTGCAGAAACATGAGGGACTGGTTTGTTAAAACTCCAGAGAACGCATGGCAGTTGGCTGTGAAAAAGAACTGTCAGTCATTCAGAATGTACGGGTTCGCCCGACAGTCCTGGAAAAGGGAAGGGGGCCGTTTGACTTGAACTTATTAAAAGGCCACTCTAATCTGAAAAAGCATTTCTCACCTCCATCTCAGAAAAGAAGCAGAACAATGAACCCATTGGCCTCAGCCAGCCAAAAATGAGCCAGTTTTTTCCCAACACAAAGACCGAAAGATATGTCCCAGACTTAGGGCCATTAATCCAATACTCATGGGTCCGAGGAGGACCCATCACTGATTAAGCACCGGAGTGCTTAGAAACAAAAGGATTTTAAAGATTGGTGGGAAAGATAGGGGTAGCCAGACTCCTATAAAAGATAGATTCTTTTCCACCATTCTCTC
This sequence comes from Somniosus microcephalus, assembly GCF_052327205.1. Lineage (NCBI taxonomy): Eukaryota > Metazoa > Chordata > Chondrichthyes > Squaliformes > Somniosidae > Somniosus > Somniosus microcephalus. The sequence continues at coordinate 264,250,011 of NC_140987.1, forward strand.
TCTCTCTCTCGCTCCCGCTCCAACAAGATCGACCTAACAAGAAGTACCAGAGAAGCCGCCGAGCAGAGCGATCGAAACCAACCGCGTGTGGGGGTAAGCACAGTCTCGAGTGTCCCAAGCCGGTAACCCGTGAGCTGTAAGGGCTCAGAGTTTTCTCAGAAGTGAAGTTTTTGGGCCATTCCGAGGGTGGGAGCTTCGTTTGGTTCAGCCAGGTGAAGGGGTTTATGCGACTGGGTAATTCATTGGTAGGGGTGGAATTAGAGTCCACCATAGCAACAAGGGAATTACTGCTTGTTATAGTCCCCAGTTTTGTACTGTATGTATGTTGTTTGTAACCTGGTTTTATTCTCCACAGAGACAGTGATTTTGTTTAGTAGTGCATGTTTTAGCCAGTGTATGTTAGACCAAATAAATATAAGTTTGATTTTTCACTGAAGTATTCCTGTCCGTGACTTATTTCATTTACACTCTGAATAATAATTCCCGGGTATAGAACTTTCATAAGGCGGGGGCGATTCGAACCGTCCATCTAACAATTGGGCTAGGATCAAAAGCCGCTTACATCTATTGGCGACCAGCGGCAGGACCTGGGTTAAAGGAGTGTAAATCAGTCATGGACAGCGCTTCTGGCGAAAGATCCCAAATGGAGGAAAGGATTGCTTCATATGTGTTTAAGAAGGTTAATGTCACTAAGAAGTGGGTGCTAGGCTTGTTGTGTGCTGAGCGTCCAGTGGACGCAGCGGCAGAATGGACGGAGGGCAAGGAGCATAGGCGCAGCATTGAAAAGGCGATATTGTGACGGAGCCACCAAAGGACTCAGAACAGTTGTACATAATTCCTTTCACAGCAATGTAGTTACTGTCTGTGCCTGTACCTTTAATTACACTGTTTGACTGTACAATGCCTAGTTACCTTTACAGCATGGTTTCAACGTGATGACATCATGCCATTAGTCACGTGATGCCCCAATGGCAGGAAGAACGTGATGACATCATGACGTCAGTCTTCTGACCAGAGGATCAGTCCTCGTGGAGCCCTCAAGGAGAGTAGACCTGTTATTGATGTGTTCTAGCAGTTTCCAGTTTAAACTCGTTTGGTTTCATTAAAGTTCATTTTGATGGGAACCTCTGTTCCTACATTGGTGACCCCGACTTCTACAAACGATTTTTGTGGAAGATTCGACATGGACACGAACGCCGTCACGCTGAAACTGCCACAGTTCTGGGAGCAACAACCAGACGCCTGGTTCATCCAGGCTGAAGCCCAGTTCGCCATTCGGAACATCATCGCGGATCAGACCCGTTATTATTACGTAGTCTCCGCCCTCGACAGCGCAACTGCATCACGGATCATCAGCCTCATCGGTAGTCATCCTACTGACAGCAAGTATGATGCAATTAAGGCGCGGTTGCTTCAGGTTTTCGGGCTATCAAAGTCGGAGCGTGCACGCCGGCTCATCACGCTGCCAGGCCTCGGGGACTCCAAACTGTCCAAGCTCATGAGCCAAATGCTCACGCTCTTGGGTGCTGAACCAGAATGTTTCCTCTTCCGGGAGTTTTTCCTCTATCAACTGCCTGAACAGGTTTAGGCTGCCCTAGCCAGATCCGACATTACAGACTGCGCCAAGCTTGCGGCTGAAGCCGATAAGATTTTCACGGCTACCCATCAGTGCTGCGCAGCCACGAGGCGCCCACCCCCCACAGATGTGGCCCCGGCTTCTCCTACAGCGGACTGGTGCTCCTACCGCACCCGTTTTGGCGCGAAAGCACGATGCTGCCGTTCCCCCTGCAGTTTTTCGCCCAAAAAAACCCCAAAAAGGCGCAGGCGGCGTCCCTGGTGACGGATGACCAAGTCTAACGGGCATTCCGCGGTTGCGATGGCCGTCAGTTCTACGGGGAAACTCCTCTATATCACCGATTCCCTCTCGGGCCTCCGTTTCCTTTGTGACACCGGGACACAGTGTAGCACTCTACCTGCGTCGAAGCTCGACATGCAGACTGGGAACCTCGGTTTTTCCCTCGTGGCGGCTAATGGCGCAGCTATTCGAACGTTCCGAAAGTGGCGGGCCGAAGTCTGTTTCGGCGGTCAGCGCTTCTTTTGGGAATTCGTCACGGCCACAGTCTCACAGGCTATCCTAGGGGCGGATTTTCTGTGTGCCAACAGCCTACTAGTCGATGTCCGGCACCGCCGGCTGATCAATGCGGCCACTTTCCACTCAATTCCGTGCTTCCACGGTACCTCCGTGGCACGCTCCATAGCCTGTGCTTTCCCTCCTCCAGATGATTTCACGTGGCTCCTCGGGGAGTTTCCGGAGCTGACAAGGCCCACCTTCTCCTCTTCGGCGACAAAACATGGTGTTGAGCATCACATCACCACTACTGGCTCCCCAGTTTATGCGCGGGCTAGAAGGCTCGAACCCGGCAAGCTCGCAGCTGCGAAGGCGGAGTTCGCCACAATGGAGCGGCTCGGGATCATTAGGCGATCGAAGAGTCCCTGGTCCTCACCTCTCCACATCGTGCCAAAACCAGGCAGCGGTTGGCGGCCATGCGGTGACTACCGACACCTCAACGACGCCACCACTCCGGATCGGTACCCGATCCCGCATATCCAGGACTTCGCGGCCCACTTGGCGGGAAATTCTATCTTCTCTAAAGTCGACCTCGTCCGTGGATATCACCAGGTTCCAGTGCACCCACAAGACATCCCGAAAACCGCAGTCATCACCCCTTTTGGCCTCTTTGAGTTCCTGCGGATGCCGTTTAGCTTAAAGAACGCAGCACAGGCGTTCCAGCGTTTAATGGACTCTGTTCTTCGAGACCTGTGTTTCATTTTCGTCTATCTTGACGACATACTCATCGCCAGTGCCAGCAAGGAGGAGCACATCTCCCATTTGCGTTCCCTCTTTACGCGCCTCAGCCAACATGTGCAAACTCCACACAGACAGTCGCCCGAGGCCAGATTTGTTGGCCTCAGCCAACACGGTTGGCTGAGGCCAACAAATCTGGCCTCGGGCGACTGTCTGTGTGGAGTTTGCACATTCTCCCTGTGTCTGCGTGGGTTTCCTCTGGGTGCTCCGGTTTCCTCCCACAGTCCAAAGATGTGCAGGTTAGGTTGATTTGGCTATGATAAATTGACCCTTAGTGTTAGGGGATTAAATACGTGGGTTTACGGGGATAGGGTGGGATATGTGTCGGTGCAGGCTCGATGGGCCGAAATGGCCTCTATCTGCACTGTAGATTCTGTGATTCTGTGATTCTGTGTGATAATCATCAACCCGGCCAAGTGCCAGTTCGGCCTGCAACAAATCAATTTCCTGGGACATCGCATAACATCGGACGACGCCGTCCCTTTGTCAACGAAGGTTGAGGCGGTTACTTCTTTCCCGCAGCCATCAACAGTCCTCGGGATGGTCAACTTCTACCACCGTTTCGTCCCCAAGGCGGCTCAACTCATGCAACCATTGTTCGGGGCCCTCAAGGGCAAGTCCGGTAAAGATCCAATCAGCTGGACAGCTGAGATGGTCCAGGCATTTGGCGACACCAAGAACGCTTTGGCCAACGCAACCATGCTGGCGCACCCACTTCCAGGTTCTCCTATCGCCCTTACCACCGACGCGTCAGACTACGCCATCGGGGCAGTGCAAGAACAGTGGGTCAACGGCACGTGGCAACCGCTGGCGTTTTTCAGCTGTCAATTACGAAAGAATGAACAAAAGTACAGCACCTTCGATAGGGAGCTACTGGCCCTATTCCTTGCCATTCGCCATTTCCGGTTTTTATTGGCGGGGCGCCCCTTCACGGTTTTTGTCGACCACAAACCCCTTACGTTCGCCATGGCCAAGACCACCGAACCGTGGTCTGCTCGTCAACAATGTCACTTGACGTTCATTTCCGAATTTACCACGGACATTCAACATGTGTCCGGTAAGGACAACCTGGTGGCAGATTGCCTCTCCCGTGCAACGGTCCATGCGGTGCACCTGGGAATCGACTACGCCCTCATGGCAGCAGATCAGGTTTCGGACTCGGAGGTCCAATCATATAGAACCATTCCCTCTAACTTCCAAGCGACCGACGTCATCTTCCAGGTCGCAGGTGCCACACTCCTTTGCGACGTTTCCATGGGAGTTCCTCGACCTATCGTGCCAGTCGCATGGTGCCGGAAGGTTTTTGATGCCATACACGGGTTGTCGCAACCGGGGATGAAGGCTTTGCAACGGCTAATGTCAGCCAAGTTCGTTTGGAAAGGTATGCACATCGATGTACGTGACTGGGCTAATACCTGCGTCGTTTGCCACAAGGTCAAAGTCCAGCGTCATGTCAAGGCTCCAGTGGCTGCGTTCACTGTTCCGAAGCGTCGTTTCGACCACGTGCATGTGGACCTTGTGGGGCCACTTCCACCTTCTCAGGGTTATACTCATCTCCTCACCATAGTGGACTGCACCACTAGGTGGCCAGAGGCAATTCCTTTGGTTTCCACCACGTCAGCAGACGTCACTAGAGCTTTCATCTCCTGTTGACTTGCCCATTTTGGGGTACCGGCGGACATCTCTCCTGACTGCGGGCCACAATTTTCCTCGGATCTTTGGAACACTGTGGCTCAGGGGCTCGGTACCAAACTTCATCGCGCCACCGCCTATCATCCGCAGGCAAACGGCCTTTGCGAGCAATTCCACAGGTCGCTTAAAGCCTCTCTTCGGGCCAGTCTTCAAGACGCAGGATGGGTGGACAGACTCCCATAGGGCCTGTTGGGTCTTCGTACAGCGCCCAAAGACGACCTACAATCGTCTTCGGCTGAACTTGTCTATGGCCAGCTGTTCCGTGTACCAGGAGATTTCCTCCCTTCTCCCACAGAGCCATGGTCCACCTCCCGGCAACTCGTTCGCCACCAAGAAGCGGCCAGGTGCTTTGCTCTGATACCGACGTCCAATCACGGTTTGCAGAACTCCTACGTGCCACCAGGACTGAAGAATGCAGAGTATGTCTTCATCCGCCATGATGCTCACCGGGATCTGCTCAAGCCCCCTTACACTGGACCTTTCCGCGTCATCGAACCAGGAGACAAATCCTTTTCGGTCAACGTCGGAGGGAAGCCGGATCACATCTCGGTGGACCGCTTGAAGCCGGCTCACCTGGACCTGGACCACCCTGTCGTAGTCGCTCAACCATCCAAACGTGGCCGACCGCCCATTGCCGCTGCACCAGATCAACCAAAGCCGCCTGACAACTCCACCGCGCTTGCCGCGCCTGCTCAGCCGCAACCGACTGCCAACTCGACCACCGGTCATCAACTTCATCTACCAGGGTACCGAAGTCTGTAGGATTCGCAAAATTGGACTTTATATTAATAAGGGTCAAATGGCAGAAGAGGCCATGATTTTAAAGACTGTTTTAAAAGAAGCCCAGAAAAAGGGGCATACAAAATGGCCACCATACCATGTGACCAGCTTATTGGGACACTTTAAAATGGTTCCTGCGCAACCTCAGACAGATTTGTGGATTCAACCCACAGTAAGTTCTGGAAGCCGTTTCTGAGAGAACGAAACCAGACCCACATGTATGCATATGGATTAGATGCAGATCTAGTCAAGATCGGCCTGGAGACAGAGGCCATCAAAATGTTGCCCCAGACAAAAGGGGACAATTTCATATTCATGAGAAAAGCACCCAGGACTAGATAACGAGATCAGCAGGACATTAAAAACAATGAAGGTAATTCCAGACCAGAGATGGGCCTTTTACCAGCCGTTTAAGACATTTTAAAATATAATGACTACCCCACTGTGCTCCCAGCCCGCCAAAAATAAAACAAAGACTAACCTGATTTTGGGCAGGAAGTGAAGCCTCTGAAGAAAAGGTATAACTGGAGTTACAGTTGAAGGGGGTGGCAGTTGAAGAACAGAGTCGAGCTGGAACACGGTTGCAAGCTTGGAGACCGTGGCAGCTTGTGTCGAGTTTAAATCCGGACAGCCAGAAGGAGAAGAGGCACTCGCAGGAGGAAGAAGAAAGCCAACATCGAGAAGGCCGTCTCGAAGCCAGCGTTCCGCCCCGTGGAAGCACATCGGGGGATCATCGACCATCCCTGGGCCGTTGCCGGAACGAGAGGCCATCGACCCAACTTGGGAGAAGAAACAAAAAATAAAGGTCCCAAGAGAAGAAACCTTCCAGCCACCCCGGCTCGGGAGAAGAGAGAAAAGGAACCTGAAGAAGCGATGGGAGCCAGCCCAAGGCTCCTCTAACCAGGATCGAGCCGACGATCCTCGACCTCGCCGACATCCAGGCCCGCCGGTGTCCAGCCGCCCCCGACCCCCACCTCAGGAGAGAGGTGTGGCGCAGCTCGCAGGGGCTCCACGATCCACGTGGAGACGAAACGCCTGAAAGGACCAAACACAGACTCGTTTTCAAAACCTTGCACTTCCTAGTGGGATTGGTGAGCATGCTTCTGGCCCTTCACAATCAGATCTAGATAGGTTTAATAAGGGGGTGGATTTAAGGGTACAATTAACATGAGTTGTTGTCCCTCGATGTTCCGTGTGTTTCCTTATTTCATGATGATCTTTGTAGAGTATAAGATGCCTGTATTTGCTTTAGTTAGTACTGTGTCATTATGATTTGTGTGTGTGTTTTTCCCTCCCATGTACTCCCTTATCTGCTTGCATTTGATTTGATATTTTTCCTTATGCAATAAAATTTCATTTTGTTTCATCAAACTTGGTCTACAAGAGTTTTCTCTACATTGTAGTTCCTGCGCCTAAGTCCAGAGTATAGAATCTAAGGGGCGAGTGGGTCGAACCACTCAAGGTTTTACTGTGCAAGAGAGAGAGGCCTCTAGAGAGAGAAACCTCAGGGAAATCTCTCGAGGAAAACCCCTTACAAGTCGATCGGACAGGCTCATCAGGCCTCCTCCTCGCCTCACCTTTTCTGTTAAAGACAATTCTGGGGGGGGGCGCATGTGGCGGAGCCACCAAAGGACTCAGAACGGTTGTACATAATTCCTTTAACAGCAATGTAGTTACTGTCTGTGCCTGTACCTTTAATTACACTGTTTGACTGTACAATGCCTAGTTACCTTTACAGCACGGTTTCAACGTGATGACGTCATGCCGTTAGTCACGTGATGCCCCAATGGCGGGAAGAACGTGATGACGTCATGACATCAGTCTTCTGACCAGAGGATCAGCCTTCGTGGAGCCTTCAAGGAGAGTAGACCTGTTATTGATGTATTCTAGCAGTTTCCAGTTTAAACTCGTTTGGTTTCATTAAAGTTCAATCGTAGAGCAAGTTATTATCTTAATGGCAAGAAACTGGAAAGTACTGAAGTACAAAGGGATCTGGGGGTCCTGGTGCACGAAACTCAAAAGGTTAGTATGCAGGTGCAGCAAGTGATTAAGAAGGCCAATGGAATGTTGGCTTTCATTGCTAGGGGGATAGAATATAAAAATAGGGAGGTATTGCTTCAGTTGTACAAGGTATTGGTGAGACCGCACCTGGAATACTGCATACAGTTTTGGTGTCCATGCTTAAGAAAAGACACTTGCTCTCGAGTCAGTACAAAGAAGGTTCACTCGGTTAATCCCGGGGATGAGGGGATGGACATATGAGGAGAGGTTGAGTAGATTGGGACTCTACTCATTGGAGTTCAGAAGAATGAGAGGCGATCTTATTGAAACATATAAGATTGTGAAGGGGTTGGATCGGGTGGATGCGGGGAGGATGTTCCCGATGATGGGTGAAACTAGAACTAGGGGGCATAGTCTTAGAATAAGGGGCTGCTCTTTCAAAACTGAGATGAGGAGGAACTACTTCACTCAGAGGGTGGTAGGTCCATGGAATATGCTGCCCCAAAAGGCTGTAGAAGCTACATCATTACATAAATTTAAAACAGAAATAAGACAGTTTCCTAGAAGGGTTACGGGGAGCGGGCAGGAATTTGGACATGAGTCTAGGTTCGGATTGGACATGGCCTTGTGGGTAGCGGAGCGGGCCCAGGGGCCATGTAGCCTGATCCTGCTCCTATTTCATGTGTCTAATTCTGTTAGATTCAGGAGATGTTTCTGTGATAGTAGATTGGCGGTTAGGATCAGATCAGCCATGATCTTATTGAATGGCGGAGCAGGCTCGAGGGGCCGATTGGCCTACTCCTGCTCCTATTTCTTATGTTCTTATGTTCTTATGTTCTTATTATTTTAATTGCCTGAGTCGAATTCAGTCTTTTTGATAGGAACCTCCATTCCTACAATATGGCTCGTCTGTCTACAAAGACAAGTGCAACTGTTAGATAAGCAGGTGGCTAAGTTAGAGGCAGAGCTCAGGGAGTCCGAGGCACAGTCAGACACAAGGGCTGTAGTAGGGAGCAGGTTATGCATGGAGCTAAGAGATGAGAAGCAGGGAAGAATAAGCCAGGAGGAAACCTTCCATAATCATAAGGAGTTCCTGCAATGCCAGGTAACTGAGGCAAAGGGGAACGAGAGGGTGGTTAGGGAGGAGAATGCTTGCTTGTCGAGTGAGGTAAAGTTGCTGGGAGAGCAGTTGAAGGATATTCAGGTGGCATACAGAGTCGCCAACACTGGAGGGTTTGATATGGGTAATCATGGTCCTTGCCAAGAGCAGATCTGGAATTTGACTGATGCTCTATCTAAGGCCAAAGGGATGGTCTGCTTGGTAGCTCTGGGAGTGGCCCGGGTAGATGAGGAAGAGCTGGAGGGAGATAAGGAGGACTGTGAGGCGTAGGAGAATGCTCAACCACTGCCCGAAGTGCTGGGACCAGGACCCATCTGCCCTGTCCGCCAGCGGAAATACGGTGCACCCGTAAACAGTCAAGGGCAAGGAGCACTGCAGAATGACTTCGTAATCCCGTATACGACCCACCAGCTGCAGGCAATGGTCTCTAACCTTACCAAACTGACCAGCACAGGGGACCCATCTGTCCATTTTACAGATGTGGAGCAGGTGGGGGGGATCAATAATTGTAACGAAGCTGAGACAGCCAAATTACTTTTATTTTCCCTGGATAGTAAGTTGTACCAGTCGCTCTCAGCAGGTAGCAAGAGGGGGCAGGGTACGTTAGAGGTGATAAAGAATGACATCCTAGAGGCTATGGGCCTCAATGTTGGAAGTCCCTTCTCCCCAGTGGAAAGGACACTGCAGTCAGCTGGGGAGGCACCGCAGGCTTTCACGGACAGGCTTTGGCCCGTCTACCAGAGTGCCTGTGCAGGGGTGCCCGACTGGGCGCAGCTGCAGGGAGAGCCTAGGGCTCATTCGCTGAGGACCCTGGTGGTGAACAGCCTGCCCAGGATCAAGGCCAAAGCAGAGGGGTGGTTCGATTCCAGGGATGCCCAGACCACAGAAGAGAGTGTGATCCGGCAGTTAACTCTCTCTTTTAAGAATGGTAGTGTAGGGGGTTTTGCTACTTGCTTTGGCCAGTCGGTTATGTCTCCGGCTGCCTTATCTTTGAGCGGTTCAAATCGCTCACCCATTAGTTCTGATCCCCGGACTTATTGGCAGATAGCGATATAGACAAACGAGCAGACCAGTGGTTTGGTACAAAGAAAACCAAAATTTATCAACAGAGAAAATAAGATAACAATACTATACAAAAAGATGATATGAATGCAGTACACTTACACTTAACAGGGGAGGAGAAAACGGCACATCGAGGGAAAATGGCTAAAATGACAATTCAGCAATCCCCTTAACTCCCGCCTGTAGGGGGGCATCTTTTACCTGGTTTACGGTAATTTACCTTCCTTTACCTGGTTTACGGTAATTCACCTGGTCAGGCAGCTTTTGCTACTGCACTCTGACCAATTTCCAAGCAGCGGTTTCGAATCGCTAAACCCCACCTTCCAGTTCTGACTGGAGGAACTTATAATTAATGATATATTAAAAACGGACAAATGGACTGAATGTAAGAAAGTCAAATTTTATTAAACTAAAGAAACTATACCACACGAACACAATAATTACGGTAAATTACTTAAATAGGGGAGGACAGACGGCAAAAACGAGGGATAAATGGCTACAATGTTAATTCTTACAATCATAGCAATTTCCCTTAAATGACCACCCCTCTAACTCCTTACCAGATTGCCTTGCTGAGGAGTCAGAAACTTGCTCACCTGGGGTCCAAAGAGTAAGAGAGAGAAGAGCTCACCTGCAGTCCAAGGAAAGTAAGAGAGATGCTTCTGAGAAGCTATCTTTATATCCTGTGAGCTCCTGCTGTTATGGCGCTGAAAGGGTCTGTGTGCAAATTCGCGCCAAAAAGTTTGAATACACAAGAGAAAGGCCATGATTGGCTGATTCAAACGGGCTATTTCCCAGTGGCCAAACTGTTTCCTTTGTCTGGAATGGGTTTCGAATAAAGCTTGGGGTGGTTTGAATGTGTTTACATTCTGGGGCCAAAATGTACCCGCCCACATCCGGAGTTCATCTGGCTAAAACAAAAGGGACACAACTGCCCTATTGTCTGAGTAATGGGTGATTCAAACCCATTCATTCCTTTTCTTAGTATATAAAAAAATCTCTTCCGTAGTTTAGGTGTATCTCAATTGTGTGCTGGGCTTTGAATGGAGTTGGATTACTATGTAACAGAAGCCCCTTTGTCCTGCAGTCACCGAAACTACAGTCTCAAGTGGATAATCCCTTATGTCAACATCCTGAACAAACATTGCCTCTGTAGGGAAAGGAAACTCCCTTTTTTTTGATTGACAGAATCTGACTGCTACTGCTTGATCCTCCCACTTTTCACAGACATCCACGAGCTGCTTCTAAGCCTTTTATCCTTGGCCATGCTTTTCTGATGGCCATTTTTAAACCCCTTTGCAATTTACACAGTTCAAAACTCAAGAGTACATTTTTAAAATAAAATGTGCTGTCTTAAAGTGTGCGAATTTTTCCACGAAGTTCCTTGATTCCAGTGTTGTCCACATGCTGCCCATCTCAACGCAGACTTTTGCGGTTCTGGGCACATTTTAAAACATTGTCCAACCCAGAGACAATTTAAAATCACGCACAGTCTCCGTCCACGATGTGGATTAATATCTTCAGTATCTTCGGGGCCGAGGGTTTTTGCGAACCCCTACATTCCGCCCTTTGGATACTTCCAACTTACTTGCAGTATCCACTTGAAGAAGTGAGCCAAATTTTCTGACCCCTGACAAACAATCATCCCCTGTATTTATCTATAGCTACCTACCACTGATCTCCCGAACTGTCTATTCCCCTTAAATCCGAGAAAAACCGTGGTACGGTAGGTATCTACAGATACATCAACTACAAAATGTTACAACAAGGGGTCTCATACCCCGGCACCACTTGCTACATTATAACATATTACAAAATGTTGCAATCTTGGTTATACAATGTAATCAAAATGATTCCAAGCACGGAGAGGGCCCTACGCCTCTGCACCACTTGGAACTGTAAAACAAGATACAAAAATCTCCATTAAACATTTGAAACAAAATGCTAAAACATTTGAAACAAAATGCTGAAATAAACCCCGACCATCACGTGCCAATGATGGGTCGCGAAATTCAATTGGGTATTGCTCCTCCCACCCGGGCAGTAAATGTTCCTTCCACCCCCCTTTAATGGTCTTAAACTTTTAAGACATACAGAATGAATTTTACAGAACAGTCTGATCCGCCAGCCCCGAGCCGTTCCCTTGTCCCTATGTGGAGGCGGGGTACCCCTCACATTTCATAGACAGAGACCGAGAAGCATGGGATCGTGACTCCCAGTCCCTCCCCCTCCCGTCTTCCCTCGACTGGCTGGAGAAAATGATGGGTGCCTGTGTGGCGGCTCTCACTGGCCCCACACTCAAACTTGGATCCCAGATCCGGCCACCCACTCATCCTCCCCAGCCACACTTATACTCTAACTTTGCCCGTGGGCCCCGGGTGAGTTCCTCCCTTCCCCGAATGCACCCACGCGACTCTTGGGTCTCCCCCTCCCCTTTACAATCTTTCCCAGGCCATCACCACCCACTTCCGGGGAACGCGTCCCTATCTGACAAGGCGCCCGCGCTCCCCCACCATGACTCCTCAATAGCGAGGTCTCCCGCAAGTGAACTTCGGTCAGGATAGTGTTGGGTTGGGGGCCATGCCCCACCCAACTGGGGCCATCTCTTCTGCGTAGGATGAGTAGGCAAGTTCCTCCGGACCCTGTCCAGTTTCTCCCAAAGGTCGCTGCGGGGTCTCCTCCTAGATTTGTCCAGTGGCGAGGTGATCCCCAACATTCTGTATCCATATCTTCATTCGATGCCCAGCTCGGGCTGGGCAAACAGAGCTGCTCCTTTTTCCACTCTCCTGTAAAAAACTTAAAAGGACATGCAGCCAGGTCTCTCACTGACCTGCTGCCTTAGGTGGAGACATGGTCGGGTCCCTCGACCTCGGACCAAAATAAAAGCATTTGGCACACTTATAAACTTAAACTTTAAAACTACTAGTTATATCAAAAATTAAAATACAAACACCTTAAAAACAAGCTATAAGCAACTTAACACAAAGCTATGATACAAATGCCGCCCGTCTCTGGACTGCCAGGCTAATCTCTGGTGTCAGTGTCGCAGATTACTGCTGCCTGCAGCGAAGCTGAACTGCCTCCTGCTTATGGTCCCTGGCAGCTTATGGCTGCTAGTTGGGGACCTCTGTGGCCTGTTTCCTCCCGGGCTCGGGAGATTGCTCTTTGTGGCAGGTACCCTGGTGACCATCTTTCCTTGGGCTTGCAGACCCGCTGAGACCTTCTGAGGGGCGTCTCTGTGGGGGAAACTTTGGCTGACGGACTCTGAGCCTGGGTCACAGCCCTAGCTGGCTGGGAACCTTCTCCCCCTGGTGCAAACAGCCCAGACTGTATAATATACCTGGCAGCCTGCCGGTACTCTGGGTTTGTCTCCTTTTCCCTACCCACTCCTGTACTGGGGCAAGTATCCCCTCACCCCCCGCTGCTGATGGCTAAAAATCTTCCTCTCCAGGTCCAAAACCTGCTACCGGCTCCCCTGCAAGATGACTTGCTATCCCTTCCTCCCCAGAGTCCCACACCATAGGGGGAATAACTCTAGAAGCGGGCTGGGAAGCTTGTCCGTTTAAACAGGTGACTGCGCCTGTGCGAATCTCCTACCCTGAGTCCCTCGGCAGAGGCTGTGAAGCCTCTGTCTTCAAACAGGCGACTGCGCCTGCGCAGGGAAACCAAAGAGGAGCCGCTGTGGTCCCGCAGACAACTGTGCCTGCGCGTTCGATCTCTTCGCAAAGGGTAGGAAGAACCGCTGGGTCTTCCAAGCAGGCTACTGTGCCTGCACGTATAGACTGGGAAGCAGGGACCTTTAAACGGCCGACTGCGCCTGCGCGCGCGGCCTCACAGTGAAAAGGAGTCGCTGGGGGTTCCAAGTTCGTGACTGCACCTGCGCGAACCCGGTGTTGGGAAACCTCTCCCCTCAGGCGTGCAACTGCGCCTGCACGGGAAAACTGAAGAAGAGCCACTTGGGTCACGGGCGGGGGAACTGCGCCTGCATGAACCTGGCGTTGGGAAACCTCTCCCCTCAGGCTCATGACTGCGCCTGCGCGAACCTGTTGTTCAGAAGACTGGGGGATTCCTGTCTCCAGACCAGCAACTGCGCATGCGTGGGCAGTCTTTCCTGTGAATGAACTCGCAGCAGCCTGCGGATTTCTACTCTCAGGCTGCTGTTTCTCTGTTTCTGAGCCAAATAACTAGTTCAAATTTAATCTTTGACCAAAACTTAGGTCCCACTGGGGCGGGGAAGTGTCCCAATTGGTGGGCCGGACAACTTTTCCCTTGGAACAAGCCACAGTGCCTGTCTTTACAGCCTGTGAACTTGAAATTGTATGGTAAGATTTATACAATTTACCTGATTTTCCCTGTGTCCCATCCCTGCCTGTAATCGCTGCCACTGGCCCGGATTCATATGGGTCCCAGAAAGTGCCTGCACATGCACACTCCTTGGCCAGCCTATTGGCCAGTCATTGTGGGGAGGCAGAGGTGGGTGAGGGGGCTGCAGCACCACTGATGGCTGCTACCTTTCCCTGATTGGCCCTGAGGAAAGATTTTATCGCCTCCAAGACGGACTCGACTGTATCGGGAAGAGTTTCTGTCTCTGCCTTCTGAGCTGGGGCTGCGGGGGCCCTGGCTTTATCATTCACGGGCGGACCATAGCTCCGTTGTCAGAGGGGGTACACTGGTCCTGGTCCCCGCCTGCCTAGCGGGACCTGCTGGCATTCTCCTACCACCCGTTCTGGCTGCCAGAGCTCCTCAAAACTCGGAGCTGTGGGCTGCTGTCTTAGGATCTCTAATTCCCTAGCCAGCTTTTCCCTGGGTGTTGCCTGTGGGGCTGTTTTGCTTAGGTTGCCAGTAAAATCCGGCTGACCTGCCTTCGGGCTGATCAGACAAATCATCCCCTTTGCTCCTTTTAAAGCCATGTTAAAGCTTTCTATCTCTGCCCTACAGGGGCCATGATCTGCTTCCTCAAACCTTTGGTGGCAGGCCAGCTTATTAGCCGCCTTTACCTCCCTAACCATTTCCTCCTGCTCTGTTACTTCTGAGGTGAGGCGGGCATTCTCCTCCCGCAGTCTCATCTCATTACTCCTTGCATCTGTAAACTGGCACTTTAGGAACTCTATCTTGTGCCTCGCATGGCTTTTGCCCTCGCTAACTTCTTGGGTGAGGTGTGCATTTTCCTTCTGTAGCCTCATCTCACTGTCCCTGGCCTCTGTGATTTCCTGCACAAGGCGCTCTATCTCTGCCTGGCATTTTGTGACCTCTAGTGTGAGGCATGCATTTTCTTCCCACACCCTCATCCCACTACCTCTGGCCTCATTCACCTCTCTTATGAGGCGTTCTACCTCCGCCTGGCACTTTTCAAACTCGGACCCCCGATTCTTGGCCTCTGTAACCTCCTTTCGCACCCTAATCTCACCCTTCTTAACCCAGCCACTTATACCATAATAGGTCAGCTTACATGCTGCCGCTAACTTCTGCAGGGCTACCCACAGACTAAAAGCAAGAAAAACAAGAGCTGATGCTTTCTCCAGATCCAGACCACTCATCATATCAAGAACTGCCTCCAGTCCCGTCATGGTCGCCAATTTGTAGGGGAGCATCTTTTACCTGGTTTACGGTAATTTACCTTCCTTTACCTGGTTTACGGTAATTCACCTGGTCAGGCAGCTTTTGCTACTGCACTCTGACCAATTTCCAAACAGTGGTTTCGAATCGCTAAACCCCACCTTCCAGTTCTGACTGGAGGAACTTATAATTAATGATATATTAAAAACGGACAAATGGTCTGAATGTAAGAAAGTCAAATTTTATTAAACTAAAGAAACTATACCACATGAACACAATAATTACGGTAAATTACTTAAATAGGGAAGGACAGACGGCAAAAACGAGGGATAAATGGCTACAATGTAAGTCTTACAATCATAGCAATTTCCCTTAAATTACCACCCCTCTAATTCCTTACTAGATTGCCTTGCTGAGGAGTCAGAAACCTGCTCACCTGTGGTCCAAAGAGAGAGAAGAGCTCACCTGCAGTCCAAGGAAAGTAAGAGAGAGAGATGTTTCTGAGAAGCTATCTTTATATCCTGGGAGCTCCTGCTGTTTTGGCGCTGAAAAGGTCTGTGTGCAAATTTGCGCCGAAAAGTTCGAATACACAAGAGAAAGGCCATGATTGGCTGATTCAAACGGGCTATTTCCCAGTGGCCAACTGCTTCCTTTTTCTGGAATGGGTTTCGAATAAAGCTTGGGGTGGTTTGAATGTGTCTTCATTCTGGGGCCGAAATGTACCCGCCCACATCCGGAGTTCATCTGGCTAAAACAAAAGGGACCCAACTGCCCTATTGTCTGAGTAATGGGTGATTCAAACCCATTCATTCCTTTTCTTAGTCTAAAAAAAATCTCTTCCGTAGTTTAGGTGTGTCTCAATTGTGTGCTGGGCTTTGAATGGTGTTGGATTACTATGTAAACAGAAGCCCCTTTGTCCTGTGGTCACCGAAACTACAGTCTCAAGTGGATAATCCCTTATGTCAACATCCTGAACAAACATTGCCTCTGTAGGGAAGGGAAACTCCCTTTTTTTTGATTGACAGAATCTGACTGCCACAGTTTGATCCTCCCACTTTTCACAGACATCCACGAGCTGCTTCTAAGCCTTTTATCCTTGACCATGCTTTTCTGACGGCCATTTTTAAACCCCATTGCAATTTACACAGTTCAAAACTCAAGAGTACATTTTTTAAATAAAATGTGCTGTCTTAAAGTGTGCGAATTTTTCCATGAAGTTCCTTGATTCCGGTGTTGTCCACGTGCTGCCCATCTCAACGCAGCCTTTTGCGGTTCTGGACACATTTTAAAACATTGTCCAACCCAGAGACAATTTAAAATCACGCACAGTCTCCGTCCACGATGTGGATTAATATCTCCAGTATCTTCGGGGCTGAGGGATTTTGCGAACCCCTACACTCCCTCTACACCTAGCTAGATCATCTTGCGATGGGTCAGAAGTATAATGCCCACCGGTCTGAGATGTTGAAAGAAAGCCTTGCTCCTTTGCCCTGTTGCCTGTCGATGTCACGTGGTCCCGCTGTTGCACAGACTTCACCGTCCAGGTAGAGATACCCCAGTAATTAAAAGGTCTCTGACAGGGTATCCTACCTCTCTGGACGGGCTCTCCTTCGATGGTCTTCTTCCTTGGTTGAGGGCGCAGGAGGCGAGGCGAGAGAGAGAGAATGGCTGCTCGAGAGGCTAGTTATACCCCCCTCAGTAGCCCTTATCTCTACGTTCAATCAGCTCATTCTTTGTCTTATATGAGCGGGCTGGAATTAAACAAAAGGTATCGATCTTGGCCCATCGACTTGGATGGCCGGTAATCGGTTCCTGCCGGTTCTGCAACTGCTCTCCTTTGTCCAACAGGTCCTTTGATGGGGGCCAGCCCCGTCTCGATGGCCCCGCTGATTATTTTGATTGTTTGAGCAAACACCTTGATGGCCTTTATGCGTAGGTCTGATTGTAATTGGGTTTGTCCCCAATGCATATGCAAAAGTCTTGTCTGGTTTCGTGATCTCCTTGCTGCAGACATTGAAATACACAAGCTGTTAGCTTGCCAGGGTCCGAATTGAAACTGACAGGCTTTCGGTCACGAGGTCTGACCGCAGCCATTTTGTTGTGCCCTGGATTTTCAAACTCAGTCCAACCAGGGTCTCTTTTAATTAAATAATCTTCAGGGGGGGGGAACTACCTGAATTTTGCAAAACTTACAGTAGGGGTGAGGATGACAAACCAAAGGGCAGAGTACACGAGTTAAAGCCTAGTGGAGGCAACGTTAGAAGAGAGTGGCGCCAGGAAGGGGTAGCTCAGAGAAGAAGCAGGGTTGTCATGGGAGCGGGAGTAAAGGGCACTGGAAGAGAGACTGCCCAGTCTCTGACAAAAGGAGCGGGAAAAGGGATCCTCCAGCGCCAGTGCAGAAATCTGCAGCTGTGGCAGGAAGCAGCACTGATCTGTTCGTGGTATTAGTGGCTGCTCTCCGCGCAGTCTTTCCAGCAGGGCAGGGTAGGGTGGACGCGGCAGCGGACAGCGTATTCCCATCCGCCCCGAACAATCCTGACACATGACTCGGGGCTTTTCAGCCCGTTTACCTCTGCCCACTAAGTTATGATGCTTGGAAGAGACCGTGCATGAAGATGGGGGTGGAGAAGGTGCAAGGGACCTATCTGCTGGAAACTGGAGCTTCAAGCAACATTGTTTATGCAGCTAACCCAACCACATCACCTCTATCGAGCGGCGTCCCATATAAATTAGTAGGGTTCACCGGGAATGAACAGGCTGGGTCTTTCTTCATCCCACTAGCCATCGATCTGGGTACACTCCACATGGAGTGGAAATGTGTCCTGATGCGGTGGGAGCGGGAAGGAATAGGCATTTTGGGGGCAGACTTCATACTGGCTCACAAGATATTGGTGGATTCCGGAATCACTGTCTTTGGGGGGCAGTATGCACGGGAAAGGAGAAGGAGGTGGTAACTATACCAGGGAAGCAAGGCAAGAGGACCGTGTGCACGATGATGCCCAAGGGTAGTTATGACATTGAACTTTTGGTCACTTCTACCCCGGCGGAGTACATAGTGGATGTGCGAGCCAACCTCGCGGCATTTGCTACACACAAGCATGACAGTGGGAGGGTAATAGGGGTGGAGGTCAGAGTAGAAGGGGACCCCATGGCCCTACCACAGAAACAGTACAACTTCCCCAGAGAGACAGAGGCGGATTTAGAGACGGCAGTGGGATCACTGGTTGAGCAGGGTGTGTTGAGACCCATAGCGACCCATGTGAACTCTCCGATTTGGCCGGTTAGGAAACGGGACAATTCGTGGAGAGCCACTGTAGACTATCGGGTTCTTAACAAGAACATCCCAGCCTGTGCCCCCACCATCACAGCCATAGCCGACCTGATCGGGAGTATCCCAGCGTCCGCGAAAACATTCTCGGTGCTGGACATTTCAAACGGATTCTGGTCTATCCCTCTCAAAAGGGAGGACCAGAATAAGTTTGCGTTCACTTTCAATGGTCAGCAGTACACATGGACCTGCCTTCCCCAAGGGTTTCACAACAGTCCTTCTATTTTCCACCAATGTATGGCCAACTGTTTAAAGGGGTTCAGCAGACCGCAGCAGCTTGTGCAGTACGTGGATGACCTGCTTTTGTTCTCCAACGAGGGGGAGGAGCATGGCCCACTGCTGGCTGAACTGCTGAGTATGTTAAAGGAAGTTGGGTTCAAGGTTAATCGCAAGAAAGCACAGATCGGCCAGCAGGAAGTAAAATTCCTCGGGCTGACCGTGCGTGCTGGGGAGAGGGCCATCGATGAGGCGAGGAGGAAGGCAGTACAGGAGCTACCTGCCCCGACCACGGCAACGGGGGTAAGATCCTTCCTGGGACTCACAGGGTACTGCAGGGATTTCATAGAGGACTATGCCGCTACGGCAGCTCCTCTACTCCGGCTCCTCCACAAGGGAGTGGGCTGGGAGTGGGATGAGGACTGCATGGCAGCTTTTAGTCATCCGAAGGGAGATCTGTAGACCGCACCGGCTTTAGGAGCGATTGATGGGGGAAAGGAGTTCTTCTTGGAGGTAGCTGCCACAGGGGACAGTTTGAGTGAAGTGCTGCTCCAGGAGTGGCATGGCAAACTGAGGCCTGTGGTAAACGCATCAAGAATCCTCACAGATGTAGAGAGGGGGTACTCCAATTGTGAGAGGCACCTGCTTGGCACACATTGGGCCGTGAGGAGATCACAAATCTTCACGGGGGTGTCCCTGGTAACTCTCTTAACTGATCATACGCCCACTCAGATGCTGTTGGATGGGAGGATAAAGGACAGCACGCATTGCTCGCTGGACTTTATTGCTCTCTCAGATGAATTTGAGTGTGAAAGGCCTCTGTGAGCCCAAGCTCGCCGCAAATTTGATCTACCCAGGGGTGGCCCACAAATGTTCTGTTGAAGGGGTATGGGATGTAGACATAGGGTTTCGGGCTGTGATCCATCCCTTGAGCCGCGAGATCTATGCAGACGGGTCCAGTACAGTGGTGACCGGAAAGCGACTCACTGGATGCGGGATTTTTGACCCAAAGGCAGGCATTGATTGCCAAGGCCATTAAACTCCCGAGCAACATGAGCGCCCAGCACGCTGAACTGTCGGCGGTGGTGTATGTGGTTACCCACCCCGAAGAGTTCCCTACACCCTACACGATTTGCTCGGACAGCATGTTCACTTGCAATTCGTGTGCAGAATATTTAGCCATTTGGTCTCGTCGCAGGTTCACATCTGCAGACGGGAAACCCCTAGCAACCAAGCCATTGTTGCAACAGATCTTAACGTCGATAGGAACCCAGGGGGATTTCTATATCCACAAAGTTAAGGCCCATTCTAAGACAGAGCCCCGTTGCGGAGGGCAATCAGCAGGCCAATGTGCTGGCCAAAGAGGGTGCTTGAACGTGCACATTTTGGGATCCATATGGGTCAATTCTGGTAGCAGCGATCAGAGACAGAGGTGGGACCCAAAGAAGTGCAGGGGTAGCATTGGCCCCGGACCTAAAGATGGTCCAGGCATGGGA
Organism: Somniosus microcephalus; assembly: GCF_052327205.1. NCBI lineage: Eukaryota > Metazoa > Chordata > Chondrichthyes > Squaliformes > Somniosidae > Somniosus > Somniosus microcephalus. Next base: position 264,270,128 of record NC_140987.1, read on the forward strand.
TCCCACCCTAAAGGCTGTTCTGAAGAAACTGGCTAAGGGAGATAAGGTAGAGGGTCTACAGTAATCTGGGATGTAATGCTTAAGTTATCCACCAGATGGAGCCAAATATTAAGGGTTCACATTCACCAGTTTTTAAGGTAATGGGTCATGTATTCAATGTCCTGGTACACCAGTTTATACGGTAATGTGGCATTGCATTATGGGTATGACTCAGAGGTGAATCCTCCATCTTGCCATCGTGCAGTAAGTGTTGTGTGTCTTACCTGCAGCCTGTAAGAGATGTTTCTCTGCTACACCGTGTAATTAATCAGTTGGGTTTTGTTCCTAATATCTCGCTTTTCTCAGTTTCTGACCTTACCACTCGGATATCACATATTGGCGACGAGGATAAACAGATCACATCTTGAAGAAGAAACAAAAAAGAGCACTGAATAACAGATCATGGCTGCTACGGTAGGAAAGATCTCTGCTTTTGATGTTCAGACTGCACAGGGGGGTTACAAGTACTGCCTGGTCCTGGTGGATGTGTTCTCTAAATGGGTAGAAGCCTTCCCATGCCGAACAGCCACAGCTTTGGGGACCGCAAGGATTCTAGCGAGAGAAGTTTTCTCTAGGTGGGGGCTACCACAGCATGTGGAGTCCGATCAGGGGAGTCACTTCACAGGGGCAGTTATGCAGGTGACTCCGAAGCTGCTAGGTGTAGAGGGTAAATGGCATGTCGCACACAACCCGCAGTCATCGAGGATTGTGGAGCGAATGAATAGGACCATCAAGGAAAGGTTACGGAAGGAGACGGGAGACTCACCTAGCAAATAGGCGGAGGTCTTGCCGTTAGTTCTGATGGGGGTCCGAGCCAGCCCGTCTAGAAGCACAGGGTATTCCCCGCATGAGCTTGTGACCAGAAGGATCATGAGAACGCCCAGCCATGTACTGGCCCCGGTTCTCACGGAAGGTCAGTTGAGAGAGGTGAACTGGGACAGGTTTGTTAAGAATTTGCTTGAGCATCTCAGACAGATCCATTGGCAGGCTGACAGTAACATGGGGAGTAACATGGGGCAGCAACATCGTAGAAATCGTTTATTTCTTGAGCCTCAGAGGCACCATGAGTGGAAGGTCGGAGATCAAATAATGGTTAGAAACTTCGCCAGGGTAGGGACTTTTGAACCGCTATACATGGGACTGTACAGTATCGTGGATAGGGCAAGTCCAATGGTATATGCGGTCAAAATGCCCCGACGCACTAAGTGGTTCCATATCAATCAGTGCAAGCTTTTTAACCCTGAGGAAAGATTTGATAAGAGGAGGAAACAGCAGGGAGTGGTGAGCTGCGCTACAGGTGTGGGTCTCCAGCCCCTAATCTGGGACTGTGAGGAGCCCACAGAGGGACCAGTCGCTCCGCCTGTGGGGGCAGGAGTGAGAAGGAATGCCAGGATCCCACGGCCAGGAGTGCCGTGGACGCCTCCTTACACACCGGTGAATGAAGGAAGCCGGAGTCGTAAGAGGCCCATGGTCGAGGAGACCTAGTGTGGCCACCCGGAGACGGGTGGCGCTGTGCAAAACTTTTTTCTCTCCTGTCTGTTGCCTAAGCTTGTCTGTATAGTTTGGATTTTAATCGTGTGCAGCTGGGTCTGGAATGGTGAGGCATCACCCAAGGACAATGTTGCATTCTGTGTGTTTTCAGGGAACGCCTAAGCCAGCACGAGTCACAGTGGCGACACCGAGGAATCGGTTATCTTCAGCTGCACTGGTGGAGACAGACCGACCGTGACCACAGGAAGTGGCTCGAAGGATGGGGTGAACGTCTATCTCCACGAGGGAAGATGGCTTGGATGGCTGGGTTCGAATTCCACCCGGCATTCCAGCCATGACGAGTTCACCTATGGTGAAGCGTCCATCTCATGCCCGAGAATAGGGGTTACCACCTCCCGGGTTAGGGTAACAGAGAGAAATGGGTGTGCCTTAGCTGTAGGGGACACATTCCACTGGGAAGGCGGTGGTGGCTCAGGAAACTGAGCACGGATACAGGGGACCAGACAGCTGACTGGAAAAGACTAAGTAATGACACGTACCGTATGATCACGGGTCCTCAGGGAGGAGTGAATGTGCGGTATAAAGAGTGCCAAGAGCGGGGGCAGCAGTACAAAGATGCCGAGAGCAGGAGGAGTGGCACAAAGAGTGCCGAGAGCAAGAGCAGCGGTATAAAGAGCGTAGAGAGCGGGAGCAGCAGTACAAAGAGCGCCGAGAGCAGGAGGAGCAGCACAATGAGTGCTGAGAGCGGGAGCAGCGGCATAAAGAGCGTCGAGAGCGGGAGCAGCGGCACAAAGAGTGCCGAGAGCGGGAGCAGCGGTATAAAGAGCACCAAGTGCAGGAGGAGCAGCACAAAGAGCGCCGAGAGCGGGAGCAGCGGCACAAAGAGTGCCGAGAGCAGGAGCAGCGGTATAAAGAGTGCCAAGAGCGGGAGCAGTGGTATAAAGAGCACCGAGTGCAGCAGGAGCAGCACAAAGAGTGCCGAGAGCGGGAGCAGTGGCACAAAGAGTGCCGAGAGCAGGAGGAGCAGCACAAAGAGCACCAAGGGCAGGAGCAGCAGCACAAAGAGCGCTGAGAGCGGGAGCAGCGGTATAAAGAGCGTCGAGAGCGGGAGCAGCAGTATAAAGAGCACTGAGAGCGGGAGCAGCGGTATAAAGAGCACCGAGTGCAGCAGGAGCAGCACAAAGAGCGCCGAGAGCGGGAGCAGCGGCACAAAGAGCACCGAGAGCGGGAGCAGCGGCACAAAGAGCGCCGAGAACGGGAGGAGCAGCACAAAGAGCGCCGAGAGCGGGAGCAGCGGCACAAAGAGCGCTGAGAGTGGGAGCAGCGGTACAAAGAGCGCTGAGAGCGGGAGCAGCGGTATAAAGAGCGTCGAGAGCGGGAGCAGCAGTATAAAGAGCGCTGAGAGCGGGAGCAGTGGTATAAAGAGCACCGAGTGCAGCAGGAGCAGCACAAAGAGCGCCGAGAGCGGGAGCAGCGGCACAAAGAGCGCCGAGAGCGGGAGCAGCGTCACAAAGAGCGTCGGGAGCGGGAGCAGCGGCACAAAGAGCGGCGAGAGTGGGAGCAGCGGCACAAAGAGCGCCGAGAGCGGGATCAGCAGGAGAAGGAGCAGACCTGATGGGAGCACAGCGAGAGCTAGCAGTTAAACGGAGCTGTCCCAAGCGGCAGCAACTCAACAGGGGCAGTTTTTGGAAAAAGTGAGGTCAGAGTAAAATACGTGACGTCAACACAAGGGAAGGAGCTGATTGGTGAGTAGCTGGTGAGTGTATTTTTTTAAGTTTAGAAGTTTAGTTCTGCTAAGTTAGTTAATAGCCTATTAAATAGAGGAAATGAGCTGATTGGTGAGTAGTTGGGGAGTGTTTTTTGTTAAGTTTTAAGTTTATTTCTGCTGGGATAGTTCTTAGTCTATTAAATAGAGGCATGGCAGGGCAGCTTAGTCCTGTGGAGTGCACATCCTGTGCCATGTGGGAAGTCCTGGATGCCCACATGTGCGGGAAGTGTCGTCAGCTACAGCAACTCGAGCTCCAGGTTTCGGAGCTTGAGCGGCAGCTGGAGTCACTGCAGTGCATCTGCGAGGCTGAGAGTTATGTGGATAGCACATTTCTAGGAGGTGGCCACCCTGCAGCTTAAGAGTATGCAGACAGAGAGGGAATGGGTAACTGCCAGACAGAAGAGGAGGACCAGGCAGGAAGTGCAGGAGTCCCCGGAGTGCATTGCGCTCTTCAACCAGTATTCTGTTCTGAGTACTGGTGAGGGCGATGGTTACGCTGGGGAGTGCAGCTAGAGCCAAGGCCATGGCACCACGGGTGGTTCAGCTACATGGGGCGGGGGGGGGGGGCCCAGGGAGGAAAATGAGTGGAAGAGCAATAGTGTTAGGGGATTCAATAGTTTGGGGAACAGACAGGCATTTCTGCGGCCGTAGACGTGACTCCAGGATGGTATGTTGCCTCCCTGATGCCAGGGTCAAGGATGTCGCTGAGCGGCTGCAGGACACTCTGAGGGGGGAAGGGTGAACAGTCAGAGGTCGTTGTCCATATCGCTACCAACAACATAGGCAGAAAGAGGGATGAGGTCCTGCAGGCAAGCTATAGGGAGCTAGCAGAGAGGTTAAAAAGCAGAACCTCAAAGGCAGCAACCTCTGGATTACTCCCAGTGCCACGTGCTAGTGAGTACAGGAATAGAACAATAGAACAGATGAATGCATGGCTGGAGAAATGGTGTAGGAGGGAGGGCTTTAGATTCCTGAGGCATTGGGGCCATTTCTGGGGAAGGTGGGACCTGTACAAGCCGGACGGGTTACACCTCAACAGAGCCAGGACCAATATTCTCACAGGGAGGTTTATTAGTGCTGTTGGGGAGGGTTTAGATTGGCTTGGCAGGGGGATGGGCACCAGCATATAGAAGTAGAAAAGAGGAATAAGGTGCATAAGAGTGATTGTGTTGGATAGTACTAGAGATGATAGTACTAGAGGCAGTAGTAGTACCATATTAGATAGGAGCAGACTAAGAAAGACTACGAAAAAGGCAAAAATTGATTTAGAATGCATGTACGTAAACGCACAAAGTGTGGTGAATAAAGTTGGTGAGCTACAAGCACAATTAGCCATGTGGTAATATGATGTGACAATAATGGAAACGTTTCTTAAAAACGGTGAGGACTGGGCAATTAATATTCAAGGGTACAAGGTGTTCAGAAAAAGTACGGAAGGTAAAAAGGGAGGTGGGGTGGCATTGCTGATTAAGGAAGACATTGGCCCAGAAATTCAGGTCGGGGGCTTCCCGCGGGTGTAAGCCCCCGACCTGTACTGACCTTGTGCGCCAGCAGTTGAGCTGTAGGGCCCCGTGGAATTCCGCTCCGGGGCCTGGCCCAGCTGCCGGCGCGCTGTGCTTGCGTGTCCCAGGGGCGTAGTTAGTGCAATGCGTCCCCTGGGATCACGTGAGCCATGGGCAGCCCATTCATAAGATTGACAGGGAGACCTGTCAAAACTTATGAATACTACGGCCTCAAAATAGCAGTAAACCTTCAAATAATTTTTTTTTTAAATCACACTTTTTAAATAAACTATAAATTACATTAAATAACTATTTTAAACAATAATTTAAATTTTTGAAAAAAATAATTTTATATTCTAACGGGGCTAAAAATAAACTTACCTTGCTTTAAAGTATTTAAAAATAATAAACCTGTGGAAAAAATGTTTTAATTTTAATTAATTGACCACTTACCTTGTAAAAAACAGGCCTTACGCCTGCTTTTTACATTTCTAAATACTGCAGGCTTACGATCCTGGGAAAACCTGCAAAAAAAACCTAAGTTCAAAGCGCACATGCAGCCTCTCCTGCGCGCGCGTTCAACCTCTGAACCCCTTCGTTCAGAGGATCGGAAGTGCCGGTTTCCCGCGCATGCGCAGTGCATGCAGAAAACCGGCACTTCCATTCAGCCTACGGGTGAGTACCCCGTGCGTACTCACCCGTGGAGACCCGAATTTCTGGGCCATTGTATTTTTTGAAAGGGAGGATGTTCTTGAGGGGACAAGGACAGAATCCATTTGTTTAGAGTTGAGGAGCAAAAAGGGTATGATCACACTATTGCGGGTATTCTATAGGCCTCTAAATAGTGAGAGGAAGGTAGAGGAGCAAATCTGCAGGGAAATCACAGAGATATGCAAGAGCTATAGAGTGGTGATACTGGGGAACTTTAATTACCCAAATATCGATTGGGATAATGCTAGGGTAAAGGGAAAGGAGGGGGAGGAATTTCTGAAATGTGTTCAGGAGAATTTCCTTGACCAATATGTTCTTAGCCCAACTAGGAAGGAGGCTTGGCTGGATCTGGTGCTGGGAAATGAGGTGGGCCAGGTCGACCAAGTGTCTGTGGGAGAACGCTTGGGTACGAGTGATCATCGTTGTAGTGTATGTACCTTTAAGGGGAGAACTACTTTTTACAGCTCCTGTATACTGTAGTACCGGCAGTGACCACACCTGTATATAACCCTGAGTAGGGATCTGTACTGTTTAGTTTTAGAGCAACCCTCATCCAGTAAACACCTGTTGATTGTTCCTCTGCAGTCTCTGTCGATTATTTGAAGGACACACTACCTAAAGATATCCAGATTTAACATTGGCGACGAGTCGCTTCGAACCTACCTGCAACTCTGAAGAAGAACGCCGATTCCACCAGTGCGGGCATCGACCATCCAGGGAGAACTTGAGCATCGCAGAGGAGGCTGTAGAGAGCTGGGCTTGGTTCTCCAGCCACGACGATCCAGCGCAGCGGGCTGGCAGCAGGTACGGCGCAGACCCTTCCCGGACAGCGGCGGCGGGAGCCGACCGACGGCACAGATAAAGGCCGAGCAGCGTCGACGGGTAAGAGAGAGGGTAAAGCGCACAGGGTGCAGCCGGGGTTGAAGAACGAGCGGTGTCAACGAGAGAGGGTAAAGAGCACAGGGCTCAGCTGGGGTTGAAGACCGAGCGGCGCCGAAGAGAGAGGGGAAAACGCGCAGAGCGCGGACGGTGTTCAAAGGCTGAGCAGCGTCTGCGGGGGAAGAAAAGAAGGGAGAGCGCGGGAAGACGCCATTTTGAGCCAGTGGAGAAGAAGGGAGAGCGCAGGAAGAAAGGAAAGCGCGGGAGATGCCATTTTTAGCCAGTCTAACCACACCCAGGGATGCCGAAGAGTGGCAGTGTCACAGCGTTCGACAATGAAGTCGAAGATTGGGCGACATATATAGAGCGCATAGAGGTGTACTGCAAGGCGAATGAGGTGCCAGATGCCAGGAAAGCACTGGTATTGTTGAATTCCATGGGTGCAAAAACATACGGCTTACTGCGAAATCTAGTAACCCCAGAGAAGCCAGTGGAAAAGGATTTTGAAAGCATAGTGGCAATCCTACAGGACCACTTAAACCCCACACCGCCGCTGATAACAGAAAGATTAAAGTTCCACAAAAGGAAACAGCATAAAGACGAAAGTAATGCTGAGTATTTAACTGAACTGCGCAAGCTATCGAAACACTGCCAGTTTGGAACGGGACTAGCAGATACTTTAAGGGACAAGTTTGTGTGTGGGCTTCAAAGTGAAGGAACCCAGAAACGGCTTCTATCAGAAAAGGATCTTACGCTGGACAAGGCTTTCAACATGGCAGTATCACACGAAGCAGCCACACGGGGCGCTGCAGAGATACAACGGAGAGCGCAAGGATATGGCACAAACGAAATGTCATATGGAACAGGGGAGTGTTATCGCTGCAGCAGAACAACACACGACCATAAGGATATGTTGGTTTAAGGACCAAGTGTGCAGACAGTGTGGAGAAGTAGGACACATAGCAAGAGTCTGCAGGTCGGGAAAGAAAACCAGCAGCAATAAATCTCCACAGGAGAAGTACAAAAAGGTACATAAGGTGGCGGAGAGTAGTTCAGATGAACAGAAAAGTGATACAGACTCCGGAAGCAAGGAGCTGGGTTGTCTGAAACTACATAATGTAATCAAAATGGAGGATCACCAAACTATCTGGGTCACGCTCAAGATAGATGGAGTCCAAGTGAAAATGGAATTGGACACAGGATCAGCCCTAACAGTCATAAACCGAAGGGACTACAAGCGGCTATTCTCACAGATACCCTTGAGAGATACAGAGATTGTCTTGAAGACGTACACGGGGCAAAAAAGTCTACCCCAAAGGAAAAATCAGGGTGAACGTAATATACAACGGCAAGGAAACACCAAAAATGGACCTATATGTATTGCCAGATGGAGGACCACCACTACTAGGATGTGAATGGATCCGGAAGATACAGTTAGATTGGCATGCCATACAAGCACTGACGGTAGATGCCAAAAAGGGTGACGACGTCACACCTGGATGACTGTCAAAAATGCTAACTGATGCACAAGAAGTGTTCCAGGAGGGACTCGGAACATTAAAAGGCATAACAGCGATGATCAAAATAGAGGAAAATGCAAGCCCAAAGTTTTTTAAGGCCAGACCGGTGCCTTATGCGATCCGCCCAGCCGTCGAAGCAGAGCTGGAAGGTTTGAAATGTTCTGGAGTACTGTCCAAAGTGGACTGGAGCGAGTGGGCTACACCCATCGTTCCCGTAATGAAGAGGTCGTTGAGTAATACGCCTGGGGAACCAAAGAAGATTCGCATCTGTGGGGACTTTAAGGTGACAGTGAACCCAGTCCTTCACACGGTACAATATCCGCTTATGCGGATTGAAGATATTTTCGCCTCGCTATCTGGAGGAAAACGCTTCACTAAGATTGATCTGGCCCAGGCGTACCTGCAAATGGAGGTAGAAGAAGCCTCGAAACAGTGCCTCACGATCAACACTCATAAAGGTCTCTACCAACACAACCGGCTGGTGTTCGGGGTAGCATCAGCTCCGGCTATTTGGCAAAGGGCAATGGATCAAGTCCTGCAAGGGTTTCCAGGGACCCAGTGTTATTTGGACGACATCCTGGTCACGGGTGAAAATGACAGTGATCACCTCGCCAACCTGGAGCAGGTGCTCACTAGATTGAAGGAATATGGGCTCCGAGCTAATCGCCACAAATGCGAGTTTTTCCAGAAGCAGATCTCGTATTGTGGCAACGTTATTGATGAAGAGGGGTTACATAAGTCCCCTGAAAAGATTGAGGCAGTAGTCAAGGCTCCAGCACCGGAAAATGTGTCACAACTGAGGTCGTTCCTCGGGCTGGTGAACTACTACCATAAGTTCTTGCCGAATTTGTCTACAGTACTACACCTACTGAACACCCTATTGCAAACGGGGGTACCATGGAAGTGGAATGACGAATGTAAATGAACTTTCCAGAAGTGCAAAGAATTGATCACATCAAAAGAGGTGTTGGCTCATTTCAGCCCAGCACTACCAATTTGGTTGGAGTGTGATGCATCACCCTAATATATTGGAGCGGTGCTGTCGCACAAATTCCCGGACGGCTTGGAGAGGCCAGTAGCCTTTACGTCTCAGTCACTAACCTCAGCCGAGCGTAACTACGCCCAGATTGACAGGGAGGCCCTCAGCCTAGTGTGGGGAGTGAAAAATTCAACCACTATCTGCAAGGGCAGAAGTTTACCTTGCTGACTGACCAGAAAGGATCAGGAAGCTGCCCCAAAGACTGAATTTATAAATGGACTATTTTCAGCTAATGTTGCATGTTAAAAGTGTTAATTGTTAAATGAATGTTATGGTACTGTTAATCTAAAAGGGGAGGAATTGTAGTGTATGTACCTTTAAGGGGAGAACTACTTTTTACAGCTCCTGTATACTGTAGTACCGGCAGTGACCACACCTGTATATAACCCTGAGTAGGGATCTGTACTGTTTAGTTTTAGAGCAACCCTCATCCAGTAAACACCTGTTGATTGTTCCTCTGCAGTCTCTGTCAATTATTTGAAGGACACACTACCTAAAGATATCCAGATTTAACAATCGTATCATAAGATTTTGATTAGTAATGGAGAGGAGCAAGGAACAATCTAGAGTGGAACTTCTAAATTAGAATAGGGCTAACTTCAATGGGATGCAAAAGGATCTAGCCAGGGTAAAATGGAACCAAAGACTGACAGGAAAAACTGTAACGGAACAATGGGTGATCTTTAAAGAGGAAATGCTCCAAGTACAGGCTAGGTACATTCCAACAAGAGGGAAGGGTAAGGGAATCAAAGGAAGGGCTTCTTGGATGACGAGGGAGATAGAGAAGATGATGAAACAAAAAAAGAGGGTATATGATGCATGTCAGGTGAATTCTTCAAGGGAGAACCAGACCAAATACAATAAGTTGAGAGGGGAAGTGAAGATGAAAATAAGATTGGCAAGGAGAGAATATGAGAGTAGAATGGCGGTTAACATAAAAGGGAAACCAAAAATCTTTTACCGGCATGTAAACAGTAAGCAGGTAGTAAGAGGCGGGGTCGGGCCTATTAGAGACAAAGATATATGCTTAGAGGTGCAGGGCAAGGCAAGAATATTCAATGAGCACCTTGTATCGGTGTTTACTAAGGAGGTGGATGCTGACAAAATATCGGTAGAAGTGGAAAAGGTAGAAGCAATGGAAGGGGTGAAAATTGATAGACAGGATGTACTAGAAAGGCTGGGTATGCTTAGAGTGAACAAGTCACCTAATCCAGATGGCTTGCATTCCAGGTTGCTAAGGGAATTGGGGGAGGAGACAGCGGAAGGGCTTGCAATAATTTTCCGATCTTCCCTAGATGCGGGGAGGTGCCTGAGGATTGGAAAGTGGCAAATATGACACCATTGTTCAAGAAAGGGTGTAAGGACAATCCTAGTAACTACAGGCTAGTCACTTTAACATCAGTGGTGGGTAAAGTTTTAGAAACAATAATCAAGGAAAAAATTAACGGGCACTTGGAGAGGTTTAAGCTAATTAAGGAGAGCCAACACAAATTTGTAAAAGGCAGATCGTGTTTGACTAATCTAATTGATTTTTTTGATGAAGTAACAGAGAGGATTGATGAAGGTGTTTGACTGAGTACCACATAGAAGGCTGGTTAACAAAATTGAGGCTCATGGAATAGGTGGGTCAGTGGCAGCTTGGATAAGGAATTGGCTTAAGGACAGAAAACATTGAGTTGTGGTAAATGGCTGTTTTTCAGACTGGAGGATGGTAGACAGTGGTGTTCCCCAAGGGTCAGTGCTGGGGTCACTGCTTTTTTTGATATATAAATAAATGACCTGGATATTGGAATACAGAGTAGAATTTCTAAATTGGCCAATGACACCAAACTTGGGGGTGTGGCAAACAGTGAGGATGATACCAATCCACTGCAACAGGGCATAGAAAGGCTAGCAGAATGGGCAGACAAGTGGCAGATGGAATTTAATACAGGGAAGTGTAAGGTGATGCATTTTGGCAGAAGGAACAGGGAGAGGCAATATACACTTAATGGCACAGTTTTAAAGAGTGTGCAGGGACAGAGGGACCTGGGAGTTAATGTGCATAGGTCCCTGAAGGTGGCAGGACATATTGAGAGAGTGGTTAACAAAGCATATGGGATCTTGGGCTTCATAAATAGAGGTATTGAGTACAAAAGTAGAGAAGTTATGCTGAACCTTTATAAAACACTGGTTAGGCCACAACTGGAGTATTGCGTCCAGTTCTGGTCACCACACTTTAGGAAGGATGTGAAGGCCCTTGAGAGGGTGCAGAGGAGATTTACCAGAATGGCTCCGGGGGTGGGGGATCTTAGCTACAAGGACAGGTTGGAGAAGCTGGATTTGTTTTCATTAGAGCAAAGGAGGTTGAGGGGTGATTTGATAGAGATGTACAAGATTATGGCAGGTTTGGATAGGCTAGGCGGAGAAAGGCTGTTCCCACTAGTTGATGGTACAAGGACTAGTGGACACAGATTTAAGGTTTTGGGCAAGAGATACAGGGGGGATGTGAGGAAAAACTATTTTACACAGCGAGTGGTGATGACCTGGAATTCGCTGCCGACGGAAGTGGTGCAAGCGGAGACAATCCATGTTTTCAAGGGGAGACTGGATAGGCACGTGAGGGAAATAAACTTACAGGACTACGGGGATAGAGCGGGGGAATGGGACTGACTGGATTGCTCCACAGTGAGCCGGCACGGACTCAATGGGTTGAATGGCCTCCTTCTGTGTCATTATGACTATGAAGAATCTTGGCTGCTTCCTCCTTTCTCTACTCCTGGAAGCTTGATTCGAGTGCACCCAGTGCCACCCTGGCTAACTCGGCACAGACCAGAAATCGCAACTCTGACGTTATAACTTTTTCACACACCACACAATACGTTTAATTGCGTGCCAACCATCAGGGGGATCTCACTTCGCAGTCCTTTATACGCTACTCCTTAGATAAGATCTGCTGCTACGGTTTTAATTGCTCCACCATTGGCAGCCGTGCCTTCAGCTGCCTAGGGTCCAAGCTCTGGAATGCCCTCCCTAAACTTCTCCACCTCTCTCTTCTCCTTAAAACCTACCACTTTGACCAAGCTTTTGGTCGCTTGTCCTAATATCTCCTTGTATGGTTCAGTGTCAAATTTTGTTTGATAATCGCACCTGTGAAGCACCTTGGAGTGTTTTACTACATTAAAGGTGCTAAATAAATGCAAGTTGTTGTTGTAAGGTTGTTTTGTTTAAGGCATAAAAGCCTGATAAAAAACTAGATGACTTTTTAACTGTCTTTAAAATTCCCAATTTTACTAATTTTAGCAGATAGAAGGACACAGCAGAAATAAATGAAGAAGCATTAATATAGTACCTTTCACATCACCGTAGCCTGTAAATTACTTTTTGAACATGTCACGGCTGTTTTTGCAAGAAAAATGCAGCAGCCAATTTGTGCACAGCAAGGTCCCACAGACAGCAGGGACACAAGTGATTGGTTTACCTGTTTTTGTGGTGTGGGTGTTGCAGGGGGAGGGAATAAATTAAAATAGAAAATGCTGGAGAAACTCAGCAGATCAGGCAGCATCTGTGAAGAGAGAAACAGAGTTAATGTTTCAGGTCGATGACCTTTCGTCAGAACTGGAAAAAAGCAGGAAATGGAACAGGTTTTTAAGCAAGTGGAGAGGCTGGGAAAGGGGGGAGGGGATGAAAGAACAAAAGGGAAGGTCTGTGATAGGATGGAAGGTGGGAGAGATTAAGAGACATTAAGAGATATTCAAGGCAAAAGGAGATGGTAATGAAACAGGTTAAGAAACAAAGGATGGCTCTAGATGAAGTGTAAATTGCGCTGGCAGAATGAAAAATAGCTGCCATGTGGGGGAGAAGAAAAAAAGGCACAGACAAAAAGTGTGGATAAAAAAATATATCTATATCTATATATATAAACGGATACTTCTTTCTGTCTGTCCTTCTGTCTGTCTGTGCTTCTGTCTGTCTGTCCTTCTGTCTGTCTGTCCTCACGTGTGCGTCTGTCTGGCTATGCGCTCGAAAGTTACAGAGCGTACCTACGCGTGCGTTACGTCGAAAGAAAGCTTACCTTTCCGAAACGCTGGTAAGCGTATTTACGTTTCGACGGACGAAAATCGCGCCCGCGGTATCCCAAAAACCTTCAACATTCTGCTCATTAGCATCTCATTATCCGCTCATTAGCGACAGAGTGACCTCAAGGTCGACCAATCGTACGCCGGGTTGCTGGCGCGTGCAGCCGGGCCCTCCTACGGTCGAGTGACGGGACGATTGACCAATCCTACGCTTTGGTGACCTGATGGTCGACCAATCGGTGCGTGTGTGGGCGGGCCTTATCGTTCTGAACCGAGGTGAGTAGCCGCCATCTTGCTTCCACTCTTTTTCCTGCTTTCTGCGTCTTTCTTTTCAAATATAAATTTCCAGCAAAATAAAATTGTTTTTATTAAATTGTTTTAAAAAAAACTTCATTCATTTGTAAATATTTTCTCTAACCTGAAGATTCTTTTTCCTACCTTTCCCCGTTTTTGTTAGGCCTCAAAGCCTGGGCCTTTCTTGCCCAGCCAGGCCCGAGCTAGGTAATTGTCCCACGGCTTCTGCTAAGCTCCTCACCACCCCCCCGCCGGGTGTCACGTTACCCGGGGCAACGGCGTCAGCCACGAGGGTCACGAGGGTCAGGGTGCGCGCGCAGCAGGAGCATCTGAGACACGGCGTCTCTCTCTGTTCCCCGCTCGGCTCGGGCGGGGCTCTCGGGAGTGCGGATCTCGGGCGGGGCTTGGTGAGTGGGAAGGGTTACCCCGGCAACCGGGCCCACCAGCTGTCTCTCACAGCCGCAATCGGCGGACTTCAAGCCGGCTCGGCCGGGGGGGCGGGGCTCAGAGAGCGGGGCTCTCGGGAGTGCGGGGCGGGGCGGCTGGGGCTCGGAGAGCGGGGCTCTCAGGAGTGCGGGGCAGGCGGGGCTCGGAGAGCGGGGCTCTCGGGAGTGCGGGGCGGGGCGGCTCGGCGCGGCCGGTGCTCGGGAGGACAGGAGCTCAGAAGGGGGGGAAGGGTTACCCCGGCAACCGGGCGTGGCCGTCTCTCAGCCTCAAGCCGGCTCACGCCTGTTCTCGGGGCTTGGCTCCATTTGCGGCCGCGGGCCACTCGCCCTCTCTCTCTCCTTCCCTCTATCTCTCCCCCACCTCCCCCCTTCTCTCCCCACCTCCCCCCCTTCCCCCCTTCTCTCCCCCCTCCCCCCCTTCTCTCCACCCTCCCCCCCTTCTCTCCCCCCTCCCCCCCGTCTCTCCCCCCTCCCCCCCGTCTCTCCCCCCTCCCCCCCATCTCTCCCCCCTCCCCCCGTCTCTCCCCCCTCCCCCCGTCTCTCCCCCCCTCCCCCGTCTCTCCCCGCTCCCCCCTTCTCTCCACTTCTCAGCCCCCTTCTCTCCCCCGCTCCCCCTTCTCTCCCCTTCTCACCCCCCTTCTCTCCCCCGCTCCCCCACTCCCTCCCCCCTCCTCGCCCCCCTTCTCTCCCCCCCTTCTCTCCCCCCCTTCTCTCCCCCCTCCTCTCCCCCACTCCCTCCCCCCTCCTCGCCCCCTTCTCTCCCCCCCTCCTCCTCCCCTCCCCGCTCCTCCCCCCTGCCCTCCCTCCCCCCTGCCTTCCCTTCCCCCCTGCCCTCCCTCCCCCCCCTGCCCCCCCTCACCCCCCTCCCTGCCCTCCCTCCCCCCGTCCCTGCCCTCCCTGCCCTCCCCGTCCTCTCTTCCCCCCACTCCCCGCCCTCCCCGCCCTCTCTTCCCCCCAGTCGCTCTCTCTCTTCCCCCCGTCGCTCTCTCTCTTCCCCCCAGTCGCTCTCTCTCTTTCCCCCCGTCGCTCTCTCTCTTTCCCCCCGTCACTCTCTCTCTTTCCCCCCAGTCACTCTCTCTCTTTCCCCCCAGTCGCTCTCTCTCTTTCCCCCCAGTCGCTCTCTCTCTTTCCCCCCAGTCGCTCTCTCTCTTTCCCCCAGTCGCTCTCTCTCTTCCCCCCAGTCGCTCTCGCTCTTCCCCCCAGTCGCTCTCTCTCTTTCCCCCAGTTGCTCTCTCTCTTCCCCCCAGTCACTCTCTCTCTCTCTCTTCCAACAACAACATGCCCTCAAAAAAGCCTTGGCACCGCCGGGCACTTCAGCTAGTATCTATATATATAAACGGATCGTTCTTTCTGTCTGTCTGTCCTTCTGTCTGTCCTCGGGTGTGCGTCTGTCCGACTATGCACTCAAAAGTTATACGGCGTACCTACGCACGCGTTACCCCCGAAGAAAGCTTACTCTTCCGGGACGCTGGTAAGCATATTTACTTTTCACTCGGACGAAAATTATTCGCGCCTTATGCAAAAAACCTTCAAAATTAAACTCATTATCTGCTACTTAGCATTGATTGATTGACGTCAAGGTTCCACCAATCCTGTGCCGTCACGATTGACCAATCCTACAGTCCAGTCCCCTGATGGTTGGCCAATCAGTGTGTGTGTGCGTGGGTGGGACTAATCGTTTTCATCTCGGGGATCTGGCAGCCATTGTTTCACTGCCATGCCTTCAGCTTCCAGCTCAAACTACTTTGAAAGTTAGTATCTCTTTTAAAAATAACATAAGATTTACCAAAAATGTTTTATAAGTACTTTCACTTTCATCTTTCAAGGTATTAAAAGGTAGAAATGTTGCCCGGCAGCAGATTCACACATGGAGAGAGAGAGACAGGGCCTGAAAGCCCTTTGATCATCCAGCTTTGAAAAAGTTAGCTTCTCTTTTAAAAATAACATAAAATTTACCAAAAACGTTTTATAAGTACTTTCACTTTCATCTTTCAAGGTATTAAAAGGTAGAAATGTTGCCCGGCAGCAGATTCACAAAGGGACACAGACAGGGCCCTAAAGCCTGGGACTCGATTTAAAATGTTGCCCGGCACCAGATTCACAAAGGGACACAGACAGGGCCCCAAAGCCTGGCACTCGATTTAAACCGCCCGCCCCAAAACAGCCCTGGCAAAGCCGGGCTCCCCCAGCTAGTATATGTATATAAAAGGGGCCGAGGTTATGATCTGAAATTGCTGAAATCTATGTTGAGTGCCTAATCAAAATATGAGGTGCTGTTCCTCGAGCTTACACTGAGCTTCCGTGGAACAATGCAAGAGGCCGAGGATGGTGAGGTCTGAGTGGGAATGGAGTGGTGAATTAAAATGACAGGCGACCGGAAGCTCGGGGTCCCCCTTACGGACTGAACGGAGGTGTTCTGCAAAGCGGTCACCCAATCTGCGTTTGGTCTCCCCAATGTAGAGGAGACCACATCGTGAGCAGCGAATACAGTATACTAAATTGCAAGAAGTACAAGTAAATCGCTGTTTCACCTGGAAGGGGTGTTTGGGTCCCTGGACAGTGGGAGGGGGGGAGGGAATAGATGTCAGGCAGGGCACTGGGATCACTTGTACGATAGCAAAATACTGCAGATGTTGGAAATCCGAAATAACAACAGAAAATGCTGGAAAAACTCAGCAGGTCAGGCAACATCCGTGGAGAGAAATTTGAGTTGACGTTTCGGGTTGGACCCTTCTTCAAAACTGGAAAGAAAAGAAACTAGATCGGAGGCAGGGCTGCGATCGGACAAAGAATAAAAGAAACAAAAGAAGTAAAAGAGATTAGAAGCTAGACGAGATGGTAATAGGCTGGGATTAGGTGTAAAGTGTACTGGCAGGGCAAAAGATAGCTGCCAGGTGTGAGAGAGAAACAAAAGGAAAGGGGGGGGGAAAAGGAGTGGAACAATTACAAGAGAAAATGAAATGGGGGCCGAGCTTATGATCTGAAATTGTTGAACTCGATATTGAGTCCGGAAGGCTGCAGACTGCCTAATCGGAAGATGAGGTGCTGTTCCTCGAGTTTACGTTGAGCTTCCGTGGAACAATACAAGAGGCCAAGGACGGTGAGGTCCGAGTGGGAATGGAGCGGTGAATTAAAATGACAGGCGACCGGAAGCTCGGGGTCACCCTTACGGACTGAACGGAGGTGTTCCGCAAAGCGGTCACCCAATCTGCGTTTGGTCTCCCCAATGTAGAGGAGACCGCATCGTGAGCAGCGAATACAGTATACTAGATTGCGAGAAGTACAAGTAAATCGCTGTTTCACCTGGAAGGGGTGTTTGGGGCCCTGGACAGTGGGAAGGGGGGAGGTATAGGGGCAGGTGTTACATCTCCTCCGCTTGCACGGGAAGGTGCCAGGCGAAGAGGAAGGGCTGTTTGGGGTGATAGAGGAGTGGACTAGGGTGTCTCGGAGGGAGTGGTAACTGCGGAATGCTGAAAGGGGAGGGGAGGGGAAGATACGTTTGGTGGTGGGATCACTTTGGAGGTAGCGGAAATGCCGGAGGATGATCCGTTGAATGTGGAGGCTGGTGGGGTGAAAGGTGAGGACAAGGGGAACCCTATCGTGGTTCCGGGAGGGAGGGGCAGGGTGAGGGCAGAAGTGCGGGAGATAGAACTGACACGGTCGAGGGCAGTGTCAACCACAGTAGAGGGGAATCCTCGGTTGCGGAAAAAGGAAGACATGACTGAAGCACTGGTGTGGAAGGTGGCGTCGTCGGAGCAGATACGGCGGAGGCGGAGAAACTGGGAGAATGGAATAGAGTCCTTACAGGAAGCGGGGTGGGAGGAAGTGTAGTCCAGGTAGCTGTGGGAGTCAGTGGGCTTGTAGTAAATATTGGTCGATAACCTATCCCCAGAGATGGAGACGGAGAAGTCGAGGAAGGGAAGGGAAGAGTCCGAGATGGACCATGTGAAGGTGAGGGAAGGGTGGAAATTGGAGGCAAAGTGAATGAAATTGTCAAGTTCGGGGCGAGAGCAGGAAACGGCACCGATACAGTCATCAATGTATCGGAAAAAGAGGTGAGGGAGGGGACCCAAGTAGGACTGGAACAAAGATTGTTCCACATAGCCCACGAAAAGGCAGGCATAGCTAGGACCCATGCGGGTACCCATGGCAACACCTTTGATTTGGAGGAAATGAGTCAAGTTAAAGGAGAAGTTGTTCAATGTGAGAACAAGTTCAGCCAGGCGGAGGAGGGTCGTGGTGGATGGGGACTGGTCGGGCCTCTGTTCAAGGAAGAAGCGGAGCGCCCTCAGGCCATCCGGGTGGGGGATGGAGGTGTAGAGGGATTGTACGTCCATGGTGAAAAGGAAGCGGTTGGGGCCAGGAAACTGGAAACTGTTAAAGTGGCGGAGGGCGTCCGAAGAGTCGCGGATGTAGGTGGGAAGAGACTGGACAAGGGGAGAAAAGATAGAGTCAAGATAGGAAGAGATAAGTTCTGTAGGGCAAGAACAGGCTGAAACGATGGGTCTACCAGGGCAGTCCTGTTTGTGGATCTTGGGAAGGAGGTAGAAGCGGGCTGTGCGGGGTTGGGGAACTATGAGGTTGGTGGCAGCAGGGGGAAGATCTCCAGAGGAGATGAGGTCAGTGACAGTCTTGGAAACGGTGGTTTGATATTCGGTAGTGGGGTCATGGTCCAGGTGGAGGTAGGAGGAGGTGTCGGAGAGTTGGCGTTCAGCTTCCGGTAGGTAGAGGTCAGTACGCCAAACAACAACAGCACCACCCTTGTCAGCGGGTTTAATGACAATGTCAGGGTTGGATCTAAGAGAATGGAGTGCTGCGAGTTCAGAGGGAGGTAGGTTGGAGTGAGTGAGGGGAGCAGAGAAATGGAGACGGCCGATGTCACGGCGGCAGTTAGCGATGAAAAGATCTAGAGAGGGTAAGAGGCCAGGGGGAGGGGTCCAGGTAGAACGGGAATTCTGCAAGCGGGAGAAAGGGTCAGTTGTGCGGGGGGAAGACTCCTGGCCAGTGAAGTGGGCACGGAGACGAAGGCGGCGGAAAAAGAGCTCAACATCGTGCCGAGCTCGAAATTCATTGAGGTGGGGGCGTAAGGGGATGAAGCTCAGGCCTTTGCTGAGGACTGATCGTTCAGGGTCAGAGAGTGGAAGGTCAGAGGGGATAGTGAAAACGCGGCAGGGGGTGGGATTGGGAGAAGGGGGGTCAGAGGAAAGTGAAGGGGAAGAAGGTTCCGGAGGGGCGTTGGTTTCCAAGAGTTGATGAAGCTTGCGATCCTTGACATCGGAAAGGAAGAAGAAAAGTTTTTTGTTGAAGCGTCGGATGAGTCGAAGGATGAAATGGAACTGTGGACCCGGACAGCTTTGAGATAGAGTGCGCCGGTGTTGCTGAAGAGAGAAGTCGAGTGTGTTCATGTGGCGCCGCATGGCGTTGAGCGTGGATCTCAGGATGCGGCGAGAGCCGTACTTCGAGGAACGATGAATGTCTTGGAGATATTTGTAATCCTGGGTGGATCCGAAGCACGAAGGGTGGAAGTTTAGTTGGAATCCACGTGGAGTAAGTCGGAACCGGAGACAGTTGCTGAGGAAAATGATGTGGCTGTGAAACCGAGTCTTGGCAGATACCTGATCAAACACGAGAAGGGAAACTGAAAGTAATGAAGATGAACAAGGTTGAAGAGCCAAACGGAGATCCCGTCGAAGAGAAGAGCAGAACTTCTTCAAGGTAGGCATTGCTAGAAGAGGTGTGGCAGTGAACCAAACACTAGTACGATAGCAAAATACTGCAGATGTTGGAAATCCGAAATAACAACAGAAAATGCTGGAAAAACTCAGCAGGTCAGGCAACATCCGTGGAGAGAAATTTGAGTTGACGTTTCGGGTTGGACCCTTCTTCGGTAACTGCCGCCGTGACATCGGCCGTCTCCATTTCTCTGCTCCCCTCACTCACTCCAACCTACCTCCCTCTGAACTTGCAGCACTCCATTCTCTTAGATCCAACCCTGACATTGTCATTAAACCCGCTGACAAGGGTGGTGCTGTTGTTGTTTGGCGTAGTGACCTCTACCTAGCGGAAGCTGAACGCCAACTCTCCGACACCTCCTCCTACCTCCACCTGGACCATGACCCCACTACCGAACATCAAACCACCGTTTCCAAGACTGTCACTGACCTCATCTCCTCTGGAGATCTTCCCCCTGCTGCCACCAACCTCATAGTTCCCCAACCCCGCACAGCCCGCTTCTACCTCCTTCCCAAGATTCACAAACAGGACTGCCCTGGTAGACCCATCGTTTCAGCCTGTTCTTGCCCTACAGAACTTATCTCTTCCTATCTTGACTCTATCTTTTCTCCCCTTGTCCAGTCTCTTCCCACCTACATCCGCGACTCTTCGGACGCCCTCCGCCACTTTAACAGTTTCCAGTTTCCTGGCCCCAACCGCTTCCTTTTCACCATGGACGTACAATCCCTCTACACCTCCATCCCCCACCCGGATGGCCTGAGGGCGCTCCGCTTCTTCCTTGAACAGAGGCCCGACCAGTCCCCATCCACCACGACCCTCCTCCGCCTGGCTGAACTTGTTCTCACATTGAACAACTTCTCCTTTAACTTGACTCATTTCCTCCAAATCAAAGGTGTTGCCATGGGTACCCGCATGGGTCCTAGCTATGCCTGCCTTTTCGTGGGCTATGTGGAACAATCTTTGTTCCAGTCCTACTCGGGTCCCCTCCCTCACCTCTTTTTCCGATACATTGATGACTGTATCGGTGCCGTTTCCTGCTCTCGCCCCGAACTTGACAATTTCATTCACTTTGCCTCCAATTTCCACCCTTCCCTCACCTTCACATGGTCCATCTCGGACTCTTCCCTTCCCTTCCTCGACTTCTCCGTCTCCATCTCTGGGGATAGGTTATCGACCAATATTTACTACAAGCCCACTGACTCCCACAGCTACCTGGACTACACTTCCTCCCACCCCGCTTCCTGTAAGGACTCTATTCCATTCTCCCAGTTTCTCCGCCTCCGCCGTATCTGCTCCGACGACGCCACCTTCCACACCAGTGCTTCAGTCATGTCTTCCTTTTTCCGCAACCGAGGATTCCCCTCTACTGTGGTTGACACTGCCCTCGACCGTGTCAGTTCTATCTCCCGCACTTCTGCCCTCACCCCTGCCCCTCCCTCCCGGAACCACGATAGGGTTCCCCTTGTCCTCACCTTTCACCCCACCAGCCTCCACATTCAACGGATCATCCTCCGGCATTTCCGCTACCTCCAAAGTGATCCCACCACCAAACGTATCTTCCCCTCCCCTCCCCTTTCAGCATTCCGCAGGGACCGCTCCCTCCGAGACACCCTAGTCCACTCCTCTATCACCCCAAACAGCCCTTCCTCTTCGCCTGGCACCTTCCCGTGCAAGCGGAGGAGATGTAACACCTGCCCCTATACCTCCCCCCTTCCCACTGTCCAGGGCCCCAAACACCCCTTCCAGGTGAAACAGCGATTTACTTGTACTTCTCGCAATCTAGTATACTGTATTCGCTGCTCACGATGCGGTCTCCTCTACATTGGGGAGACCAAACGCAGATTGGGTGACCGCTTTGCGGAACACCTTCGTTCAGTCCGTAAGGGTGACCCCGAGCTTCCGGTCGCCTGTCATTTTAATTCACCGCTCCATTCCCACTCGGACCTCACCGTCCTTGGCCTCTTGTATTGTTCCACGGAAGCTCAACGTAAACTCGAGGAACAGCACCTCATCTTCCGATTAGGCAGCCTGCAGCCTTCCGGACTCAATATCGAGTTCAACAATTTCAGATCATAAGCTCGGCCCCCATTTCATTTTCTCTTGTAATTGTTCCACTCCTTTTCCCCCCCCCTTTCCTTTTGTTTCTCTCTCACACCTGGCAGCTATCTTTTGCCCTGCCAGTACACTTTACACCTAATCCCAGCCTATTACCATCTCGTCCAGCTTCTAATCTCTTTTACTTCTTTTGTTTCTTTTATTCTTTGTCCGATCGCAGCCCTGCCTCCGATCTAGTTTCTTTTCTTTCCAGTTTTGAAGAAGGGTCCAACCCGAAACGTCAACTCAAATTTCTCTCCACGGATGTTGCCTGACCTGCTGAGTTTTTCCAGCATTTTCTGTTGTTACACTAGGATCACTTCCCAGCTCATCTTCCACAAATTTCCACGGGATCTTTCATGTACACCTACACAGGCAGTTGGGGCCTTGGTTGAGTGCCTTATCTGAAAGAAAGCACAACTCCCTCAGCACGGTGCTGGTGTCAACCTAAATGATGTGCTACAAGTGGGGCTTGAACCCACAACATTGTGACTCAGAGGCAGGAGAGCTACCCACTGAGCCAAGCTGATACTTCGAATGAGGTGGAATCCAAGTAGAAAGCACCAAGAGATTTTGCTGTTGCTGGAGTGCTTCCCTTCCCTTGCAAGATCAATTAACGAGCATTAGTGGAACGTTAAGGGGAAAAAACAGCCAAGTTGATCTTGTGATGGCCATCGCAATATGAACACGTTTCCCTCAGTTGCATAAAT
The DNA here is from genome assembly GCF_052327205.1 of Somniosus microcephalus. Classification (NCBI taxonomy): domain Eukaryota; kingdom Metazoa; phylum Chordata; class Chondrichthyes; order Squaliformes; family Somniosidae; genus Somniosus; species Somniosus microcephalus. Next base: position 264,292,412 of record NC_140987.1, read on the forward strand.
CAATAAATATTTTACTTCAGTTCAGACCTGGGATGAGTGATCTTCCCAAAATTACAGTAGTGACTACACTTCAAAAGCATTTCATTGGCTGTAAAGCATTTTGGGACACACTTTGGAGGGGTCGAATGCACTACAGAAATGCAAGCTCTTTCCTTAAACTTGAACATTTGAAGTAACAACATAGTAACGACAAATGAGGACAGCAACTAGGCCATAGCAGAAAATTTAAGAGTTGCATATGTCCCTCGCAAATACTGCCCCACATACATTTTACATGAAAATAGTGCATTTTTGTTCACTTCACAGGATTAATAATCTAAAAAAACATTTTAGGAATATTAAGTGACATTTGGGTTTATTCATATTCTTCAATGGACAGGCCAGACCATTCATTCCCCAGATGATACCTGGACAGACAATCACAGAGGCACTCTCTTCATTGAACGTCCCACAGTTCACAGGAACACACTTCTCTGTTGTGTCTGTGTTTAATAAGACACAGACTGCAGGAGAAACGGTACAACAGGTGTTTACTGAATGAGGGTTACTCTAGAACTAACTTTACAGATCACTACTCAGGGTTTATATACAGGTGTGGTCACTGCCAGTACTACAGTATACAGGAGCTGTAAAAAGTCGTTCTCTCCCTTAAAGGTACATACATTACAATTCCTCCCCTTTTAGATTAACAGTACCATAACACTCATTTAACAATTAAATATCAAACTAATTACAATTAACACTTTTAACATGCAACATTAGCTGAAAATAGTCTATTTATAAATTCAGTCTTTGGGGAGGCTTCCTGATTCTTTCTGGATGACACCTTTCCCGAGTGTCTCGCTCTTGGTGCAGAGGCGATTCTAGCACCCTGTCATCAGTTGATTCATCAGCTTCCAATGCTATTGTTTCTGAGGTAGATGCGACCTGTACGTCGGGTTCCTCACCAGGTACGTATGGCCGAGACATGGGGTTGACTCATTCCTGTGACTCTAGGATCTGGTCAGCATGGCGTCTCACAATGTTCTCCCCAACATCCACTGTGTACATTAGTGGCCCCTGCCGTGTGCATATCGTTCCTGGTTGCCATTTCTCTGTTCGGTAGTCGCGGGCCAAGACTGGTTGCCCTACATTGAAGCTCCTTGTCGGCTTCTCATTGATGTGCTGGAACTGCTTACTCTCAACATCTCTTCGTACATTTGGTCTGAGCAAACCCAGACGAGATCTCAACCTTCGGTTAAAGAACATCATGGCCGGGGTCTGGTTGGTAACTGCATGTGTCGCATTTCTGTAGGCTAACAGGAAATTGTCCACCTTATGCTGCAGTGGAATGTCGTCATCGCACATGGCCTTTACTGCTTTTTTAAAGGTTTGTACGAACCTCTCAGCCAATCCATTTGTGGCTGGATGATACGGGGCGGATGTGTAATGCCTTACCTCATTCCTTTTCATAAATCTTCGAAACTCTTCGGATACAAACTGTGGTCTGTTGTCAGAGCAAATCTGCTCTGGCAAGCCGTTCCTGGCAAAAATGGTCAGTAGGACTGCAATCGTTTTCTCCGTGGTGGTGGAGGACATTTTGATCACCTCAGGCCATTTCGAGTGCACATCCACGGCTATTAAAAGCATTGAGTCCATGAATGGAGCAGCAAAATCAATATGCACCCATTGCCATGGATATGAGGGCCACTCCCATGGGTGTAGAGGGGCATGTGGTGGTGCATTTTGGACCTTCTGGCATCCTGAGCAGCTCTTTGTCAGGTCCTCGATTTGCTGATCGATCCCCGGCCACCACACATAAGCCCTAGCAAGGCTTTACATTTTCACCCCTCCCAGATGACCTTCGTGAAGCTCATTGAGCACTCTCTCCCTTAACTTGGGTGGAATTACCACTCGGGATCCACACATCAAGGTCCCCTGGCATACTGACAGCTGTTCTCTTCTGGATGAGAATGCTGGCAACAGTGAGTCGCCATGCGTTGGCCATCCCTTCACCGTCAAATCATATACCCGAGACAGTGTCGGGTCATTTCGGGTCTCCTTCTCTATACCAGCGTTAGTTACTGGCAAGCATTCAATTATAGTCGAATGAAATATTTCGACAGGATCCACTGCTGGTGCTTCCTCCGCAGTAGGCAGTGGCAGGCGTGATAGCCCATCAGCGTTTCCATGCTGTTTTGTGCCGTTATACTCGATTTCATATTGGTGCGCCCCTAGAAAAAGGGACCATCTTTGTAGCCGTTGCGCAGTCATCACCGGAACGCCCTTCTTTGGATTAAAGATGGAGACAAGTGGTTGGTGGTCAGTCAGCAAGGTGAACTTCTGCCCGTGCAGATAGTGATTGAACTTTTTCACTCCCCACACTAGGCTGAGGGCCTCCCTGTCAATCTGGGCGTAGTTACGCTCGGCTGAGGTTAGTGACTGAGACGCAAAGGCTACTGGCCTCTCCGAGCCGTCCGGGAATTTGTGCGACAGCACCACTCCAATGCCATAGGGTGAAACATCACACGCCAACCGAATTGGTAGTGCTGGGTTGAAATGAGCCAACACCACTTTTGATGTGATCAATGCATTGCTCTTCTGGAAAGCTCGTTTACATTCGTCACTCCACTTCCATGGTACCCCCGTTTGCAGTAGGGTGTTCAGTGGGTGTAGTACTGTAGACAAATTCGGCAAGAACTTATGGTAGTAGTTCACCAGCCCAAGGAACGACCTCAGTTGTGACACATTTTCCGGTGCTGGAGCCTTGACTACTGCCTCAATCATTTCAGGGGACTTATGTAACCCCTCTTTATCAATAACGTGGCCACAATACGAGATCTGCTTCTGGAAAAACTCACATTTGTGGCGATTAGCTCGGAGCCCATATTCCTTCAATCTAGTGAGCACCTGCTCCAGGTTGGCGAGGTGATCACTGTCATTTTCGCCTGTGACCAGGATGTCGTCCAAATAACACTGGGTCCCTGGAATCCCTTGCAGGACTTGTTCCATTGCCCTTTGCCAAATAGCCGGAGCTGATGCTACCCCGAACACCAGCCAGTTGTATTGGTAGAGACCTTTATGAGTGTTGATCGTGAGGTACTGTTTCGAGGCTTCTTCTACCTCCATTTGCAGGTACGCTTGGGCCAGATCAATCTTAGTGAAGCGTTTCCATCCAGATAGCGAGTCGAAAATATCTTCAATCCGCGGAAGCGGATATTGTACAGTGTGAAGGACTGGGTTTACTGTCACCTTAAAGTCCCCACAGATGCAAACCTTCTTTGGTTCCCCAGGCGTATTACTCAATGACCTCTTCATTACAGGAATGATGGGTGTAGCCCACTCGCTCCAGTCCACTTTGGACAGTACTCCTGAACGTTCCAAACCTTCCAGCTCTGCTTCGACGGCTGGGCGGATCGCATAAGGTACCGGTCTGGCCTACAGAAACTTTGGGCTTGCATTTTCCTCTATTTTGATCATTGCTGTTATGCCTTTTAGTGTTCTGAGTCCCCGCTGGAACACTTCTTGTGCGTCAGTTCGCATTTTTGACAGTCGTCCAGGTGTGACGTCGTCATCCTTTTTGGCATCTACAGTCAGTGCTTGTATGGAATGCCAATCCAGTTGTATTTTCTGGATCCATTCACGTCCCAGTAATGGTGGTCCTCCATCTTGCAATACATACAGGTCTAGTTTTGGTGTTTGCTTACCGTGATATATATAACGGTCACCCTTATTTTTCCTTTGGGGTAGACTTTTTGCCCCGTGTACGTCTTCAAAATAATTTTTGTGTCTCTCAAGGGTATGTGTGAGAATAGCCCGCTCGTAGTCCCGTCGGTTTATGACTGTTAGGGCTGATCCTGTGTCCAATTCCATCTTTACCTGGACTCCTGCTATCTTGAGAGTGACCCAAATGGTTCGGTGATCCTCCGTTGTGATCACATTATGTAGTTTCAGACAACTCAGTTCCCTGCTTCCGGAGTCGTTATCACTCTTTTGTTCGCCTGAACTATTCTCCGTCATCTTATGTACCTTCTTGTACTTTTCTTTGGTAGGTTTCTTATTGCTGGTTTTCTTTCCCAACCTGCAGACTCATGCTATGTGTCCTACTTTTCCACACTGTCGGCACACTTTGTCTTTGAACCAGCAATCATTCTGGTCGTGTGTTGTTCTGCCGCAGCGATAGCACTTCTCTGTTCTTTATGACATTTCGTTTGTGCCATATTCTTGCAGTCTTTGTTGTATCTCTGCAGCGCCCCGTGCTGCTGCTTCATATGATACCGCAATGCTGAAAGCCTTTTTCAGCGTAAGGTCCTTTTCAGATAAAAGCCGTTTCTGGGTTCCTTCACTTTGAAGCCCACACACAAACTTGTCCCTTAAGGTATCTGCCAGTCCCACTCCAAACTGGCAGTGTTTCGATAGTTTGCGCAGTTCTGTTAAATAATCAGCATTGCTTTCATCCTTATGCTGGTTCCGTTTGTGAAACTTGAATCTTTCTGCTATCAGCAGCGGTGTGGGGTTTAAATGTTCCTGTAGTATCGTTACTATGTCTTCAAAACTCTTTTCCATTGGCTTCGTTGGGGTTACTAGATTTCGTAATAAACCATATGTCTTTGCACCCTTTAAATTTAGCAATACCGACGCTTTCTTGTCATCTGACACCTCATTTGCCTTGCAGTATACTTCTATTCGTTCGACATATGTAGTCCAATCTTTGACTTCATTGTCAAATGCGGTGATACTGCCACTCTTCGGCATTTTGGGTGTGGTTTAAAATGGCGTCTCCCAATGGCTTAAAATGGCATCTCCCGCGCTTTCCTTCCTCCCCTGCTGCTGCCAACGCTGCTCCCGGCGGTTCTCGTGGCAATGGCGGCACCCTGTAGGTTTCGCGTGCTTCTCCTGCACTGCTGCCAACGCCACTCTTGGCGGCCCTCGTGGCAATGGCCGCGCCTCGCAGGTTTCTGCGCGTCTCTCTCTCCCTCTCTTCGATGCTGCTCGGCCCATGAACACTGGCTGCGCCCTGTGCGCTCTGCCCTCTCTGTCTCTCCCCCCTCGACGCTGCTCGGCCCTTTGCTGTGCCGCTCGGTCGGGCTCTAGCCCACCGCTGTCCGGGAAGCGTCTGCGCACTACCTGTTGCCAGCCCGTTTCGCTGGACCACCTCGACTAGAAAGCCAAGCCTGGCTCTCGACAGCCTCCCCCGCAATTCTCGAGTCTCTGCTGGATGACTGGGCGGTTGCCCGTGGTCGACGCCCGAGTCTCTGGCCTTGACCTCCAATCCACTGGCCTCCAGGAACGAATCCCCGGGAGGTGATGCAGAGTTGCAGGTAGGTTCGAACTTGCCTTGTCGCCAATGTTGTGTCCGTGTATAATAAGACACAGACTGCAGGAGAACGGTACAACAGGTGTTTACTCAACGTGGCTCACACGGGAACTGATCTGTACAGATTACTACTCAGTGCTATATACAGGTGTGGTCACTGCCGGTACTGCAGTATACATGAGCTGTAAATGATAGTTCCCCCCTTAAAGGTATATACATTACAATAACCACTGCTCCCATTTTCTCAGACAGCAGGCTCTGGTAATGATTCTGCCATTACCATTTACACCCCCTCCAGACCCATCTTTTGTTGCTTTACTTGTCCCATTACCACATCCTTTTGCCTCGCACCATCACCCCTTTTTTCTTTTAATCACTGAGTATTTCCAGCGTTTTCTTTCTTTATTTTAGATTTCCAGCAGTATTTTGCATTTGCTACATAAATGCAAGTTATTTCTTTCTTTCTTTGTGCTCTCCCATGACAACATTGAAAGCTTTAATTCGGTTACCTTGAAATGTCTTATCCAGAGAAAACAAAGCAATTTTTTATTAACCTTCCCTCATAATGTAAATTCCCGACTCCCATAATCAATCTTTTGCTCTCCACTTCTGTACCCTTTCAAGTCTAAATCTAAGAGGGGACAATTGAATTATGAATTATGATTAAATGATAAACAGGTGCCACTTTAATCAATTCCCTTGCCTTCTTTAATTCTTCTGTCACTGGACAAGCATTTGTTTTGCAGACACTGATAGACAGGCCACTGAAAGCCTAACATCATGCTTAATGATAGATCTTACTTCAGACAATACATTCAATAAAATACTTCACTGCCCGTTGTGCTTTCTGTTTTTTTGATGTTAAAATCCTGTAGCATTAGCGTCCATCAAAAGCTCATGGACAAACCTGCCAGTAGGCCACGATGGATTTTGTAAGAAGTCCACATCATGAAACAGTTGTATCGCAGCGGGCTTATTTGTGAACACAGTTCATTAAACCGTGGCCATGAAGAGCTGCAGGGAAGCCAGCAGAAGCCATTAACACTCAGTTGTCAAGTCTCCTGATAACTGCCCTGGCAGCTATTCTATAAGGAAAAAGGGGCCAGAATCCTAAAGGAGATTTTACGATTGATTCAGCCTTCACAAAGCATTACAGTCATCCTTGGAGAGGGAGTTACATAAAACAACGCATCGCCACAGGCACACCTCTTGTTAGCACAACAATTCAAGCTAACATCAGTGCAAAATTTGACTTAAAAGAAAGACTTGTATTAATATAGCACCTTTCGCAACCTCAGGGTGTCCCAGCCAATGAAGTACTTTTGTAGTCACTGTTGTAATGTAAGAAACTCAGCAGCCAATTTGCACTCAGCAAGGTCCCACAAACAGCAATGTGATAATGACCAGGTAATGTGTTTTTTAATGATGTTGGTTGAGGGATAAATATTACCCAAGACACTGGAGAGAATGCCCCTGCTCTTCTTTAAAATAGTGTCATAGACTCTGGCCGCGATTTTATCAATGGAGGCGGGTTGGGTGCAGGTCAGGTGGTTTCCGGCTTCCAGTCGTGCCCCTAGCTGCATCTGGCCCATAGACATGATTTTACGTTGATTGACCTTGTTAAGCCTGCCCTGCGGGCTTGCCGTCCAATTAAGAGGAAGCTGGTCAGATGACGTCATCTGTTTCTTAAAGGGACCACACATATTTTTTTTGACTGTTGATTTCTCAGTGTTTGACAGCATTGACGTGCTGCAAACACTGACAATCACTGCACAAAGGTCACCTCTTGTACCCAGGCTCTCCAGTGACTCTCTCCATAGGCTGGAATAGATGGCAGCTGCAGGTGAGGTGACAGAAGCGATCTGTCACTGGTGAGAGAGGTTCTCCCAATGAGGTGGCACTGGACAGGGATTTCAAAACTTGTAACCTAAAGAAATGTGTAAATGTATTAAAAATGCATTTCCAACATTTTCTTACCTCTGAGACTCACCAGTGCACCATTGGATCCTTCACACCACTTCTGCAGCTGTCATCAATCCAGAAACATTACAGCTGACTCGCAACATGCCAGACTTACCTGGCGTGCTGTCTGGACATCGGGAAACCCGAGGCAGAAGCAGCAAACTTCAAAAATAGCCTGTCAACTACAAGCAACTACCTTTTAATAGGCAGATAATTGCCTTTAATCCTCTTCCCGCCGCTAGGTGTCGGGTCCATGCGCAAATCGGGGACTCGACACTTGGGAAAATTGATTGGAGACGGGTTGATGGCGGGATCGCAACCCGCCGTCAATCAAAACAATTTTACCCTTTGACCCGCCTCCAAACCCGCCCTCTGAGCGCTGGCAAAATCGCGGCCTCTGTTTCTGTTTGCAGCGTAAATAGACTCTGTTAGCTATAAGTCTTGTTGTAAGTCCTGCCCGCCTACAACTCATTGGCTGACACAGTGGTGTTAATACTCACTCTGAATCTTTATTACCATTATTGAGTTGGTCTGCCCCAAAAGTGCAGCTATATTCTGCAGTAAGTTTAGTTTTTAATGCATTGCCCAAGTGTGTGTGTGTGTCAATGTGTATATATGCATGTCATATAATACGTTTGAACCTGGCTGTAGTGCTAGGTTTGGCAAGTGGTATCTCAATTCTGGTTACATCACAGTTCTGCATCTGCCCTATGGACCTGCCTTAGGTTGTGTTCGATGTGGTGGTGTGAACTGTGCATCAAATCAGCCAGCCTGCATTATCTTTGCAGAACGGCAGAAACCTCTTGGTTGATTTAGCACCTACGTATTATATTTGTTTTCTTTCAATCCTTGTTTCTCTGTTCAAGCCCATTTGTAACCATGCATGTTGTGTGCTGACACATTATTGATTAATTGGTACACTTCCATGGTTAAGCAAAGCCCCATTTGGACCAGCCTCCATCAAGCAATTTTAACATTTAAGGCATGATTTATGCTGTGTGCCTTCAGATGCAGTAAAGCACTGTGGAAATGACAATTTAATAGTTTGCTGAGTATCGTGTCTGGCAACTTGTTAATGACAGATGGAACAGACTCAACATCTGATTAGCTGGACGTGAACATATCTCAGTTTTGCTTTTGAAACAGTATCTGCACAATTGCTAGCCCAAGGTCTGTATGGGTATTTGCTTAGAGTGCTGCACTCTGTATATATTGTCAGGTTTGATTTGGAGGCAACCTAGATTTCACACATTAACTGGTAACAATTGATTATATTCAATTAACCAGCACAGCCCCTAGTGTATTCAAGAATGAATTGAACACTTTAAACTGCACTCATCTAATTTACTGAATGTGTATCTGTGTACAGTAAGCAATTTGCTTTGGCAGGTTATCAATAGTTTATGGTTTGAAGGTCAAGGTGCCTTCTTTATTTCTGTATAGCAGCATTAAACCCCTGCTTTTTGCCACTTTGTTCGAAGGTTTTAAATTAATGTACAATGACTTTTCCCAGGGCACTTTATAGTTTTAAACATTTACACCCAACACTCCCTGGATGGTTTAGTTAGTTAGGCCAGTGAGTAACTGAGGCATAAACACGAGGAACGTCGCAGATTCGATCCCCAGTCTGTGCTGAGTTAGCTTACCTCAGTTTGGGCTATGGTAAATGTGCTACAATTATCCTCATCGACCACAGTTAAAGGAGAAAATAATCTGCTAGATTTCCTGACTGATACGAAGTAACCCGCGGTGGGAGCACAGGCGTTGAGTCTCAGATGATGGCAGGATCGTGTGCTCGAGTGTTTGGCCCTCTTTCTGCTCACGGGGAATAGCCCGCTGGCGACCACTGTCAAGGTTCACATGAGAAAAATGGTCATTTTGGCAAGGTAGCAAATGGACGGAAGGTGCCTGTGGAACATGTTCCCTAGCGTGAGTCACTCCCTCCGGAGCGAGGGGAGAAACGTGGTGGGAAAAGAAAAAGAAAGACTTGAATTTATATAGCGCCTTTCACGACCTCAGGACGTCCCAAAGTGCTTTACAGCCAATGAAGTACTTTTTAAGTGTATTCATTGTTGTAATGTAGGAAACACGGCAGCCAATTGTGCACTGCAAGCTCTCACAAACAGCAATGTGATAATGACCAGATAATCTGTTTTAGTGACATTGGTTGAGGGATAAATATTGGCCAGGACCCCAGGCAGAACTCACCTGCTCTTCTTTGGAATAGTGCCATGGGATCTTTTACACCCACCTGAGAGGGCAAACGGGGCCTTGTTTTAACGTCTCATCCAAAAGATGGCACCTCTGACAATGCAACATTCCCTTAGTACTGCACTGGAGTGTCAGCCTCGGTTTTTGTGTTCAAGTCCCTGGAGTGGGACTTGAACCCACAACCTTCTGACACAGAGGGGAGAGTGCTGCCAACTGATCCACAGCTGACACGTTATGTTCCTTTTGGGTTTTACCCATTTGGAGATTTATTTCGGGCGTGACACTTATGTTGCTGATTCTTTTCTTGTCTGTTTCCTTTAAGTCCCATGTAACTATTGTGAGATTCAAAACCCTGCCAAAGCAAATTACTTGCTGTACACAGATAAACGTTCAGATAATCTGTTTTTTTTAGTGATGTTGATTGAGGGATAAATATTGGGCAAGACACCAGGGAGAACTCTCCCTGTTGTTCTTTGAAATAGTGCCAGGGGATCTTTTACGTCCACCTGAGAGAGCAGATGGGGCCTTGGTTTAATGTCTCATCCAAAAGACGGCACCTCCTACAGTGCAGCACTCCCTCAGTGCTGCGCTCAATTGTCAGCCGAGATTTTATGCTCAAGTCTCTGGAATGGAACATAGTTTTTAGAAACTTATCAAGGCTCCTGCTTGTCAGAGGAAAGAACTTTCAGAAATCTCTGCTTAGACCAGAGCAAAATCGCAGCAGACTGGGTCTACTTCCAGGAAATTGCATACAAATCATCCCCCTAGCCCTGGGCATATACTATTGCAAAGTTTCTGCTCTGATCCCAGCAGAAACGATTTGAGAACCTAGCGACCCAATTATGAGGATTGAATTGTCCCTTGCTACTTTACTATGCTACTTCCAGCACTGTGCATTCGTACAATAGCTGGTTGTTCTGTATTCATTTGAGTCAAATGGCTCTTCAGTAATACAGTAAAATGATGGCAATTATTAAGACTGAAGAGATTATGTTGACATTTTTAATAGAAGATTCATAGATATTTCAAAATCAATGTAGGTGTTACCAGAGCCCAACAAGTTTTGTACAGTTCAAGTTGGATCTGGAACTCTCTCTCCCCCGCCCCAAAAAAGCTGTTGAGGCTGGGGGGCAATTGAAAATTTCAAAACTGAGATTGGTAGATTTTTGCTAGGCAAGGGTATTGGAACCAAGGCGGGTAGATGAAGTTAAGACACAGGTCAGCCATGATCTAATTGAATGATAGGACAGGCTCGAGGGCTGAATGGCCTGCTCCTGTTCCTATGTTCCTAATTGACATTTCCTTCAGCTCGCTTTCAGTAACTTGGTTTTGCGATCAACAATGTTAAACGTTAACTTGGTGGAGTGCAGTATGCTGAAAGCTTGTCAATGTGGTTTCAGTGCCAATGGTGTACAACATTAACATGCCAAAGATTTGGCTTAGAATCTCATTTCAGATTATGCAGATAGTAAATACATCACAGAGTGATTGATGCTTTGTAATTTACATCAGTTTAATATAATTGCAAAGGTTGCTTTTTTGCATGCAAACTAGGTTATAATTTCTTTTGGAGTTGCATCTTAATAACGTCTGAGCCTAATGATCTTTTCTGCATAATTGTAAAGTGCTAAGTATCCTAAGGAGAAATATATTAATTCCTGTCCTCAGGGTTTATCCATTTGACACAGAATTGCCAAGCTTCTGTGACAGAGTACAGAGCCATTGACGTGGGCGTAGAGGTGGCTATCATTTGTGAAATGAAAAGATCGATCCATGCGTCCCATCTAGAAGGGATCAATGACCTTAATCTCACAGCATTTAAGGAGACCAGCAAATAAGAAACAACATAACACAAACCTCAATAAATTTGCAAAATCTGACAGCCTTAAAGTAGATTTGAAGTAAAAATGTTGTGCAGGCTGAATTGGAATACAGGGGTGCCCTGTTGAAGTTAACGCTCTTTTGTGAGAGGAAAAAAGGGCTTTTAATTTTTAACATCTATTCCCTATCCTTGTAACAGCTTTAAACTAGCTACAGTTGTCTGTAAATTCAGTTGTGGCTCAGTTGGTAGTACTCTTGCCTTTGAGTTAGAAGGATTATGGGTTCAAGTCCTCTTCCAGAGACTTGAGCCCACAGTCCATGCTGATCTTCAAAAAAGTGCCATGGGATCTTTTACATCCACTTGAGAGGGCAGACAGGGCCTCAGTTTAACGTCTCATCTGAAAAATGGCAGCTCCAACAGTGCAGCACTCCCTTAATACTGTACTGGAGTGTCAGCCTAGATTTTGTGTTCAGGTAGAAAGAATCCTATTATTGACACTGGTGCAACCACCACCCACTCAGTCAGGGTAAGTCCTGACCAACATTTGGCACAAGCCAGCTTGTCAATTTTTGTTTTGAATCTTCCAATTTGCTGAGCAGTGGAAGGGGATGGGCAGCAAGATTTTACAAGGGACTACGGAGTGGGCTACTGAAAGAAAAATTGACAAGCCAGTGTCTATGATAGAATTGCCTAATGTCATTGTGGGAGCACCAAAGATTGTAATGGTTCAAGGACCTCCACCAGCTCAAGTCAAGTAGAGATGTCCAATCAATGTGGTCATACCAGTGCCAGATGCCCAGAACAGATTGGGGTAAAAGCCTCTTTCTTGCTCATTTCACTTGTGGCAGATGTTTACCTGGTTAGATATGTCACTTTGTACCTTGTGCACTGCTATAAGTTGTGCGACCTCACTTGATATGGACCTCTTTAATTAGAAACATAGAAAAAACATAGAAAAATAGGAGCAGGAGGCCATTCAGCCCTTCAAGCCTGCTCCGCCATTCAGTATGATTATGGCTGATCCTGTATCTCAATACTATATTCCCGCTCTCTCCCATACCCCTTGATGCTTTTTGTGTCTAGAAATCTATCTATAGAAATTAGGTGGTGGTAATGGCTTTTTGACATCTCTCCCTAGGAACAACCTGGGGGTGGGGGGGGTGGGGGGGAAGGCCAGAAAACTTGATCCTGCTGGGCGGTCCTGATTTACCACAGAGGTTTTATTGTGATGAGTATTCTTTTTCTGACCTTAAGCATAATTGCATGAATGCAAGTGCAGACCTGAGCAGGAATGTGTCATGGTGCGCAACCTCCATTTTATTTTAAAAAGTAGGATTCTACATTCATGTTGGCTGCAGTGCTGACCAGTTAAAAGCTATTAGAGTGATACTAACTTTGTGATTTATGTCAAAACAATGCCATCTACATGTATATTTGCTGTCTGTTCGATAAGTGGTATGTTGTTAGAACTTTGTTTCTGATTGCTCTCCTGGCCGACCACCCACCTTGCACCCGCCGTAAACCTGAGCTCATCCAAAACTCGGCTGCCCGTATCCTAACTCGCACCAAGTCCCGTTCACCCATCGCCCCTCTGCTCACTAACCTACACTGGCTGCTGATCTGGCAAAGCATCAATATTAAAATTCTCACCCTTATTTTCAAATCCCTCCATGGCCTCGCCCCTCCCTCTCTCTGTCACCTCCTTCAGTCCCACAACCAATGCTCCCTCTAAGCTGCGTTTTGTTGTGCGCAGCCTGTTTAGTTCAATGCGCGGTCCCTTTAAATTTCTGTGCAGGTGTGGTATTTCTAGTGGAAAGCTTGTTAGCGGCCTGCGCGATCCCTGGCAGATCACTGTGCGGCCGTGCACATGCACAGCTTGGAGGGCACATTGCCTACAACCCCTAAGATCTCTGCGCTCCACCTTTGCCGCCCATGCTATCAGCTGCCTAGGCCTTAAGCTCTGGCGTTACCTCCCTAAAACTCTCCACCTCTCTAACTCTCTCTCCTCTTTCAGACGCTCCTTAAAATCTACCTCTTTGACCAAGCTTTTGGTCGTCTGTCCTAATATCTCCTTATGTCTTAATGTCTTAATCTAAATGTACACTCTCGGGAGCCGCAAGCCTACATTTCGTTGTACTGCACTTGTGCACTAACAATGACAATAAAAGTTGATTTGATTTGATTTTGATTTGATGTGGCTCGGAGCCAAAACTTGTCTGATAACGCTCCTGTGAAGCGTCTTGTGGGGTTTTACAACTATAAGGCGCTATATAAATGCAATTTTTGTTGTGGCAGAACCGGATGAAATGCATGGTGTTAAAATAACAGTCAAATGGAACACAAGACTTAAAATATGCTTATGTTTCATCTGATTATAACCCACATCACCTCATCCGCCTTCCTGACAGGCATCTGGACTACACACAGCAAACTGCCCACAAGACCTTTAGGGCGGTACAGTGCCTGGCTGAAATGACAAAACGTAAAGGGAATTCACTCCATATTGTTAATTTATGATTAGCGGCATAGCAATGGACAGAGTACTTGTTCCCAATAAGTGATTTAATTTTTTTTTAACAGACTTGCATTATAGTACACTGGAATAAAATTGTGATCGGTGCTGTTCTTGTATAAATGTTTAATATACTGGCAGCAAGTGCCCCTCTTCTGTTTTAGATAGTGTTAACACATTTACTTTCTGCAATTAAGGTATGTTTTAAAATAACACAGGACGCCCTCCCTTTATTTTCTTCTGAAGCTATATACACAGCGCATACAATGAACTTCTTTTATCTTACGATTGTAGGGCCTAAAATTGGCTGAACACTTGTGCCGTAGATATGATGCACCTATGACATGCGTCTTTATTATGGCACAGAAATTCCTGAAAATTATGTTGTAAGTAGCTAAAGCCATTACACACACCACGCCATAATTTCCTGGGACTTTTGTACTGTTCCCTAGAGTCGCTCACTGCAAAAAGTTGAACAGCAAATTATCATAGCCCCGCCCTCATTAAAATAAATGGCAAGATCGGATTTGCTGAATTAATGCCACTGTGATCTCCGATCACTGGCGCAAAGAGCAAAGCAACAGAAATCACGCGGGGGGGGTGGTGGCGGTGGGGGAAGGTTGGCGGGGGGAGGTGCAAGAGGGTTGGCGGGGTGGGGGTTGTCAGTTTATAGCCTTAAACTACCATCCAAATGTGACTTTTTATTATGTTATTGGAATTGTTATTCCTGTGTGTTGTGAATGTGTTCATTAGTGATCACAATGTACCCATTTATACCTTATTAAAATTCAAGTAGCAAATCAGAAATACCACAGGGATTACAGACTGCTTATGCAGCTGAAAACTAAAAGCTTCTGCTTTCTGATTTGTTCGTACAACCTCAGTAGTGGGAAAGTGGGGGGTGGAGGGGGGGGGGGTGGTTGCGGAGTGGGTTACTGTTCCATCTAATGAACGAACCAGACAGATATAAAAACAGACCTAAAGGTGAATCAGTTCTCTATAATTTGAATTTGTGCTAGTTTCTCCCCATCAGTTCAACCTTCAGATATCTATTTCAAACACTTCCACTGTGATGGACTTTTACTTTGGCCATTGGTTGTGCTGCTCCCAATCCTCTGTTGTGTTCGCTGCCGCATTGTCTAATTATTTTTCCAGTAAATTTTGAGTAAATTCTCCACTAGAGGATCAGGGAGCTTAACGGTCTAATTTATGGTGTTCGTCGCCAATATCATCATGGCAACGAATTCTGGGCCCATGTACATTCAACAAACAAGATTGAACGCAACTACACAGCATCTCAGGAAGGATCTGAGTGTCAGCTTTAGCTCAGTTGGTAGCACTCTCACTTCTGAGTCAGAAGGTTGTGGTTTCATAGTCCTACTCCAGGGACTTGAGTACAAAAATCTAGGCTGACACTTACATTGCAGTACTGAGGGAGTGCTGCACTGTCTGGAGGTGCCGTCTTTCCAATCAGATATTAAACCGAGGCCCTGTCTGCCCTCTCAAGTGAATATAAAATATCCCATGGCACTATTTTGAAGAATAGCAGGGGAATTCTTCCTGGTGTCCTGGTCAATATTTATCCCTCAACCAACATCACAAAAAAAACAGTTGTACATTGCAACAGTGACTATACTTCAAAAGTACTTAATTTGCTGTAAAGCGCTTTGGTACGTCCTGTGGTGATGAATGACGTTATAAAAATGAAAGTTCTTTCTTTCGTATTGAATTTTCTCCCAGCAGCTATTAATATAATGACATTGTAAAAATTGTTCTTTTAAGTACTTGCATGGTGTGACAGAGACAAGCAAGGCAGTTTAGTTTAGTTTCAGTTTCGTTCTAGATGCATCACTAGCATGGTGTCTCCTGAAATGCTGTATAAAGAGTTGAACAGACTTTAGATTAAAAGACATTGGGCTAGATTTTCAGTTGCTTGCGCCAGCAGTTAGCGCCTTAAGAGAAGTGATTTTCGGGCGCTATTCGTGTAGCGCCCGGGCGCAGCGCAGTTTGCGCCCCGCCCCAAATTAAGTTGCCCGTTAGCGCCGGCGCAAAGTTTAGCGGCCGCCCGGATGCGCGCGCAGAAAATGACATCACATCCTCGTGCAACGCCCTTTGGCCGCCCCGAATCCAAACTTCAGTCGGACCGCCCCATTCTGCGGCTGGCGTCCAGAGCGTTTGTAAAATGGAACGCAACACACCCTGGGGAGCGCAAATTAAAGGGCACTCCTCCTGCACTATAAACGGCAGTCTGCATGTGTTGTGTGGAAGGATCCAGTGTGTTGTTGTGAACGGTGTATTTATGTTTCCGGCCACCACCACCACCACCACCTACTCCTCCTCCTCCTCCTCCTCCGAAAAAAACACATGCACCCTTCCCCTTTAAGAGCTCACTGGCACCAGAGTGTCTGCCGTGCGCTGCGCCCGAGCTCGGGCGCTGCGCTCTGCACCGCCGGCTTAGCGCCTAAAGATAGTAGTGGAATGCCTCTTTTAGCGCTCCACCAACCTCTTAGGGTGAAGCCACTGAATTTCCGGCAACGGGGCGCTACTTTGGGGCGGGCGCTAACTTCGGGCGGGCGCTAAGGTTAGCGCCCCAAAACTGTCTATACTGAAAATCTAGCCCATTCTCTTTCATAAATGTCTCGTCATTGAACCCACAAAGAAATCAATACACATGGTTCCTTGTATTAGTAGAAATCTGACTTTAATTCCACAATTGCCAAATTAGAGGAAGCTAAAAAATATGGGGCTAGATTTTCAGTATAGGCAGTTTTGGGGCGCTAACCTTAGCGCCCGCCCGAAGTTAGCGCCCGCCCCAAAGTAGCGCCCCGTTGCCGGGAATTCAGTGGCTTCGCCCTAAGAGGTTGGTGGAGCGCTAAAAGAGGCGTTCCACTACTCTCTTTAGGCGCTAAGCCGGCGGTCCAGAGGGATAGCGCCCAGGCGGGGCGCAGCACGGGTGCGGTCATTTTTGCACTGACAGCAGACCCCGTGGTGCCGACCAGCTCTTAAAGGGGGAAGGGACGAATTGGTCTGCTGCCACGCCCTGCACACTGCAGCCTTGCAAAGAGGCCTCAACACTACTGCTCAGCCCCAGGGAGTCATGGCAACGCCAGAGAAGGCCCGTCAGCGTGCCCTGCGCTTCTCAGAGGGTGATCTGGACATAATGGTCACAGCTCTGGAGGTGAGGCGCAAGATCTTGTTTCCAGACAGTGGGAGGAATCCAACCCACCACGACTACACCAAAGCCTGGAAGCAGATCGCCCAGAGGGTGACGTTCACCGGCGAGGCCCCCAGGACCCACACACAATGCCGTAAGAAATACAACGATCTGACCAGGATTGTGAGGGTGAGTAGCCTTTCCAGTCTCCTCCTCATTCTTGCATGTACACCTGACATGATGGGCAAAGGGACCTGAAAGTCCTTTTGGCCAGCCCTCAGCCAGCAGCATTGGGACAGTCATGAGCATCAAATGGCCATTCGGCACTCTACACTTTGGCCCAGCTATTCCACCATGGGAGGCAGTGGACAGTACATCAGGGCTTCACTCTGTCCAAGCTATTCCACCATGGGAGGCAGTGCACACTACATCAGGGCTTCACTCTGTCCAAGCTATTCCACCATGGGAGGCAGTGCACACTACATCAGGGCTTCACTCTGTCCAAGCTATTCCACCATGGGAGGCAGTGCACACTACATCAGGGCTTCACTCTGTCCAAGCTATTCCACCATGGGAGGCAGTGCACACTACATCAGGGCTTCACTCTGTCCAAGCTATTCCACCATGGGAGGCAGTGCACACTACATCAGGGCTTCACTCTGTCCAAGCTATTCCACCATGGGAGGCAGTGCACACTACATCAGGGCTTCACTGCGCACTTACAGCCCGTCCTTTCTCTTGCAGGCTAAAGTAGCGTTTAATCGCCAGGCCCGTGCCAGGGGTGGCCGCGCCAAGCTGCAGAAGCTCACTCGGCTGGAGGAGCGCGTGTGTGTGCTCATGGGAGCACGTGTGATTGTCCCCACAGCGTGCGGTGTATCCGACCCTCCACTGCCCGGCAATGGTAAGGACCTCGCATTTTGGCCCTCTCGCGTCGCACTGGCCCATCCGAGCTACCTCCTTTGCCACTGTCCCACCAATGCGCTGAATCCCACCAGTCCTAACTCCCTCGCTGACGCCGTCTCCTCACTCTGAAGCTACTCTTGTGCATTCCTGCTTTCAGCTGGTGACGACCAGGACCCTGAGGCTGCCAGTGACAGCACCTCCAACCAGGAGGAGGAGGAGGAGCAAGCCGGACCTTCGGGGGAACAGTCACGTCCCGCAGGAGAGGAGGAAATGCTCGACACCTCCTCACTGGACGAGTGCCTGGAGGAACTGTCGCAGGGCAATGCAGCTTCTGGGACCAGTGGCGTCCAGCCACCCAGCAGCCGTGCGCGTGGCCCGCGGCCTTCCCCCCAAAGGGGGGAAGGATCAGAGGGGAGTGCTGCTGCTCGGCACACTCGCCGTCACCAACGCGGCAAGGGTCCCCTAGTTCGGCCCCCTCCTCCCCAGCGGGAGAGTCGCGACTCCAGTCCGGACACCTTCACTTCGGAGGAGGTGCGGAAGCTCGATCAGATGGCCGACGACTCGGACCGGCGCCACACGGAGCTCATGAGCGTGGTGGGGCGCATGCCTGAGGCCATCGAGTCGCTGGCGACCAGTGTGCGCGAGTTCGGGGCAGCAACTGCCGCGACTGGCCGCATGCTAACTGATGCCGTCAAGACCCTGGCGGATGTGATGCGCGCGCACACCAGGACCACAGGGCCACTCACTGCTGCCACACGCGCTGTCTCAGGCAGGCATCGCCAGGGCAGGCGCCGCGCTGGACCACCCCAGCAAGCCGGCCGTCGGCTGATTGCTGCGGATCCTGCAGTGCGGGCCCGGCCGAGTGCCACCGCGCCACAGCACCAGCCAGCGCATCCCAGACGCCAGCTGGCCCACATTGCGCCATCCGTCGCCGCCATTCCCCCTCTGGGGCGTCAAGGGCAAGCGGCTGCAGCTGATGGTGGCCAGGCTCAGGTGCGCCACTCAGGAGACGGCCCCTCGAGGCCCAAACGCCGTGTAGGCCGCCCCCCAGCGGCATCTGGCGGAAGGGCATCTGAGCCTCAGGCGCCTTCCCCCAGCCTCGCAGCAGCCACTGGGCAGAGCTTGCGAAGGAGCAGCAGGCAGGGCAGGGGAGGCAAAATGCTGGCCAAGGTCTCGCCCTCGCGGGCCACTCAGTAGAGGGTGTGGCCAGCTTTCCTTTAATATGGCGGTGGCCATCTTTATTTTGCCCATGGTTGTGCTTTTGGAGGGCTTTTTTTTTGCGTTAGGCCGACGTTGAGGCCCGGTTTCAATAAAGGTGGAGTGGCTCCTCCCCAGTTTGTGGGAGTGAGTCGTTTGTTGGGCTTTTTGTGGGGCCCGTTTATTGTTTTTGGGGATTCATGTGGGAAGGGCTTTTCATTTTTGTTTAATAAAAAATTATCTTTATTCATGCAGTCTCCATGGTTGTTCTTCTTAGTGTTTGTTGGCTTCGCCGGCTGAGGGCTTGCGGAGCGGCTGCATTCATCTTCCCTCATGGCCCCTGGCCATTCCCTGACAGGGGGCTTAGAAGTACCGTGTAATAAGGTGGCGTCGTGCGGCCCTTGGCCCTGGTCGCTCCCTCCTGGGAACGTACTCCTGCTCCTCCTCCTCCTCCTCCTCCTCCTCCTCATGCTCCTCCTGCTCCTCCTCCTGAGGTGCTGGTCCAACGTCAGGTGGCAGTGCCTGAGTCCTGCGGATAGCCAGGTTGTGTAGCATGCTGCAAACCACCACAAATTGGGAGACCCGGTCCGGCGAATACTGGAGAGCTCCTCCGGAGCGATCAAGGCAGCGGAACCACTGCTTGAGGACCCCAATAGTTAGCTCGATGATGTTGCGGGTGGTTTGATGGCTCTCGTTGTAGGCCTCTTCAGCAGCGGTCCTGGGCGCGCGGAGCGGGGTCATGAGCCAGGTGCACAAAGGATAGCCTTTGTCCCCGAGTAGCCATCCTCTTGGGGGAGGCTGTGCCTGGAACATACATAGATACATAGATACATAGAAGATAGGAGCAGGAGTAGGCCATTCGGCCCTTCGTGCCTGCTCCGCCATTCGATGAGATCATGGCTGATCCTTTAATTCAGTATCCCGTCCCCGCCTTCTCTCCGTAACCCTTAACCCCTTTTGCCCGTAGAAATATATCTAATTCCCTCTTAAATATATTTAATGAGCTGGCGTACACTGCCCTCTGTGGCAATGAGTTCCACAGGTTCACCACTCTCTGAGTGAAGAAATTCCCCCTCATCTCTGTCCTAAATGGTTTAGCCCTTATCCTTAAATTATGTCCTCTAGTTCTGTTCTCACCCGCCAAGGGAAACATTCCTTCTGCATCCAGTCTGTCTAGACCTGTCAGAATTTTATACACTTCTATGAGGTCCCCTCTCAATCTTCTAAACTCCAGTGTGTACATCCCTAAACTACATAGTCTCTCCTCATAGGTCATTCCCGCCATTCCTGGTATCAGCCTGGTGAATCGCCGCTGCACCCCCTCCATGGCAAGAACATCCTTCCTCAGATGAGGCGACCAAAACTGTACACAGTACTCGAGGTGTGGTCTCACCAGTGCCCTGTACAGCTGCAGCAAGGTATCCCTGTTCCTGTATTCTAACCCTTTTGCTATGAAGGCCAGCATACCGTTTGCCTTCTTGACCGCCTGTTGCACCTGCATGCTCGCCTTCAGTGACTGGTGTACAAGAACACCCAGGTCTCTCTGTACTTCCCCCTCTCCCAATCTATTGCCATTTAAATAATAATTTGCCCTCCCGTTCCTGCACCCAAGGTGGATAACTTCGCACTTGTCCACATTATAGTGCATCTGCCATTTATCCGCCCAATCGCCCAGTCTGTCCAAATCGCTCTGGAGCTTCCTGGTCTCTTCCTCTGAGCCCACCCCCCCTCCTAGTTTAGTGTCGTCTGCAAATTTGGAAATGCTGCATCCGACTCCCTGATCCAGGTCATTAATGTAAATTGTGAACAGCTGGGGGCCCAGGACAGATCCCTGTGGTACCCCACTTGTTACTGCCTGCCATTCAGAAAATGAGCCGTTTATTCCAACTCTCTGTTTTCTATCTGACAGCCAGTTCCCTATCCATGCCAAAACTTTCCCCTTTATCCCATGAGCCTCAATTTTCCATGCTAATCTTTTATGTGGGACCTTATCGAAGGCCTTTTGGAAGTCCAGGTACACCACATCTACTGGCTCTCCCCCATCTATTCTACCAGTTACTCCCTCAAAAAATTCCAATAGATTAGTCAAGCACGATTTACCCTTTGTAAATCCATGTTGACTCTGTCATGTCATGTCATGCACAGTACTCTGCCGCAGGATAAAGGCATCGTGGCTGCTGCCTGGGAAGCTGGCATTGACTGCCATGATGCGCTGCTTGTGGTCACAGACCAGCTGCACATTCAGAGAATGGTAGCCCTTCCTGTTGCGATACTGCTCGCCATGCTCCAGAGGGGCCCGCAAAGCCACATGCGTACAGTCAATGGCGCCCTGCACCAAGGGGAATTCCCCGAGTCTGGAAAATCCCAATGCGCGCTGATGCTGGCTCTCCAGGGCCATGGGGAAGGAGATGAATTGGCTTCTCCTTCTGAACAGTGCTTCGGTCACCTGGCGGATGCAGCGATGCGCGCCGTACTGGGAGATGTTTGCTATGTCCCCAGCAGCGTATTGGAAGGAGCCGGTGGCATAGAAGTTCAATGCCACCGTCACCTTCACTTCCACCGACAGAGACGTCCTGCACCTGAGCTTTGGCCGCAGATCTCGGCGAAGCAGGTGGCAGATCTCTGCAATCACCCCCTTTCGGAATCGGAGCCTTTTAACACATCGCGCGGCACTCATGTTTAGGTAGGAGCACTGCTGGCGGTATAGCCTGACTGGGTAAGGCCTACGTGGCCGACGCCTGTAGCCCCCTCTGCCTCTAGCCAGGGCTGCCCCTCTCACAATGCGTCTGCGAGCCCTACGGACATGGAGCTGCAGCTCCGCGTTGGCACCCCATGCAACCCCCATCAAATCCTGGCAAACAGTCTAATTTCCAAATGGCCACTTGCAGCGCTATTGCCTGAGTCCAAAAATACCTGGCTCTTGCTGCTTGAAACCAGTTAGCTATCCTCCTTGTTGTGTCTCCAGAAATGCGTTGCACAAGACTGTTTTCAGAAAAAAGGATGGCCTTTATACTGGAGAGGACGTTCCCTTTAATTAGCGCCCCCCGGGGCCCGCGCTGGTTGTGTTGCGTTCCTTTTTCCAAACGCTCCGGCCGCCCGCCGCACAATGGGGCGGTCCAACTGAAGTTTGCAATCGGGGCGGCCAAAGGGCGTTGCACGAGGATGTGACGTCATTTTCTGCGCGCGCATCCGGGCGGGCGCTAAACTTTGCGCCGGCGCTAACGGGCAACTTAATTTGGGGCGGGGCGCAAACTGCGCTGCGCCCGGGCGCTACACGCATAGCGCCCGGAAATCACTTCTCTTAAGGCGCTAACTGCTGGCGCAAGCAACTGAAAATCTAGCCCCTTATGTAGAAAATTTACTGTGGGCAAAAAATTAAAAGTGCACAGAAAAGTTCACAATGAACATATAACTAACTTTCCTGTTAACTCCCAATAATTGAATAACCCATGGGCATTTAATTCAATCATCGTAATTTGCATCAAATAATATAAAATCTGTTAACAGTCTATAAAAAATTGTCCTATTGTATACATCGCACAATGCCCTCTGGTGAGATACAGGCTGCTTGTAATGCACCGCATCTATTAATTCACCCAGCCAACCTCTGGTATGATCAGATCTCAATATCTTATATTCTCATTAATCATACATGCTCAAAGAATTATATAATCAGTAAGCTGCGCACTGTTAAATTGAGAAAAATGTTTTTATTGATGAATGCTGTTTTACTAGACTAATGTAAAAGTGCCTGGCTGATGGAGTCTGTGCTTGTGTGTAAAACTTTCTACATTGATTTAGCACTCTTTTTATAAGAACATAAGAAATAGGAGCTGGAGGAGGCCATTTGGCCCTTCGAGCCTGCTCCGCCATTCAATAAGATCATCCTGATCTTCTACCTCAACTCCAGTTTCCTGCACTATCCCCATATCCCTTGATTCCCTTATTATTCAAAAATCTATTGATCTCTGTCTTGAATATAATCAATGACTGAGCCTCCACAGCCTCTGGGGTAGAGAATTCCAAAAATTCACCACCCTCTGAGTGAAGAAATTTCTCCTCATCTCAGTCCTAAATGGCCGACCCCTTATTCTGAGACTGTGACCCCTGATTCTAGACTCTCCAACCAGGGGAAACATCCTCCCTGCATCTACCCTGTCAAGTCCTGTAAGAATTTTGTATGTTTCAATGAGATTACTTCACATTCTTCTAAACTCTAGAGAATATAGGCCTAATCTACTCAATCTCTCCTCATAGGACAATCCCCCCATCCCAGGAATCAGTCTGGTGAACCTTCGTTGCACTCCCTCTATGGCAAGTATATACTTCCTTAAGTAAGGAGACCAAAACTGTACACAATACTCCAGGTGTGGTCTCAACAGGGCCCGATATAATTGCAGTAAGATGTCTTTACTCTTATACTCAAATCGTTTTGTAATAAAGCCCAACATACAATTTGCTTTCCTAATTGCTTGCTGTACCTGCATGTTAACGTTCAGTGATTTGTGTACAAGGACACCCAGGTCCCTCTGAACACCAACATTTCCCAATCTCTCACCATTAAAAAATACTCTACTTTTCTATTTTTCCTACCAAAGTAGATAACTTCACATTTCTCCACATTATATTCCATTTGCCATGTTCTTGCCCATTCACTTAGCTTGTCTATATCCTCCTCACAACTTACATTCCCACCTAGCTTTGTATCATCAGGAAACTTGGATATATTACATTTGGTCCCCTCATCCAAATCATTGATATAGATTATGAATAGCTGAGTCCCAAGCACTGATCCTTGCGGTACCCCACTATTTACAGCCTGCCAACCTGAAAATGACCCATTTATTCCTACTCTCTGTTTTCTGTCCATTAACCAATCCCACGAGCCCTAATTTTATTTAATAACCTCTTGTGTGTCACCTTATCGAATGCCTTCTGAAAATCCAAATAGACCACATCCACTGGTTCCCCCTTATCTATTCTGCTAGTTACAACTTCAAAAAACTCTTAACATACTCTTCAAACACGATTTCCCTTTCATAAATCCGTGTTGACTCTGCCCAATCCTATTATTATTTTCTAAGTGCTTTGTTACCACTTCCTTAATAATAGAGTCTAGCATTTTCCCTACAACTGATGTCAGGCTAACTGGTCTGTATTCCCCATTTTCTCTCTCCCTCCTTTCGTTAATAGTGGGATTATATTTGCTATCTTCCAATCTGCAGGAACCATTCTAGAATCTATGGAATTTTGGAAAATGACAACCAATGTATCCACCATCTCTATAGCCACCTCTTTCAAAACCCTAGGATGTAGGCCATCAGGTCCAGGGGATTTATCGGCTTTCAGTCCCATTAATTTCTCCAGTACTATTTTTTTACTAATACTAATTTCTTACAGTTCCTCATTCTCGCTAGACCCTTGGTTCTCCACTATTTCCGGGAAGTTTTTTGCATCTTCTTCTGTGAAGACAGACACACAGAAGGAGATGCAAATGAGTTGTGGGTGGGACTGCTGCCTTCCGGGTTCCAGTCACGCCCCCAGTGACGTCTGACGACATGACGCTAATTTCCCCTGATTGGCCTTGTTAAGCCTGCCCTGCAGGCTTGCCGGGCAATTAAGGGAAAGCTGGTGTCAGATGACGTCAGTGCATGACGCTTCATCTGCCGGTTTTCTTAAAGGGACAGGCCCCATAATTTTTTGACAGATGAATTGTCAGGGCTAGATTTTCAGTTGCTTGCGCCAGCAGTTAGCGCCTTAAGAGAAGTGATTTCCGGGCGCTATGCGTGTAGCGCCCGGGCGCAGCGCAGTTTGCGCCCCGCCCCAAATTAAGTTGCCCGTTAGCGCCGGCGCAAAGTTTAGCGCCCGCCCGGATGCGCGCGCAGAAAATGACGTCACATCCTCGTGCAACGCCCTTTGGCCGCCCCGATTGCAAACTTCAGTCGGACCGCCCCATTGTGCGGCGGGCGGCCGGAGCGTTTGGAAAAAGGAACGCAACACAACCAGCGCGGGCCCCGGGGGGCGCTAATTAAAGGGAACGTCCTCTCCAGTATAAAGGCCATCCTTTTTTCAGAAAACAGTCTTGTGCAACGCATTTCTGGAGACACAACAAGGAGGATAGCTAACTGGTTTCAAGCAGCAAGAGCCAGGTATTTTTGGACTCAGGCAACAGCGCTGCAAGTGGCCATTTGGAAATTAGAGTGTTTTCCAGGATTTGATGGGGGTTGCATGGGGTGCCAACGCGGAGCTGCAGCTCCATGTCCGTAGGGCTCGCAGACGCATTGTGAGAGGGGCAGCCCTGGCTAGAGGCAGAGGGGGCTACAGGCGTCGGCCACGTAGGCCTTACCCAGTCAGGCTATACCGCCAGCAGCGCTCCTACCTAAACATGAGTGCCGCGCGATGTGTTAAAAGGCTCCGATTCCGAAAGGGGGTGATTGCAGAGATCTGCCACCTGCTTCGCCGAGATCTGCGGCCAAAGCTCAGGTGCAGGACGTCTCTGTCGGTGGAAGTGAAGGTGACGGTGGCATTGAACTTCTATGCCACCGGCTCCTTCCAATACGCTGCTGGGGACATAGCAAACATCTCCCAGTACGGCGCGCATCGCTGCATCCGCCAGGTGACCGAAGCACTGTTCAGAAGGAGAAGCCAATTCATCTCCTTCCCCATGGCCCTGGAGAGCCAGCATCAGCGCGCATTGGGATTTTCCAGACTCGGGGAATTCCCCTTGGTGCAGGGCGCCATTGACTGTACGCATGTGGCTTTGCGGGCCCCTCTGGAGCATGGCGAGCAGTATCGCAACAGGAAGGGCTACCATTCTCTGAATGTGCAGCTGGTCTGTGACCACAAGCAGCGCATCATGGCAGTCAATGCCAGCTTCCCAGGCAGCAGCCACGATGCCTTTATCCTGCGGCAGAGTACTGTGCATGACATGTTCCAGGCACAGCCTCCCCCAAGAGGATGGCTACTCGGGGACAAAGGCTATCCTTTGTGCACCTGGCTCATGACCCCGCTCCGCGCGCCCAGGACCGCTGCTGAAGAGGCCTACAACGAGAGCCATCAAACCACCCGCAACATCATCGAGCTAACTATTGGGGTCCTCAAGCAGCGGTTCCGCTGCCTTGATCGCTCCGGAGGAGCTCTCCAGTATTCGCCGGACCGGGTCTCCCAATTTGTGGTGGTTTGCTGCATGCTACACAACCTGGCTATCCGCAGGACTCAGGCACTGCCACCTGACGTTGGACCAGCACCTCAGGAGGAGGAGCAGGAGGAGCATGAGGAGGAGGAGGAGGAGGAGGAGGAGGAGCAGGAGTACGTTCCCAGGAGGGAGCGACCAGGGCCAAGGGCCGCACGACGCCACCTTATTACACGGTACTTCTAAGCCCCCTGTCAGGGAATGGCCAGGGGCCATGAGGGAAGATGAATGCAGCCGCTCCGCAAGCCCTCAGCCGGCGAAGCCAACAAACACTAAGAAGAACAACCATGGAGACTGCATGAATAAAGATAATTTTTTATTACACAAAAATGAAAAGCCCTTCCCACATGAATCCCCAAAAACAATAAACGGGCCCCACAAAAAGCCCAACAAACGACTCACTCCCACAAACTGGGGAGGAGCCACTCCACCTTTATTGAAACCGGGCCTCAACGTCGGCCTAACGCAAAAAAAAAGCCCTCCAAAAGCACAACCATGGGCAAAATAAAGATGGCCACCGCCATATTAAAGGAAAGCTGGCCACACCCTCTACTGAGTGGCCCGCGAGGGCGAGACCTTGGCCAGCATTTTGCCTCCCCTGCCCTGCCTGCTGCTCCTTCGCAAGCTCTGCCCAGTGGCTGCTGCGAGGCTGGGGGAAGGCGCCTGAGGCTCAGATGCCCTTCCGCCAGATGCCGCTGGGGGGCGGCCTACACGGCGTTTGGGCCTCGAGGGGCCGTCTCCTGAGTGGCGCACCTGAGCCTGGCCACCATCAGCTGCAGCCGCTTGCCCTTGACGCCCCAGAGGGGGAATGGCGGCGACGGATGGCGCAATGTGGGCCAGCTGGCGTCTGGGATGCGCTGGCTGGTGCTGTGGCGCGGTGGCACTCGGCCGGGCCCGCACTGCAGGATCCGCAGCAATCAGCCGACGGCCGGCTTGCTGGGATGGTCCAGCGCGGCGCCTGCCCTGGCGATGCCTGCCTGAGACAGCGCGTGTGGCAGCAGTGAGTGGCCCTGTGGTCCTGGTGTGCGCGCGCATCACATCCGCCAGGGTCTTGACGGCATCAGTTAGCATGCGGCCAGTCGCGGCAGTTGCTGCCCCGAACTCGCGCACACTGGTCGCCAGCGACTCGATGGCCTCAGGCATGCGCCCCACCACGCTCATGAGCTCCGTGTGGCGCCGGTCCGAGTCGTCGGCCATCTGATCGAGCTTCCGCACCTCCTCCGAAGTGAAGGTGTCCGGACTGGAGTCGCGACTCTCCCGCTGGGGAGGAGGGGGCCGAACTAGGGGACCCTTGCCGCGTTGGTGACGGCGAGTGTGCCGAGCAGCAGCACTCCCCTCTGATCCTTCCCCCCTTTGGGGGGAAGGCCGCGGGCCACGCGCACGGCTGCTGGGTGGCTGGACGCCACTGGTCCCAGAAGCTGCATTGCCCTGCGACAGTTCCTCCAGGCACTCGTCCAGTGAGGAGGTGTCGAGCATTTCCTCCTCTCCTGCGGGACGTGACTGTTCCCCCGAAGGTCCGGCTTGCTCCTCCTCCTCCTCCTGGTTGGAGGTGCTGTCACTGGCAGCCTCAGGGTCCTGGTCGTCACCAGCTGAAAGCAGGAATGCACAAGAGTAGCTTCAGAGTGAGGAGACGGCGTCAGCGAGGGAGTTAGGACTGGTGGGATTCAGCGCATTGGTGGGACAGTGGCAAAGGAGGTAGCTCGGATGGGCCAGTGCGACGCGAGAGGGCCAAAAGGCGAGGTCCTTACCATTGCCGGGCAGTGGAGGGTCGGATACACCGCACGCTGTGGGGACAATCACACGGGCTCCCATGAGCACACACACGCGCTCCTCCAGCCGAGTGAGCTTCTGCAGCTTGGCGCGGCCACCCCTGGCACGGGCCTGGCGATTAAACGCTACTTTAGCCTGCAAGAGAAAGGACGGGCTGTAAGTGCGCAGTGAAGCCCTGATGTAGTGTGCACTGCCTCCCATGGTGGAATAGCTTGGACAGAGTGAAGCCCTGATGTACTGTCCACTGCCTCCCATGGTGGAATAGCTGGGCCAAAGTGTAGAGTGCCGAATGGCCATTTGATGCTCATGACTGTCCCAATGCTGCTGGCTGAGGGCTGGCCAAAAGGACTTTCAGGTCCCTTTGCCCATCATGTCAGGTGTACATGCAAGAATGAGGAGGAGACTGGAAAGGCTACTCACCCTCACAATCCTGGTCAGATCGTTGTATTTCTTACGGCATTGTGTGTGGGTCCTGGGGGCCTCGCCGGTGAACGTCACCCTCTGGGCGATCTGCTTCCAGGCTTTGGTGTAGTCGTGGTGGGTTGGATTCCTCCCACTGTCTGGAAACAAGATCTTGCGCCTCACCTCCAGAGCTGTGACCATTATGTCCAGATCACCCTCTGAGAAGCGCAGGGCACGCTGACGGGCCTTCTCTGGCGTTGCCATGACTCCCTGGGGCTGAGCAGTAGTGTTGAGGCCTCTTTGCAAGGCTGCAGTGTGCAGGGCGTGGCAGCAGACCAATTCGTCCCTTCCCCCTTTAAGAGCTGGTCGGCACCACGGGGTCTGCTGTCAGTGCAAAAATGACCGCACCCGTGCTGCGCCCCGCCTGGGCGCTATCCCTCTGGACCGCCGGCTTAGCGCCTAAAGAGAGTAGTGGAACGCCTCTTTTAGCGCTCCACCAACCTCTTAGGGCGAAGCCACTGAATTCCCGGCAACGGGGCGCTACTTTGGGGCGGGCGCTAACTTCGGGCGGGCGCTAAGGTTAGCGCCCCAAAACTGCCTATACTGAAAATCTAGCCCTCAGTGTTTGACAGCACTGAGGTGCTGTCAAACACTGACAATCACTGTCCAAAGGTGAGCCCTCGCAGCCAAGCTCACCAATGACTCTCTCCTTAGGAGATAACAGATGGCAGCTACATGTGAGATTGCAGAAGCCATCTGTCAATTCTCCCAATCAGATGAGGCTTCACAGAAACATCAAATCTTGTCACCTGCAGATACATATAAACAAAATAAAAATATTTCTCACTACATTCTCTCACCTGTCATACTTACCTGTGCACCATTGCACCCATCACACTACCTCTGCTGTCATTTGCACACTTACACTGCCGCAGACCCACAGCTCGCCTCGCTGACCCTGGCGGGGTTTCCCACCATCGGGAAGGCCGCATCAGCAGGCTGAAAATGGGGAAAAGCCTCTTAACTGCCTATTAACTACCTGTTAACAGGCAATTAATTGGCTCTAATCTCCTTCCCGCCACTAGGAGATGGGTCTCTGCATGAGTCGGGGACCTGCCTCCCGGGAAGATGGTTCAGAGGCGGGTTTGGAATGGGGTTGGGACCCGCTCTCAATTTTTCCCATTATCCCAGCAGTCCCGCCTCCAAACCTGTTTCTTCAGGGCTGGTAAAATCCAGTATTTGTTTAATTTCTCTGCCATTTTCTTATTCCCAGTTATAATTTCTCCTGTCGCAGCCTGTAAGGGACCCACATTTACTTTCACTAATCTTTTCCTTTTTACATACCTATAGAAGCTTTTGTAGTCTGTTTTTATGTCTCTCGCTTGTTTACTCTCATATTCTATTTCTCTTTCTTTTATCAATTTTTTGGTCCTCCTTTGCTGAATTCTAAAATCTTTCCAATCCTCAAGCTTACTATTCTTTTTGGCAACATTCTAAGCCTCTTCCTTTGATTTAATACTATCTTTAACTTCACTTGTTAGCCATGGTTGGGCCACTTTTCCTGTGGGTTTTTTGTACCTTAAAGGAATGTATATTTGTTGTAAATTATGTATTAATTTTTTTAATGCTAGCCATTGATTCTCTACCATCATACCTTTTAATGTAGTTTCCCAATCTACCTTAGCCAACTCGTCCCTCATACGTACGTAGCTTGCTTCATTTAGATTTAAGGCCCTAGTTTCGGATTTAACTAAATCACTTTCAAACTGAATATAAAATTCTATCATATTATGGTCACTCTTCCCTAAAGGCCCCATTACTACAAGGTTATTAATTAACCCTTTCTCGTTGCACAATACTCGATCTAAAATTGCCTGTTCCCTAGTTGGTTCCTCAACATGCTGATCTAGAATACTATCTTGCATACATTCCATGAATTCATCCTCCACATTATTACTGCAAATTTGCTGTGCCCAGTCTATATGTAAATTTAAGTCCCCCATGATTACTGCATTACCCTTGTTACATGCGCCTCTAATTTCTTGATTTATACTCTGCCTTACATTACAACTACTGTTTGGGGGCCTATAAATAACTCCCGCCAATGTTTTCTGCCCTTTGCTGTTTCTTAGCTCTACGCAAACTGATTCTACTTCTTGATTTTTGGAGCTAAGATCCTTTCTCTCTACTGTCTTTATCACATCCTTTATTATTGGGGCTACCCCTCCTCCTTTTCCATTTTGCCTATCTCTTCTAAAAGTTAAGTATCCTGGAATATTTAGTTCTCAACCTAGGTCACATTGCAACCACGTCTCTGTTATGGCTATTAGATCAAACCTATTAATTTCTATCTGCGCTATTAATTCATCTATTTTGTTGCGAATGCTTTGCGCATTCAGATATAGTGTCTTTAGCTTAAACTTATTTCTATTTTTCCCTGATGTCACTTTAGTCACTGATGCCTTACTACCTTTGTTACTCTCGCTGTCCCTTTCTGACCCACTCTGCTTATTTTTACCCAAAACTCTACTCTGCTCTAGAGCCTTGACATTTCTCTCACTGCTTTTAATTTTACTCTTTCCTGAATCCTCCCACCCGCCCTTCATTAGTTTAATGCCCCGTCTACTGCCCAAGTTATTCAGTTCACCAGGGCACTGGTCTCAGCCTGGTTTAAGTGGAGCCCGTCCCAATGGAACAGTTCCCTTTTTTCTCAATACTGGTGCCAGTGCCGAATGAACTGAAACCCCTTCCTCCCACACCACTCTTTGAGCCACGCATTTAAACCTCTAATCTGTTTGTCCCTGTGCCAATTTGCACGTGGCTCAGGTAACAATCCAGAGATTATTCCCTTTGAGGTACTGCTTTTTAATTTGGATCCTAGCTCCTCAAACTCCCTCACCAGAACCTCATTCCTAGTTCTACCTATGTCGTTGGTTCCTACGTGGACCATGACAACTGGATCCTCCCCCTCCCACTCCAAGTTCCCCTCCAGCCTCAAGGAGATGTCTTTAACCCTGGCACTGGGCAGGCAACACAACATTCAGAACTCTTGGTCGCGGCTGCAGAGAACAGTATCTACCCCCCTGACTATACTGGCCCCTACTACAACTACATTCCCTTTCACTCCCTCCCCCCTTGAATGGCCTCCAACAGCATGATGCCATAGTCAACTTGCTCATCCATCCTGCAGGCTTTTCCCTCATCCACACAGGCAGCAAGAACCTCATACCTGTTGGACAAGGGCAAAGGCTGAGGCTCCTCCAGCACTGCACCTGGGGTCCCCTTACCTGTCTGAGTTGCAGTCACACCCTCCTGTCCCTGACCACTAACCAGACCTGTACCACTACCTAACCTAAGGGGTGTGACTGCCTCCTGGATCAAAGTGTCCAGGTAACTCTCCCCATCCCTGAAGCCCCGCAATGTCTGCACCTCACACTCCAGCTCAAAACCTCTGAGCTGAAGTTCCTCAAGATGCAGGCACTTACTGCAAACGTGGTTGTCCGGGATCACAATGCTCTCC
The DNA here is from genome assembly GCF_052327205.1 of Somniosus microcephalus. Classification (NCBI taxonomy): domain Eukaryota; kingdom Metazoa; phylum Chordata; class Chondrichthyes; order Squaliformes; family Somniosidae; genus Somniosus; species Somniosus microcephalus. Next base: position 264,324,353 of record NC_140987.1, read on the forward strand.
ACAAACTCCCACATGCTGCAGTTGTGGCACACCACCTGCACTGCCATCCCTATATGACCTTGTTTTATTTAATTAAATTTAATTACATTTATAATTAGGTAACTTAGTTTACAGTGTAGTTCCTTGTCTACTTACTTGATCTAGATTAAGTTATGGGTACTGAAATTAAATATCTACCTGTAACAAAAAGCACTGCAAGTAGTATAGGCAAAAAGCAACAATTCCTTCCCCCTCTTCTCCGAATTCCCACTCTATCCAAATTCCCAAATAAAATACACCATTTTAATCCCACTCTGTGCACTTTTAAAAAAAAGTCAGATGAATGGTTGCTTAGGAGCAGGACTGAGGGTACTGTTGATAAGTTGCAATAGAGATAGCAAATCTGTGAAACTGTGATAGTACCTGAGCAGTTTGAACCGTACTGGGAGTTTGCGAGTGTGCAAACTTGGTGGAAGATCTACTTATGTTTTTTCTGCTTTCAGCAATCGATGTTATTGAAGCTCCTGTGGGTGTGCGAATGAGCTCCAAGTGTTTACTGGGGATGTCATTATCAAGTACTGGGTCACTGCAAATCATATAGTTACAGAATTTTTTATTATTCATTCTCGGGATACGGGTGTCACTAGCAAGACCAGCATTTATTGCTCATCCCTAGTTGCCCTTGAGAAGGTGGTGGTGAGCTGCCCTCTTGAACTGCTGCAGTCCGTGGGGTGAAGGCACTCCCACAGTGCTGTTAGGGAGGGAGTTCCAGGATTTTGAGGCAGCGACGATGAAGGAACAGCCGATATATGTCCTAAGACAGGAGGATGGTGTGTGACTTGGAGGAGAACTTGGAACTGATGGTGTTCCCATGTATCTGCTGCTCTTGCCCTTCTAGGTGGTGGAGATTGTGGGTTTGGGAGGAGGTGTCGAATGGAGGAAAAAGAACTAGAGAACCTCATGGCTGAACATAGTCCATGTACAAATATGATCTGGCCCATTCTTTCATAATGACTGAATAATCAATTCCTGTTATTAACTGGAATTCTGAGATTTTTAACAATGTTTTGGGTATTGTGTCATATTGCTCCGATAATTTAAAATTATGTCCTTTGGTTTATGGTGACTGAATTAAGTTGGATTCAGTTTTCTTTGCCGGAGCTTGCAGGATTTTTATTGGTGCTTTTGGGCATTGTATTATATTGTAAGATTCGCAATTTTCAGCAAAAATCACGCAAGAAAACTGGATAAAATAAGACTGTTTATTGACCAAAGTAAGCTTGCACAGAAAAACCTTTGATAAAAGGGCATACAAAATGGCCGCCAGGCCCCGTGATCAGTTTATGAACCATTTTATTTCTGTTACTGCAAGCCAGACAGGCTTGTGGATTGGAGACAGTGAGCCCACGAAAGCCAGTCTCTGGGAACCGAAACTCAGGGCAACAGCATACATATTCAATGGATTATAAGTACAGGATGGGGCCCATCAAGATATGGGCGGACAATGTAAAAACACTTATACCCATTTATCGTACAAAGGACAAACCGTTTAGCAGCCATCAAGGAAAATGTCCGGACCGATCAATATGCGAACCGAGCCACGGTGACAATGCAAAAGACATTGAAAGACATTATCGGCCAGGAAGGCCAGTTTAAGTTATCACCGGCTCCGTTACAAGACAAAGCGCCCCTGCAGAGATTTCTGCCCGCCAAAATTAATACAAAGACAGGACTATGATTTGGCGGGAGATAAGACTGTCCCAAAAGAGTATAACTATGGATTAAAAGTCCATCTAAGTTACTTCGGACTCGGGGTTACTTGAACAACTTCTTCTTCACTGTCACGGCTTCTTGTTGGGCGACTTCAGGCTTCCATTTCTTCAAGAACTTTCTTCTACGAGGAACGAACGAAGGGCGGACGGTGCCCGGATCGGCGCCTCTTCCACTTCGGCAGATCGATGAAAACGTTTTCGTTCTTTTTTTTAAAGACGGACGGTTTCGGTAAAAGGACAACGTGGTCGGTGTTCAGCCAAACAAGGCTCGGCCACGACGAGAAGACGACGAGGGTGGCCCGGGTACTGGGGTCGGGAGATCATCGACGACCCAGGCCGACGGAGAAGAAACCCTCTGGAGAACCGGCGATCGATGCCACAAGATTCTCCCAAGTGCATAGCCTGCATCTGGGTCTGCTCCATGAACCCAAATTGACTTAGTGGATCTCAACCTTAACGAGCGCTCATCGAGGCTGGGTCTACCCCACCGCCTCGAGGGAGGAGAGAATATCGACTGCGCCAGAAGTTTCCAAATCCACGTGACGACGGAAAGCGGTGCCAAAAAGGCTGCGAACCCCCCTTTCTCGCGATTTCGAGAGTGGTGAGCATGATCCCAAGTTCCCCAGGTCGAAACTTAGTTTAGGTATAGGGGAGGGAGTTAAGGGAAATCGTAATGTGTTTTCCCCTTTTTCGATGTGCCGTGTGTTCCCCATTTCCATAGAGTCAAGTTCATAAATTTGTGCATGATTGTAGTAACTTTAATCTGTGCCTATGACATGTATTTTGTAATGCTTCAAACTGTTTAAAAATAAAAGCATCCATTTCGTGCTATTCAACCTGGTCTATTGAGTTCTTTCTCTGCACTACAGTTCTCTGCACCTAAGTCCAAGGTCTAGAACCATAGGGGGGAGTGGGTCGAACCACTCAAGGGTAATTATTGCACGAAGCCTGGCAGGAGACCAGAAAGAGCAAGAGAAACCCCCTACAGAAATGGCGACCACAGCAGGACCTTGGCAGCAGGAAAGTAGTGTGTTAGATCAAGATCTGAATAAACGAAATGTGATGGATGAAAGAATAGCAGATTATGTTTTCGGAAAAGTCAACCTCACAAAACAATGGATATCTGATCTACTAAGGGATAGGCGCCCGCTAGACGCAGCCATCAAGTGGACAGCGGGTAGAGAGCATAAGAAATCTGTAGAAAAGGCGGTCTGGCTGATGTGCTACAAGAAGCAAGTCCAGCTTTTGGACCAGGTAGTTGCAGCACAGACAGTCCAGATCAACGGCTTGCTTAAAGGCGTGGAGGAAAAGGTTGCGGGAGGTCAAAAACTGATTGAATCGCTTGACGCGCTGAACCAGGAACGCCGCTCTGTAATTCGCTGCCACGAAACCCGGGTAGAATATTTAAAATGTCAGGTCGTTGAGGCCAAGGCCAGTGAAGGTAGAATGAGAGAGAGGTGTTCCCGTCTAGCCAAACAAGTAGATGCCCAAGAGGAAAAGCTCCTGGGAGCCAGGGCAGCATATAAAATGGCCATGGAGGATAGATCTGAGAACACCGACCACAGCACTTGCCGCCGGGAGCTAGAGGACCTGAGAAAGGCCCTAGCGAAGGCAAACGGGTTGGTGTGTCTCATAAATCCACCAGCGAGTCAGCTGTTGCTAGCCAAGGAATCCAAAAGACCGATTCCACAAGAGGCAGTTGGGGTACCAACCCCCGAACCTTCTGCGCCTCCTGCCTATGAGGAGTCTTGGACTCCGGGACAGGAGACGGAGACGGTAGAGGAAGAGAGCCCTGAGGTAGAGCAACCCCAGACAGTAGAGTCGGGGTCGGCGCCAATGTGTCCAACGAGACACCGGAGGATCGGTCCAAATGAAGAAAATGGCGATGACGGACCCCTTGAGAGTCAGATCATAATGCCTCATAGCGCACGACAGCTAAGAGAGATGATAAGTCACATCCCAAAACTCTCCGAGTCAGGAGATCCCTCCGTGCATTTCAGGGACGTGGAGCAGACCGCAGCAGTCAATGACTGCGACGGGGTTGAACAGTCTAAAATGCTGCTGTTCTCCCTGGACAGTTCGCTCCTCCAGTGTCTCCCTGACGAGAGCAAGAGAGGGCACAGGGACTATGAGTTGCTACGGGATGAGATTCTGGAGATCATGGGAGAGGGGGACGGAACTCCGTTCCGCCGTTTAGAAAAGACAGTGCAGCTAGAGGGAGAACCCCCATGGGTTTTCGCCGACAGGTTGTGGCCAGTGTATCGGCGCAGCTGCCCGGGCGGGCCGGCCCGGGCCGGGCTGGATGGCGAACAAAGGGCTCACTGGCTTCGGTGCCTGGTAGCAGGTTGCCTGCCAGTAGTGAAGGAACAGGCCAAAGCATGGTTTGACCCCACTAACGCCCGCTCCACGGAGGAAGTAGTACTAGATCAGCTCACGATCAGTTATAGAAACAACAAGGGCAAGAAAACGCCTGTTGTGAAAGGAAAGGTGCATGAGGTGAGACCCGCAGCCTCTGCTAAAAAGGAATGGCGTCAGGAGGGAAATCGCCATCCCCAAGCAAATAGCAGTTGTTACGGGTGTGGGAAGGAGGGTCATTGGCGCAAGGACTGTAGGAATCCTTGGAAGGATAAGAGGGAGAGAGCATTCGCCGCAGCCCAAGATCGAGCCCAAGCCCGAGTCGCCAACGGCCCGAGAGTTTCCCCAACACCAGCACAACCACAAGTGCAGGCCGCTGCCCCAACACCAGTCCAGAACCCAACCGTAGCCTTTGCCCCGAATGAAGGGGGTGGTGCGGTTGTGGACCCCGCTGCGATCGAGTCAGTCTTGGAGACTATGCGGTCTCTGATGACCTGGCAGGGGAAGGTAGCGGTTGCTAACAGCCCTATCGCCCCCGAGACCCCAGCCGAAACACCTAAATGACTGACGCCCGCGCAGCCCATCTACTTGTGTCCGCTCCGCTATGACGCTTGGAGAAGACCTGTGGTGGAGATGGAGGTGGAGAAACAAAGGGGTAGTTACCTGTTGGATACGGGAGCTTCGTGTACCTTGATCCACACGGACAAACCTTTTGCCTCACCTCTGTCCGCCCAGGCTCCATATTTAGTAGCGGGTTTCACAGGTAGAGCACAGGCTGGCGCGCACTCCCTCCCGCTCTCCATTCAGTTGGGAGCGCTCCACACCACATGGACGTGCATCCTATTGAAGTGGAAAGAGGGGGGGGGGAAAGGCATCCTCGGGGCTGATTTCTTGGTGGAACACGGGATCCTCGTGGACCTGAGAAATCACTGTCTCTGGGGAGCCGAGGGCGGTTTAGGTAAGGTAGTCGTAATCCCGGGGAAGGAAGAAAAGGGGGCCCTGTGCACTATGAAGCCATCAGGAGGTTACGATCTCGAGCTCATGATAACAAACGTCCCAACGGACTTGCAGGCGCGTGTGTCAGAAAATCTGACCGCGTTCGCCACCCACAAGCACGACTGCGGGAGAGTCACTGGGTTCGAAGTCAGCGTAGACGGGGACCCCATGATCCGACCCCAAAAGCAGTATAATTTCCCCAAGGAGGCAGAACCCGACATGGAGACAGCAATATCTTCATTGGTACAGCAGGGCGTATTGAGGACGATAGCCACCCACGTGAACTCCCCATTATGGCCGGTAAAGAAACCGGACAATTCGTGGAGAGCCACGGTGGACTATAGAGTCCTCAATAGTAATATCCCAGCCTTGCGCGCCCACGGTAGCAGCAGTTGCAGACTTAATAGGGAGTATTCCAGCATCGGCGACCACATTCACGGTGCTGGACATCTCGAACGGTTTTTGGTCCATTCCGCTGCGGCGGGAGGACCAGTACAAGTTTGCCTTTACTTTCAAAGGGCAACAGTACACCTGGAACTGCTTACCACAGGGTTTTCACAACAGCCCCAGCATTTTCCATCAGTGTATGGCGGGGAGTTTGAAAGAGTTCAGCCAGCCCAACCAGATAGTGCAGTATGTGGACGACTTACTCCTGTTCACAGATACAAGGGAGCAGCACGGCCCACTGTTAGCCGAATTGTTGGAACTGTTAGAAAGGAAGGGTTTCAAAGTAAACCCAAAGAAAGCCCAGATCGGCCAGCAGGAAGTTAAATTCCTGGGTCTGGCCATCCGCGCTGGGGAAAGAGCCATAGATAAGGCCAGACGGGAATCTATACAAGATCTGCCGATTCCCAACACAGTAACGGGTGTAAGGTCCTTTTTGGGATTGACCGGGTACTGCAGAGATTTCATCGAGGACTATGCTGCCACAGCGGCCCCGCTACTTCGACTCTTACACAAGGGAGTCGAGTGGTCTTGGGACGAGGGGTGCCAGGCAGCATTCGAGAAGTTGAAAAGAGATCTGCAGACCGCGCCAGCCCTAGGGGCCATAGATGGGGGAGAGGAGTTCTTTCTGGAGGTAGCCGCTAGTGGGGACAGCCTGAGCGCAGTACTGCTCCAAGAGCGGCACGGCAAGCTAAGACCAGTAGTTTATTCCTCCAGGGTGCTCACGGATGTGGAGAGGAGTTTCTCCAATTGCGAACGGCATCTCCTGGCCACGCATTGGGCTGTGAACAGATCAGTGATCTTCACAGGGACCTCTCCCATTACGCTCCTCACCCATCACACCCCCACGAAGATGCTTCTGGACGGGAGGATTAAGGATGGGACCGTAAGCAGCGCTCGGATTGCGCGCTGGACCCTCCTCCTTTCCCAGATGGATCTCAAAGTTAAAGGCCTCTGCGCGCCAAGGCTCGCAGCCAATATGGCATATCCCGGGACAGCCCATCAATGTTCCGTAGAAGGGGTATGGGAAGTTAACATAGGTTTACGGGCCGGGATACATCCCACGGGCCGCGAGATCTACGTAGACGGTTCTAGCACTGTAGCTGACGGCAAGCGACTCACAGGGTGTGGAGTTTATGACCCTGCGGCAAACATTGCCCTGGCAATTAAGCTCCCCAGCACTATGAGCGCGCAGCAGGCTGAACTGTCCGCGGTGGTGTACGTGGTTACCCACCCCGAGATTTTCCCAACCCCATACACGATTTGCTCAGACAGCATGTTCACGTGCAATTCGTGTACGGAGTACCTCGCCATCTGGTCCCGACGCGGGTACACCTCCGCGGACGGGCGGCCTTTAACAGTTAAGCCCTTGCTGGAGAAGATCCTAGCAGCTGTGGGGGAGAAAGGAGAGGTGTTCATCCATAAGGTGAAGGCTCACTCCATTACAGAACCCCGCAGTCAGGGCAACCAGCAGGCGGATGCGCTAGCCAGGGAGGGTGCCCGCAGCGGCATTCTCTGGGACCCATACGAACCCGGACCCGTGGCGGCGATCCAAGGCAGGGAGGGAATTCCCGGGAACACAGGGGTGACACCGCCCCCAGACCTAAAGACCGTCCAAACCCTGGATCCCGCCCTAAAAGCAGTCCTAAAAGCCATCACAGAGGGCAAACAGGTAGAAGGTCCGTACAGTACGGCAGCCCTCACAGTCAAAGAAGGTATGCTGTTCCGAAAGGAGCAGTGGGTTGTGCCGCAGCAGCACCGAAGGGAATTCCTGCAATTGGCCCACGAGGGTCCAGGAGCGGGACACCCCGGACCTGAGGTCACCTGGCAACGGGTGGAACAGGCGGGATGGTGGCCGGGACTTCGGGACGATGTCCGCGAGTTCTGCGCAAGCTGCCTTGTGTGTGCTGCTAACAACCCAGACCCCCACAAAAGGAAGGTGCCCATGGGGCACATCAGGAGGGTAGAGGGACCATGGCAGTCGATTCAGGTCGACTACATAGGGCCCCTGCCCGCCGCCCAGGGAGGCTATAAGTACTGCCTTGTCCTGGTAGATGTGTTCACCAAATGGGTAGAAGCCTTCCCGTGCAGAACAGCTACGGCACTGGGTACTGCTAAGATCTTGATTCGGGAAGTGTTCTCACGGTGGGGACTCCCCCGTTTTGTAGAGTCCGACCAAGGGAGTCAGTTCACCGGTCAAGTAATGCAGAACGCCCTCAGGCTCTTGGGCATTGAGGGAAAGTGGCACGTAGCATACAATCCCCAGTCATCCGGGATTGTTGAGCGTATGAATCGGACCCTCAAGGAAAAGCTGAGGAAAGAGACAATGGGCTCGCCCCAGAAATGGGCGGAGGTCCTGCCTTTAGTCCTCATGGGGATCCGAGCCAGCCAGTCCAAAAGCACGGGGTATTCCCCGCACGAGTTAATGACTGGAAGGATCATGCGAACACCCACCCATGTGTTAGCCCCGGTGCTCACTGAGGGCCAGCTCCGAGAGGTGAAACGGGACAAATTCGCCCAAACCCTCTTGGAGCGCCTGAGACAGATTTATGGGCAGGCGGCTGGGAACATGGGAAGACAGCACCAGGGAAATAAACTGTTGTTGGAACCTCGGAAACAACAAGAGTGGGTAGTCGGGGACCAGGTCATGGTCCGAAACTACGCCAGGGTAGGGAGTTTTGAACCACTGTACATGGGGCCATACAGCATTGTAGACAAAGCCAGCCCCATGGTTTATGCAGTGAAGACGCCCCAACGTACCAAATGGTTTCACATCAACCAGTGTAAACTGTTTAAACCGGGTACACCAGGGCCACCAAAGGGGACCAGGTCTGAGAACAAAGATCCTCAGCCTGTAACAGAGTCACAGACCACACAGGCTGGAGCAGTAGCCTGCGTGAAGGGAGAGGCCATCCCATTGGAGTGGGAGGTCTCATCTTTTGAATGGGATTTAGGCAGGGGAGAGCCCGAACAGCTCAACCTCGCTTTAGACCCAATCACGGAGGAGGAAGAGTCAGAGGACGGCAGTCCCGCCCTCGACTCAAGCTTGGGGGAGGTAGGGAGTGGGGGTGGAGACTCGTTACCTGTAGGGACAGGTGAGGTGGAGTCGGAAGCCACAGATCCCGACCCCGGGGGGGCGGAGCCTGAGGAAGGGGAGCTGGAGCCGGCAGCTGTGGAGGAACCACAGGCTGTGACGGTAACAGTCACGACCCCAGGTCCATCGGCCCCGGGAGCCCAACCCAAAGCAGCCCCTCGTAGGTCAGCTCGAGCGCCCCAGCCCAGAAAATTTTGGCCAGATTCTCCCCATCCTCCCCAACCACGGTTTAAAGCAGCCCCAGGAAGACATGATCCCCGTTCAGCAGCGACAGGCTGCGGGGGATCAAGGCCAAAGATCAATGCAGCCCCACCGCAGGGTGTGGCACACGACAGACCTCACAGGGATTCGGAAAGCCGCCCCACGGAGGGCGGCGCTGTACATAAGTTAAGATAGGTAATTATGGTCATAGTTTAAGGAATGTAAAGTATATGGTGTTAAGAGTACAATTTTGAAGTCTGCCCGGTATGTGTGTTTGTTAGGGAGCGGGGTCCAGGAACCCGCGCGTCCAATTAATTTAGGCCAGCACCTATCGGGAGCCCGGCTACATCATTTTGTTGGTTACAGAAACCTGGGATACGATGGAAAGGATTGTCGTCGCGTTCATGGCGATCGGGTGCGGGTGGGCCTACCGAGGCCGCACCAAGGACGTCATCATTTTCGGGTGCTCCGGGGACACGGCCCCCATCGCAACGGATGGGACGGGGGAGCGAGAGGTAGAGGAAACCGCCACCTACTTCCACCAAGGGAGATGGCCAGGTTGGCTGGGAACGAATTCTACGGAATATTCCAGCAATTTCGGTTTTGCCTACCAAGAGACTTCATTAACGTGCCCTCGAGTGAGGATCCTAGCGCCCAGAGTCAGCGTCACCGTGGGAAAGAGGATTTGTCTGGTGTGCAATGGGAACGTACCACCAAGGCGATGGTGGTGGCTACGAAAGCTGGGAAAGGACATGAGAAACTCTACGGTCGAGTGGGAGCGACTGGGTAATAATACCCATCGGACTATTACGGGAACTCACGGACAATTACGTGTGTGTTGGGACAAATGGTGGGAACCGGATGAGGGAATATATGTCTGTATGTGGGGTTCGAGACGCGTCTGCCCCAAGGGCGTGTCCATCTTCTTCCAGAGGCAGTGGCAGGATGAAGGGAAGGGGATGAGATGGGATGTTAGCACTCGAGCGTGCGGAGCCCCATACTCCCCTATTCCGGTGAACGCCACTGAACTCATCACCCGCCCACGCAAGCCCCTGCCCACGCTTCCGGTAGCACTAGCCCAGAAAGGAGGGTGCCCAACCACCACCAAGGGACCCGGGAACGGTTTAGTATTGGTACCCACCGGTCAGGTGCTGTACCAAGGGGTACACTACGCGGTGGCCTCAGTGATTTTAAATCTCACTGAGGTAAGATTGCCGGAGTGGTGTCCCAAAGAAACGGAACAATTATACCAGGTCCTGTTAACCAGTATGTTTAGACAATTTTACGAATTTGACTTTGCCGACATCGACAGAGACAAATTATACACCACACCGCCAGAAGTTTTGGATCGAGTCGGGAGGCAAAGAAGGGGTACTGTAAATGACATATTCACTGCTTTTAATACCGGGACATCTGTTGTCAACACTCTAGATAACGTGGAACTGCAGACACAGATCAACGGTTTAAAAGCCCAGTTAAGGAACATATTGACAGACGAAAACAAGGTCGTGGGTTCTGAGTTGCATGAGGACCAGGCCATGACACTACACTTTAAGGACATAATTGCTGAGCTGGAGAAACACGCGAGAACGGTAAATGCACTCATTAAGGAGGATCGGAATGCGTCCGATCAAGCTGCGCAAAACGAGGCCTGTGTGCTGTACGGGGCGTGGTTATTGGGCGAGGGCCGCAGTAATCTTGAGGATTTAAAACAGGGTTTGGTCCCGTCCTGGATCAGCAACAAGCACTTGCAAGCGCTCCACCCTTTTGAGAATGCATTAAGCCCGTGCCAGCTCAGACTAGCCGCAGAAGCATACCCAGTTCCAGTGGACTGCGGACATTCGAATCACACTATTATGGGAATAGTAGTAAGAATGCCGGTGTTGGGTCCCGCAGCAAAGCCCGCCCCGGTATACAGAGTAGAGAACATTGGAGTCATTCAGGGGGGCGCACACATTCGTTACGCAGTGGTCCCGCCTTACGTCATCAGATGGGAGCGTACGATGACAGGCACCGACCTCTCGGGATGTCGGAGCCGGGGAGCACACATCATCCTGTGTCCCCAGCACTTGAATGCCTTTTTGAAACCACAGTGCGGGTTCAGAACCGCTAGCGCGAAGCCGGTGAATTGCACCATGGAGGCAATGGCAGAGGACCATGTGCCCCCACAGGTAGCATATATCGGGGGTGGGACATACTGCGTCACCACTGCAGCGCCTCAGTACCGATATGGACAACACGAGTGGTGTTCGGTCGGTGATAGCAGTTTCTGTTTCAAACCCAGGGCCGAGGTTCAAGTGGCACAACAACGAATTGTTCCCATTCCTGCGCCCTCCACTGTACACATCACTATCAAAGAGAATTTCACAGACTTACAACGATTTGTCGCGCATTTTGGTTATGTCATTCCCCCTCTTCCCGAACACCTCACCAAGGTTTTAAAAGCCGTTATAGTTTCGCAGAAACATTTCTATACACTGGAGCAGAAGACTTTAGAGATAGGAAAAGACATATTGGACATAACCATCCCACCATGGTGGGACTTGTTCACCAACATAGAGGTCCCCGCCTGGATTAGAATAGCATCCCATATCCTAGTAGTATGTCAGGTTTTGATTGTGATATTTTTGCTCTTCGTGCATTGCAAAAGAGGCAAACGCCTCCAGAGGCACGAGAACACAGGAGAATGGAGAGAACGCTATGTGCAGATGGGGGAAGCAGATACCCCACTCTAAGCTGCTAGTATAAGATTAAGCGTCCCTCCATTTAAAAAAAATTTTTTGTTTTTTTTGTTGATTGTTTTGGGTTATAAGGAAATAAGTATGGTTATGTTATTAGTTGTTAGTAAGTTTTTTGGATTAATAAAAGATGCATGCAGATGGCGCAAAAGGGTATCAACCCCTGCCCATCTGACAGGTGAAGATGTTATAGTTTAAGTTTTGCTGTCTATGATTCCAAATGTGCATGAGGTAATTTTCATTTTCTCCGGAAATGGGAACTGCATGTGTCGTGAGGGGCATAGATAGTTAAGTGCCAGGAATGTTTGGATGTGGGGAATCAGGGAAAATTTGCTCATCAAGGATTATTGATACTTTAAGCAAGCTATCAGTATCACAGGGGGGCCTGTAAGATTCGCAATTTTCAGCAAAAATCACGCAAGAAAACTGGATAAAATAAGACTGTTTATTGACCAAAGTAAGCTTGCACAGAAAAACCTTTGATAAAAGGGCATACAAAATGGCCGCCAGGCCCCGTGATCAGTTTATGAACCATTTTATTTCTGTTACTGCAAGCCAGACAGGCTTGTGGATTGGAGACAGTGAGCCCACGAAAGCCAGTCTCTGGGAACCGAAACTCAGGGCAACAGCATACATATTCAATGGATTATAAGTACAGGATGGGGCCCATCAAGATATGGGCGGACAATGTAAAAACACTTATACCCATTTATCGTACAAAGGACAAACCGTTTAGCAGCCATCAAGGAAAATGTCCGGACCGATCAATATGCGAACCGAGCCACGGTGACAATGCAAAAGACATTGAAAGACATTATCGGCCAGGAAGGCCAGTTTAAGTTATCACCGGCTCCGTTACAAGACAAAGCGCCCCTGCAGAGATTTCTGCCCGCCAAAATTAATACAAAGACAGGACTATGATTTGGCGGGAGATAAGACTGTCCCAAAAGAGTATAACTATGGATTAAAAGTCCATCTAAGTTACTTCGGACTCGGGGTTACTTGAACAACTTCTTCTTCACTGTCACGGCTTCTTGTTGGGCGACTTCAGGCTTCCATTTCTTCAAGAACTTTCTTCTACGAGGAACGAACGAAGGGCGGACGGTGCCCGGATCGGCGCCTCTTCCACTTCGGCAGATCGATGAAAACGTTTTCGTTCTTTTTTTTAAAGACGGACGGTTTCGGTAAAAGGACAACGTGGTCGGTGTTCAGCCAAACAAGGCTCGGCCACGACGAGAAGACGACGAGGGTGGCCCGGGTACTGGGGTCGGGAGATCATCGACGACCCAGGCCGACGGAGAAGAAACCCTCTGGAGAACCGGCGATCGATGCCACAAGATTCTCCCAAGTGCATAGCCTACATCTGGGTCTGCTCCATGAACCCAAATTGACTTAGTGGATCTCAACCTTAACGAGCGCTCATCGAGGCTGGGTCTACCCCACCGCCTCGAGGGAGGAGAGAATATCGACTGCGCCAGAAGTTTCCAAATCCACGTGACGACGGAAAGCGGTGCCAAAAAGGCTGCGAACCCCCCTTTCTCGCGATTTCGAGAGTGGTGAGCATGATCCCAAGTTCCCCAGGTCGAAACTTAGTTTAGGTATAGGGGAGGGAGTTAAGGGAAATCGTAATGTGTTTTCCCCTTTTTCGATGTGCCGTGTGTTCCCCATTTCCATAGAGTCAAGTTCATAAATTTGTGCATGATTGTAGTAACTTTAATCTGTGCCTATGACATGTATTTTGTAATGCTTCAAACTGTTTAAAAATAAAAGCATCCATTTCGTGCTATTCAACCTGGTCTATTGAGTTCTTTCTCTGCACTACTGTTCTCTGCACCTAAGTCCAAGGTCTAGAACCGTAGGGGGGAGTGGGTCGAACCACTCAAGGGTAATTATTGCACGAAGCCTGGCAGGAGACCAGAAAGAGCAAGAGAAACCCCCTACAATATGATTCCGACAATTCTTATGACCTTGGCTGTGATTTTGTTTTTTGACCTTAAGATGTCTGATTTCCTTCACCCTGACCACCATTGCCTTCAGCTGCCTAGCTCTGGAATTCCCTCCCTAAACCTCTCTGCCTCTCTACCTCTCTCTCTTTCTTTAAGTTGTCCCTTAAAACCTACCTCTTTGACCAAGCTTTTTAGCCTCCTGTCCTATATGTCTCTTTAGGTGGTTCGGTGACAAATTTTGTCTTTGGGACATTTTACTACGTTAACGGCATTATATAAATGCAAGTTGTTGTTGTATAACCTTTGGCAATCCTAGAACTCTGTAAAATTGCACAGCACTTTCACATTGTTGGTCGCCCACAGGGAAGGAGATGAAACTGTTTGCTCGAGCAAGCAAGGCATGTGTCACTTGCTTCAACATTTAAACGCTGCCAATTGCATCGTGTAGCTTATGTCACGAGTGAAACCTTGAAATTATCTTGAATCATAGAAGTTAAGGGCTGTTCTGACCTTCACAGTCACTGGAAATGCTATTCCTGTGGATGAATTTGGCTGCAGATCCCTTTACAGCATATGTCACAACTAAGCCAACTCAGTCGGAGACTCCCTTGTGAACTGCAGCACGTGCAAGCACTGGAGATCGCACATGGAAAGAAAGAAAGATTTTTATTAAATAGCACCTTTCACAACCACAGGATATCCCAAAGTGCTTTACAGCCCTCTGAAATGGCCGAGCAAGCCATTCAGTTGTGTCAAACCGTTACAAAATAAAGTCACCACAGGGACTGCAGCGGTTCAAGAAGGCAGGCTCACCACCACCTTCTTGAGGGCAACTAGGGATTGGCAACAAATTGACGCCAACTTCAGAGCTGTGCAGGCTGACTCAGCTGGCTGAGTGGCACCAACAAGGACACTGGCAGAGTGGATGCCGTGGGAGCTGGCATGATTAGGCTTATATTCGCTAGAGTTTAGAAGAATGAGAGGGGATCTCATTGAAACTTATAAAATTCTAACAGGACTAGACAGGTTAGATGCAGGAAGGCTGTTCCCGATGGCGGGGGAGTCCAGAACCAGGGGTCACAGTCTAAAGATAAGGGGTAAGCCACTTAGGACTGAGGTGAGGAAGAATTTCTTCACCCAGAGAGTGGTGAACCTGTGGAATTCTCTACCACAGAAGGCAATTGAGGCCAATTCATGAAATATATTCAAGAAGGAGTTAGATATATTACTTAAGGCTAAAGGGATCAAGGGATATGGGGGGAAAGCAGGGACAGGGTACTGAATTTGGATGATCAGCCATGATCTCATTAAATGGCGAAGCAAACTTGAGGGGCCGAATGGCCTACTCCTGCTCCTATCTTCTATGATCTAGACGAGGGAACTAGATGTAATATCTCCAAGTTTGCAGACGACACAAAGCTGGGTGGGCGTGTGTGCTGTGAGGAGGATGCCAAGAAACTCCAATATGATTTGGACAGGTTGGATGATTGGGCAGATGCATGGCAGATGCAGTATAATGTGGATAAATGTGAGGTTATCCACTTTGGTGGCAAAAACAGGAAGACAGTTTATTATCTGAATGGCAATAGATTGGGAAAAGGGGAAGTGCAGCAAGACCTGGGTGTCCTTGTGCACCAGTCGCTGAAGGTAAGCATGCAGGTGTAGCAGGCGGTTAAGAAGGCAAATGGTATGTTGGCCTTCATAGCGAGTGGATTCAAGTACAGGAGCAAGGATGTCTTGCTGCAGTTGTACAGGGCCTTGGTGAGACCACACCTTGCGTATTGTGTGCAGTTTTGGGCGCCTTATCTGAGGAAGCATGTTCTTGCCATGGAGGGAGTGCAGCGAAGATTCACCAGACTTATACCTGGGATGGCAGGAATGATGTATGAAGAGAGATTGAGCCGATTAGGCTTATATTCGCTAGAGTTTAGAAGAATGAGAGAGGATCTGATTGAAACTTGTAAAATTCTAACAGGACTAGACATACTAGATGCAGGAAGGATGTTCCCGATGGCGGAGGAGTCCAGAACCAGGGGTCACAGTCTAAAGATAAGGGGTAAGCCATTTAGGAATGAGATGAGGAGGAATTTCTTCACCCAGAGAGTGGTGAACCTGTGGAATTCTCTACCACAGAAGGCAGTTGAGGCCAACTTATTAAATAAATATTCAAGAAGGAGTTAGATATATTTGTTAAGGCTAAAGGGATCAAGGGATATGGGGAGAAAGCAGGGGCAGGGTACTGAATTTCGATGATCAGCCATGATCTCATTAAATGGCGGAACAGGCTCGAGGGGCCGAATGGCCTACTCCTGCTCCTATCTTCTATGTTTCTATGTTTCTATGTAGTGTAAAGGGAGAGCAGAGGAAGAAGTGGCTGGTGGAAGCAGCTGCAGTTTGTCATGAAGACTACGTAGATTGAGATAGAAGGAAAAAGGAGGATTAAATGTGAAGAAACCCTGCATGTCATCTGCTCCAGCATTGCCATCCACCATGACCCTGGCTCTTCCCCTTGCCCATGATGGCCAGCACGTTTTCTTGCATAGGGGAGAGGATATGCACGCAAGCTTGGCCTCCTTCGGTCTCCTGCCTCAAGTTGTGCACAACCTTCTCCTGCAAGAAAGAAGGGAATGAGTTAGTGACATCCTTGTGAGATGTTTAGAGAATATGCCTGTTTTGGTCAAATAGTTGGTGTGCACTGTATGTAAGATGTGGGATTTGGCAAAGGGAAGGTTGCAGTAGTTGTGAGTGCGGAGGTGGAGTGCCGTGATTGGAGGAGGGGATCGGGAGTAGTGAAGCTGGAGATGGTGGAGGTGTGAGCAGAGTGTTAGAGATCAATATTCTTACCTTGACAACTCTAGTGAGGTCATTGAATGTTTCCCAGTATTGCTGCCATGTCCTGGGAGCTAAGGTCTTGGCATTGACATCCTCTACAACCTCTTCCCACTGGCAGTGGAGATTTTGTCTGGAGGGCTTTCTATCCCCCTGGGAGGAACAGGATTTCCCTCCTTTTGTCCAGCACCTGCACCAGGTCCTCCAATGGAGAGAGCCTGGGTATCCTGCCTCGGATCTCTTGTAAGGGGTTTTCCTTGAGAGATGTCCCTGAGGTTTCTCTCTCTAGAGGCCTCTCTCTCTTGCACAGTAAAACCTTGAGTGGTTCGACCCACTCGCCCCTTAGATTCTATACTCTGGACTTTGGGGCAGGAACTACAATGTGGAGAAAACTCTTGTAGACCAAGTTTGATGAAACAAAATGAAATTTTATTGCATAAGGAAAAATATCAAATCAAATGCAAACAGATAAGAGGGTACATGGGAGGGAAAAACACAAACAAATCATAACGACACCATACTAACTAAAGCAAATACAGGCATCTTATACTCTACAAAGATCATCATGAAATAAGGAAACACATGGAACATCGAGGGACAACAACTCATGTTAATTGTACCCTTAAATCCACCCCCTTATTAAACCTATCTAGATCTGATTGTGAAGGGCCAGAAACATGCTCACCAATCCCACTAGGGAGTGCAAGGTTTTGAAATCGAGTCTGTGTTTCGATCCCTTCAGGCGTTCCGTCTCCTCGTGGATCGTGGAACCCCTGCGAGCTGCGCCACACCTCTCTCCTGAGGTGGGGGTCGGGACGGCTGGACATCGGCAGGCCTGGATGTTGGCGGGGTCGAGGATCGTCGGCTCGACCCTGGTCAGAGGAGCCTTGGGCTGGCTCCCATCGATTTCCTTGGTTCGTTACTGTCTCTTTTCGAGCCGGAGTGGCTGGAAGGTTTCTTCTCTTGGGGTTTTTATTTTTTTGTTTCTTCTCCCAAGTTGGGTCAATGGCCTCTCGTTTCGGCAATGGCCCGGGGATGGTCGATGATCTCCCGATGTGTTTCCCCGGGGCGGGACGCCGGCTTCGAAACGGCCTTCTTGATGTTGGCTTGAGTCTTCTTCCTCCTCCGATGGTGGAGAGGAGTTTGCTGATCTTCTCCCGAAGCGACTCCTCTTCACCCACTGCCACTCGGTCGTGTGTCTCTGCAACAATCCAACTGTAACTCTCTCCAACTGTAACTCCAGTTATACCTTTTCTTCAGAGGCTTCCACTTCCTGCCCAAAATCAGGTTAGTCTTTGTTTAACTTTTGGCGGGCTGGGAGCACAGCGGGGTAGTTATTATATTTTAAAATGTTTTCGATGGCCGGTAAAGGCCCATCTCTGGTCTGGAATGACCTTCATTGTTTTTAATGTCCTGCTGATCTCGTTATCTAGTCCTTGGTGTTGTTCTCATGAATATGAAATTGTCCCCTTTTGTCTGGGTCAACATTTAGATGGCCTCTGTCTCCAGGCCGATCTTGACTGGATCTGCATCTAATCCATATGTATATGTGTGGGCCTGGTTTCGTTCTCTCAGAAACGGCTTCCAGAACTTGCTGTGGGTTGAATCCACAAAACTGTCTGAGGATTCGCAGGAACCATTTTAAAGTGTCCCAATAAGCTGGTCACATGGTATGGTGGCCATTTTGTATGCCCCTTTTTCTGGGCTTCTTTTAAAACAGTCTTTAAAATCACGGCCTCTTCTGCCATTTGACCCTTATTAATACAAAGTCCAATTTTGCGAATCCCACACTCTTCCAGCCATTTTCTTCAATCTGGGAAGTTTCAATGCTGTCTACAGCCAGTGTGCACCTTCCAAGTTATGAGGTGCTAGTTGACTTTAAGTGGCGCCAGACATGTCTGATTTCGCACCCCCTCCCTAATTCAGGTGCGTTCGAATTTCTGGGCCCAAGTTTTAAACTCTAGGTGGGGTAATTTTGACTCGAACGATAATGTAAAATGGGTGATAGCGAATGGGCAGCCCGTTTCACATCTCTCCCGAGTTTCATTTCCACTAGCGGCCGATATACTATCACCTGTTCTAGGCTATCACACATAGCAGGATTATCGCCCACCCATCAGCTATTTTACATGCTTGGAAAAAGCCAACTCACATTCTGGGTTAAGCATTTAACAAGGGTATTCACCATCTCTAATGTATTGGAATTTTTATTCATAAATAAAATCTTCCGCCAGATGTTTCGAAATCTAGTATGTAACACAATTTATTGACCATAAGAGGTGCCATTGTTTCTTTTACCTGTAGTGCATTTTGGATAGTTTGGCATCCTTGTGCTTGTGGGAATTTAACAGACATTTGTTTCATATTTTTCCTGGTCGAAACACAAACCATAATAATCTGCATTTAATGTGAAAGATCTACTTAGACTAATTGCAATGTAAATCTGGAGACAAAATCTAACTTAAAAGAACAGCATAGTTATTATCGAATACTGCTTTTTAAGTATAGATTATTTTGGACGAAGCCTTTCTCTGTAATTTCTTTTCAAAATAGAACCCCGCGTGCTTTGATGGATAGCTTAAAAATGTAATCTGAAAGTGCAAGGCCAACAGTTTTGGCCTACAACCTTTTAATCACTTCTCTGTGGCTCCTTTCACAGTTGGAACTGTCCTTAAAATATTTCGAAATGCCACAAGATAGAAAAAAAAAGCAGTAAGTATACTTTTAAAATGTAACACTTTGTCCTGATATTGGCCGTGCCCTGGTGAAAAATGTTGGGTCAAGGAATGTTGGGTTTTATGCCATTCGCTGCGACTGTAATTTTCCCAATTCAGCGTTTAACAAACTGTAACTTAAAAATAGACCTTCAACAACCTTCTCTCAAGCGGACATAAAAGATCCTGTGGCACTATTTTGAAGAGCAGGGGAGTTCTCCCCAGTGTCCTGGCCAATATTTATCCCTCAACCAACATCACTAAAACAAACTATCTGGTCATTATCACATTGCTGCTTGTGGGACCTTGCTGTGCGCAAATTGGTTGCTGCGTTTCCCACATCACAACAGTGACTAAACTTCAAAAAGTACTTCATTGGCTGTAAAGCGCTTTGGGACATCCTGAGGTCGTGAAAGGTGCTATATAAATGCAAGTCTTTGTTTTCTTCTTTCTTCCCCATTGGAAGTTTTCTTAAACATTTTTTTCCACAAATTCAATTCACATCTAGTTGCCAGTAACAGCATTAAATTTAAATACCTTCAGCAAAAACAACTGGAAGCATTTATATGGAGCAATCTGACCAATTATAATATCTAAAAATAACTCCTGTTATGTTTAAAATATTTAATTAAAACTATATTAATGCATTCTAAAGAAACAAAGACTTGTATTTATATAGCGTCTTTGATGGCCTCAGGAAGACCCAAAGCATTTTACTGCCAATGAAGTACTTTTGAAGTGTAGTCACTGCTGTAATGTGGGAAATGCAGTCGCCAATTTGCGCACAGCAAGATCCCACAAACAGCAATATGATACTGACCAGATAATTTGTTTTTGTTATGTTGATTGAGGGATAAATATCAGCCAGGACACCAGGGATAACTTCCCTGCTCTTCTTTGAAATAATGCAACGGGATCTTTTACATACACCTGAGAGAGCAGATGGGGCCTGGGTTTAACGTCTCATCTGAAAGACGGCACCTCCGACAGTGCAGCACTCCCTCAGTATTCTAGAAATTATAACTGTCCAATTAATTTCTCTCCACAATTTTCCTGCTTGCGCACTGTTCATGTCTTGCAGCTTCCAGTTGATGATGAAACTGTCTCAAAGATTTAAATGCAATGGTGTGATCTGTCCATCAAGATCAAGGAGTAGGGCCCACATCATTTGTACCACTTCAACCATCTCTCTGTCATTACTGTTCATATATGTGTTACACTATGACACGAGTAATAAATGAAGGAAATAATGATAACATTTGAGCCTTTCCTACTGTGCAGTAGTTAACACTGTGTAATGCCAGTGGGCAAAGCAATGAACTATTGGCCCAGAAATTCGGGTCTCCACGGGTGAGTACGCACAGGGTACTCACCCGTAGGCTGAATGGAAGTGCCGGTTTTCTGCATGCACTGCGCATGCGCGGGAAACCGGCACTTCCGATCCTCTGAACGAAGGGGTTCAGAGGTCGAACGCGCGCGCAGGGGAGGCAGCGCGTGCGCTTTGAACTTAGGTTTTTTTTGCAGGTTTTCACGCGAGGATTTCCTGCAGGATTTATACATTTAAAAAGCAGGCATAAGGCCTGCTTTTTACAAGGTAAGTGGTCAATTAATTAAAATTAAAACATTTTTTCCACAGGTTTATTATTTTTAAATACTTTAAAGCAAGGTAAGTTTATTTTTAGCCCCGTTAAAATACATTGTATAAAATTATATTTTTCAAAAATTTAAATTATTGTTTACAATAGTTATTTAATGTAATTTATAGTTTATTTAAAAAGTGTGATTTAAAAAAAAAATTATTTGAAGGTTTACTGCTATTTTGGGGCCCGTAGTATTTATAAGTTTCGACAGGTCTTCCTGTCAATCTTGTGAATGGGCTTTTCCCTCCTCCGATTGGCTGCCCATGGCTCACGTGATCCCAGGGGACGCATCGCACTAACTACGCCCCTGGGACACGCAAGCACAGCGCGCCGGCAGCTGGGCCAGGCCCCGGAGCGGAATTCCATGGGGACCTACAGCTCAACTGCCGACGCGCAAGGTAAGTGCAGGTCGGGGGCTTGCACCCGCGGGAAGCCCTCGACCCGAATTTCTGGGCCATTTACCAACAGCACAAACTGACAGCCAAATCATAGAATGATAGAATAGTACAGTATAGAGGGAAGCCATTCAGCCTTTTGTTCGAGTTATCTAATTACTCCCAGTCCCCTACTCTTTCCCCCTAACCATGTATTTTTTCCCTTCAAGTATTTATCCAATTCTCATTTGAATGTTACTGTTGAATCTTTCAGGCAGTGCGTTCCAGATCACAACAACCTGCTGTGTAAAAAATGTTTCCTCATGTCGCCTCTGGTTCTTTTGCCAATCACCTTAAATCTGTGTCCTCTGGTTACCGACTCTTCTACCACTGGAAACAGTTTCTCCTTATTTACTCAAAGAATGAGATATTAGGACCAAAAGCTTGGCCATAGAGATAGGTTTTAAAGAGCATCTTAAAGGAGGAGAGTGAGTTTAAAATGACAACAGTATACGTTGCAGCCTCCTCAATCAGTGATTGGAGTGACTTTCAGCATAGAAGAGGTTGAATTGTACCTTCACTTGTATAGAGAAGCATTTTCTCATAAGGGGGGTCACAACATGATCAAGATCAGAAACTGTAGCTCATGTAGCACTGCTCAGGAATAATGAACAATGACAGCAAGTAATTTGAAGATATCAAAAAATGTCATTTCAAATGATTGCTTTTACTTGTATGCATATACAATAAGCTCGAGGAACAGCACCTCATCTTTCAATCAAGCACTTTACAACCTTCCGGCCTCAAAATTGAGTCCAACAACATCAGATCATAACTACTGCTCCCATTTTTTCAGACTGCAGGTGCTGGTAATGGTTCTGCTGTTGCCATTTACACCTCCTCCAGACCCACCTTTTGTATCTTTACTTGTCCCACTACCATCTCCTTTTGCCTCGCACCATCACCCCTTTTGTCATTTAAGGGGAGAAATTCCCCTCCTTTGCGCCTCCTGTGGGGGGCGCTAATGGGGCGCAAAGGCCTTTTTGCCCGGGCGCAGCACTGACCGCGCCTCCCGCCAAATTCCGCGGGAAGCTAGCGGTGTCGCTACCGGGTTGCGCCCCAATCTTATGCACCCAGGGATCGTGACGTCATCTCCGGGCGCATCGCCCCGGCCAAAAATTCTCCGTCGCCCCCTGCAGCAGCGCCGGGCGATGGCAGCGACTGCTGCAGGGGACACGAGCAGGGCGGCCGGCCGCTAGCGGGGCGGAAGTTAAAGGTGAGGGCTTCGGCCACCCTGACAAAAAATTGGATTAAAAAATATATATATTTTGCGTATCCGGATGCGGGGTCTGTGCCGCGATCGGTCACTCTGCTTGAGTGCCGGGCTGATCGCACAGCGCCCCCGCTCCCCGGTGGTCCAGGTACATTTTTTAAAAACTGCAGAGTTCGCAGCGTGGGGCCCTTCCCTTTAATTCAGGGAAGAGCCCCTGCAAGGTGGCAGCGCCACACTTGGCCACTCGTGGCGCTGCTGAGCTCATCGCCGCAGGTCATGAACTTCCTCCTCTTGCTCTCCAAGAAGGAAGTGGAACACTTGATTTAGCGCTCCACTTCCCTCTTGGATCAAAAAATGGTCATTTCAGAGAGGCTGGAAGAGGTTAGCGCCTGGTGCTAACTTTTCCAGCTTTTCTGATATTGCGCCCCAAATGGGGCTCGAGGGGAATTTCTCCCCTTTAATCTTTCCTGCCCTCCACCCTATCAGAGACCTTTTGTTTATTCCTCCCCTCCTCCCCCACCCCTCTTTCCCACCCCTACACTTGCTTAAAAATTGTTGAATCTCTAACTTCTTCCATTTCTAATGAAAGGCCATGTACTTGAAACATTAACTCTGTTTCTCTCTCCACAGATGCTGCCTGACCTGCTGAGTGTTTCCAGCATTTTCTTTTATTTTACGGCAAGTTTCCTAATGTAATGCCACTAAAACACAGGACCACAGAGCGAGATGAACTGAGGTTTGATCACAACTCAATGCATTTTTCAGTCTAGATCAAATGAATTATGGAGACATTGGGCATCTCCTTACTGGGGGAAGGTAAAATCAGAAGAGGGAGTGCTGCCTTCACAGTGCCTTATGCCTCTTGGTAGCTGATCTATTGATGGAGGTCTGGGCACAGACTACACACACACACATTCGTGATGGGAGGGGTACGTACAACAACAACAACTTGCATTTATATAGCACCTTTAACAACACCAACTTGTATTTATGTAGTGCCTTTAACATAGTAAAACATCCCAAGGCATTTCACTGGAACGATTATCAAACAAAATTTGACACAAAAGGAGATATTGGGACAGATGTCCAAAAGCTTGGTCAAAGAGGTAGATTTTAAGGAGCATCTTAAAGGAGGAAAGAGAGGTAGAGAGGTTTAGGGAGGGAATTCCAGAGCTTAGGGCCCAGGCAGCTGAAGGTATGGCCACCAATGGTGGAGCGATTAAAATTGGGCAGGTTCAAGAGGCCAGATTTGGAGGAATGCAGAGATCTCGGAGGGTTGTAGGACTGGAAGAGATTACAGTGATAGGGAGGGGTGAGGTCATGCAGGGATTTGAAAACAAGGTTGAAAATGTTAACATAGTAATAATGTCCCAAGGTGCTTCACAGGAGCGTTATCAGACAAAATCTGACACCGAGCCACATAAAGAGATATCAGGACAGGTGACCAAAAGCTTGGCCAAAGAGATAGGTTTACAGGATCGATTTAAAGGAGGAGAAAGAGGCGGAGGCTGGGAATTCCAGACCATAAGCTCTAGCCATCTGAAGGCACGGCCGCCCATGGCGGAGTGATGGAATTTGGGGATGCGTAAGAGGCCAGAATTGGAACTCACAGATCTCGGAGGGTTGTCGGGCTGAAAAAGGGGATATATTATAATGAAAATGCATTAAAAATACACAATAACTCATCTTAATTAATTCATAGTGCAAAATTATAGCTATTTTGTGATGTGGCATTTGACAGGTGTTGAATTGCTAGATATCCCATTATTCTGTCTTTCATCTCCTAAAGGCGGTGATTCATCAGTGCTGGCAATCCTCCATTACTTTGCTTAAGCGGCCATTCCTTACAGTGAGTCTGAATAATGAATATTGGCAAGCTAGTTGCTTGTGTGGGCATCACAGTCACCCCGGATCGTGTTCTTCCCGCTTGTCAACAGACATGTATTTTCCAGTGAGGGGTGTAATGTTATCTAGTTATGGTATCAGGCTGCGCCAGTTTTACGTAATGTAAGGAAGAGCGCTGAGTGAGAATCGAGGGGGGAAAACCAGTGGGGACTGATTACCATGAGAACACGACAGGCTGGACACTGCAAGAGAGGCACCTCGGAATAAAGTACTTTGGTTGTCAGTGTGCTGTGCTTGAGCAAAATCTGTCTGTTGCAATCGAACAAGGCGGGGGGCGGGGTCACTAGATAAGATTCGGGAGCAGG
>NC_140987.1:264949417-265257699 GCF_052327205.1 Somniosus microcephalus
TGCTGGGGGTACCGTTATGTCTCACCAATCACTGCAACTCACTAAGCCACTTCCAAAGGTGGGCACAAATCTGTCCAAGAATGCAGTGTTCAAAATAAAGATTTCAATGTTTGACACCACATTAACAGAAGCTTTACATGAACATTGCATAAAACACCCAAGTGCCTACCCTTGTGTGTTGTTAGTTGGAACGATTACACTTGGATGAGGGCGAGTCTGAGGGGTGGCTAGTGTGATGGGGAAGTGCTAATGTAGATAGAGAGGGATGGGTGGAGGTGCAAGGTAAGTTAGCGTGAGTAAGGATGTGCAGGAGTAGGGTAGGGAAGGCAGAGTGATGAAGTTGAGTGTGGTTTCATGATCTACTGAGATCACTGAAAGGTTTGCAGCACAGCAGCCTGTTCCTTCTGATGACTTCCCTGCTTGTGCCCTCCTGTGCAATGTGCAACCAGGCTGCATTGGTCTCCTGGGGAGGTCTTTTCCACCCATGGGACGGGAAGAGAGCCTCCCTGCATGCTGCGACTCCCTGGAGGGAGTCATGGGGGAGCCTGGGTGCAGCCGTGCACCTCTGTGCAGTGCTTGTCAGTGTTTGCAGCACCTCAATGCTGCAGAACACTGACAGCATAAATGTCAAAACAAATTTGCGCATGGTCCCTTTAAGGAAACCGGCTGATGATGTGGCATCAAATGACGTCATCAGACCAGCTTCCTTCAATTGGCGGGCTTAACAAGGCCATTCAAGGGAAATAATTTTGAACAGCAGGCTGGAGCCGGCAGCGAGGCCGCGACCCGCCAACAACGTCGCCCGTCCCGGACCCGCCAAGGTTGGTAAAATCCAGCCCAATGACTCTGCTCCTTTTCTCATTACATAAGCATTCTCACCATGGTTTGATCAATTAAACATAGCGAGATTCAGGAATTATTATTGAAAAGGTAAGTTTAATTCATACACTTAACAGCCATAAAATAAGTTAATGATTACATTCATAAGCCAAGCATTGTTTGCAAAATGTAATAAAAATATACTAAACATTTGTTGAGGGAAAAAAAGACACATTTGCAGAGCAATAAAGCACTTTTCAAAAAAATATCAAAAATTGTTTCCTTCTGTCTGTTTGAATTAGGACTTCAAATAGCTTCCCCTACGATCATTTTCACCAGAACGATCAAATTCTAGGATGTGGTCTATGGAGATTAAATAGCCATTGACTTACGTATTAAGGGAATCAAGGAATATGGGGATAGGGCGGGAAAGTGGAGTTGAGGTCGAAGATCAGTCATGATCTTACTGAATGACGGAGCAGGCTCGAGGGGCCGTATGGCCGACTCCTGCTCCTATTTCTTATGCTAACATTAGCAATCTGCTAAAATGTGCACCATTAAACTTCACTTCCTCCATCTTTGTAATTGCTTCAAGAACACACTCTGACCTATCTCTAAATGGTGCCCTGAACAAAATCAAAGTAACCATGGCACGTGGATGCCAACTTTCTAAAAGTTTTCACTTGAGCACCAATAGCCGGACATGAAATTGAAGTTCATCAGTCAGCCAATGTCAAATTATTCTGAAATTCAACTCTGGACAAGTTTGAGTACACAGTATGAGCATATCCAGCTGAGATTTAGGGTGAGCATGAACTCTGTAATGCAAAAAGCGAGCCAGAAGTTCATTATATTAATAAAGAATTATTCAAGACATGATGTACCCAAGAATATGATTTATTATCTGCAATGTAGAGTAGAGCGTGGTGATCAGGTTGTGAAGAAGGCATGGTTGGATTAGTCTGTGTATGTGAATTGCTAAACATGGTGGGCTAGAAATTCGTCTCGGGCAGTGACGCAAAACGGGCAGTATTGGATCGGCCGCCCGTTACACGCAGCGGCTGATATTCAGTTGCATTGACTGACATGGACCTGAATATACGGTGCTGCGTGTAACGGGCGACCGACCCAATACCGCCCGTTTTGCACCACCGCCTGAGACGAATTTCTAGTCCACCATGTTTAACCGGTGATTTTTCATAAAAACTTAAAATTAGATTATCTGTTTTAACATGGAGTACCTTAAGTTAACAGAGAAAGAAAGGTTAATTAACAAAATCAAGAAACTCTTTTCAAAATAAAAATCAGACCAAAAGTAATTTTCGACAGGCAATTGTAGTATAACTTGAAGAACATTTGACTAAATGTGTTTCAACACCAAAGTCAGGAGCTAAAGGGTTCATCCCTTGAGAGAAAGGAACTAAAATTAGGTCTTGGAGCAAAAACTGGATGATGAAGGTGTGGTACGTTAGATGTTGGGTGTTGAGGTCATTCACACAGGATTACCTAATATGGTCAGCAAGAGCCCATTGAGAATTCCCACATGTGTTCAAGCCAGGGACACAATACCCTTTAAAAGTCAAAAAGGAACTGGTAGAAAGAGTAAGTTTGAGGAGAAAAGAGCAATCTGGAAAAAGAATCCAGTATTTACATTGAAATAAACCAATACATAATCAATCAAGAAATGAATTACATGAGGCAGTCCATAATGAAATTAGTCATTGCATTAACTAATGCACTGCCTTGATTTAAACTGAAAATTCTCCATTGTATCTCTAAAAACATGTTTTGAAATTGATTGTAATTAGATTATACAATTTTGGGCTTTGTGAGGGAAGAAACAATACAACAATCTGTCTAAAAGATAGATAGGAGTTTTGGCACGAAGCAGTAAGCCAATTGCTAAAAGTGCTGCTGATTGCCTATATTTACCAGTTAATTGCATTCGCGATTCCTTCATGTCTGTGAAATGTTTAAACGAATGCGAAACTTGCAGACGACCACTGGATCCTCTAGGGTAGTTCTCAACACCGGGTTATTTAATATGCAAGTCATGTCAAAAGTAAACAGCGCCAACAGAAATCCAGGAGAGTACTGTTCACACTCTTAAACCTCAATAGTACAATTGATTAATAATATAATGGCCTGCCTAGCAGGAGAGAACTCATTTTAGCAACCCAGACAAGTAATATATGCGAGATTTCCTGTTTCATCAGTTCAGTGTTTAGTGGATTTACAGTCACAGTCGGACTTTGGGGCAAGACTTTCAGCTCCCCCTCAACAAGCATCGCATCAGAAATTTCTCCATAAGGTGTACTTATTGGGCATATTCCAATCCTTATGGATGTGTACGCGCTGTGTACACAACCATAAGGACATCGGAAATGCCAGTTTCAGGCATGCCAAGCGCATGCGCTGAAAACCGGCATTTCGGATCAGTCAAGAATGCTCTTGACAGATCGGACGCCTGTCCTGGAGATGGGCCTCTGCTGGTGGATAGTTCCGCTTTCTGGAGGACCTCCGCCCGCAGAAAACCCTTAGAAATCTTACGTCTGGTAAAAGCATAAGAGTCGGAGAAAAGTTAAAAAAAAAAAAAAAAATTCCACTTATTTATCATTTAAAAATACTTTAAAAAAGGTAAGTTTATTTTTAGCCCCGTAAAAAACTTCAATTATTTTTTCAATAAATTAAATTTTTGTTTTTTGTAATTTCAATTCATTTTAAAAACGTGATTAAAAAAAAAAATTATTTAATGTTTTAAAGTGTTTTTGGGGTGCTCTCCATTCATATATTTGACATGTCGAACTGTCAAGTGTATGAAGGGAGATTCCTTTCTCTTATTGGCTCCCCATGGCCCACGTGATCCTTACGAACTGCATGCGCCTCTGGGATACATGGGCCCTGCGCATTTCGAGTTTGGAGAGGCCCAGGAGTGTTATGTATTGTGTGTTCTCCTCCCACCTGCAGTGGCACTGTCACAGCAGATACATGGTTGGGTGTTCTCTTGGTTAAGTTTAGCTCTCTTTGTTCGGAACTCTCCAGAATTTTCCTTTCCTTCCTGAATAAAGCACTTCATGTTTGAATCTCTGGGTTCTGAGTTCTAATTGTGTCTAGGTAGAAAGGTACCGACACAACAAAGTGGCGACGAGGATCGGATGAATCTGCGTTGTGGGAACTTTCTTGTTTTCGACTACAAAACACTCGGAACAGAGATTGCAGCATCATATTAACGTTACGGGTGCAGTGAGTAAACAGAAATTTTAATTTGAAACGTGAGATGGCTACTATATTAGGAAACATCGGTGATTTTGATGAAAATGTGGAGCAATGGAGCGCTTATACGGAACGTTTTGGCTATTTTGTATTGGCGAATGCGGTGGCAAAGGAAAAGGTCGTGCCTACCTTTTTGAGTATAATGGGGCCGAAGACATTCAATTTACTTCGCAGCCTGGTACAGCCAGATAAGCCAGGAACTAAAACATATAAGCAACTAGTGGAAATTCTTGGAGCACATTTTTCACCAAAACCTCTGGTTATTGCTGAGAGATTTAGATTTCACAAACGGAATCAAGAGGAGGGGGAATCAGTGACGATGTTTATTGCTGCTTTAAAAAGGTTGTCAGAACACTGCGAGTTCAAGGAGGTGCTGAATGACACCATTAGAGACAGACTTGTGTGTGGTCTGCAAAGTGCAGCCACACAGAAGCGCCTTCTTATTGAGGACAACCTTACTCTTGAAAAGGCCACTGAAGTTAGTGTCTCCATGGAGATGGCGGAAAATGAGGCTCACCAGTTGAGTTCAACAGGGAGAGTTCACAAGGTGTCGTCTGAGCCTAAAGGTGCGCGGAACGGCACATGTTACCGTTGTGGGAAAACGGGCCATCATGCTAATGACTGCTGGTGTACGGAGCTGGAATGCCGAAATTGTGGCAAAAAGGGTCACATTGAACGCGCCTGTAGAGGTAAAAAAAAGAACAGACAGAGCTGGGAAGCATGAAAGCAAAATGTCTGTATTTGGACAAGAGAGGAAAAAGAGTGTTCATTTAGTGCAGTATGATGGAACAAGCAAAACAGAGGGTAGCGACACCTCTGAGGAGGAAGAGGTGCGCATACTGACAGTTGCAGGTGGTTCAAATGGCTACTGGGTGTCACCACTGGTGGAGGGACAATCAGTGCGGATGGAGGTGGACACAGGCGCGGCTGTGTCCTTTGTTTCAGACACTGTCTGCAACAAAATGCTAAAGCATCTTACCCTTCAGCCAACAAACATTGTGCTAAAGACGTATACCGGCGAACCTGTGGCCATGAGAGGTGCCATTGAGGTGACAGTTAAATTGAATGGACAGACTGCGAAACTGCCATTATATGTGGTAAAGGGAAATTACCCATCGCTACTGGGACGTGCGTGGCTAGAGAAAATCACGCTGGACTGGCCTGCAGTCCGCATGATGTCAAAAGGGGAGTCAGGTCTGACTGCAGTGTTAAACAAACATGCAGAACTCTTCAATGGGGAACTTGGGAGCATGAAAAAGATCAGCGTGAGACTGGACATTAAACCTGACAGCAAGCTGAAGTTTCACAAAGCCCGACCTGTACCCTATGCAATTCGGCCAAAAGTTGAGGCTAACTTGGAGGTCTTAGTCGAGAATGGAGTCCTGGAGCCTGTGAGCGTGAGCAAATGGGCCACACCCATTGTTCCTGTCCTGAAAAAGGATGGATCTGTTTGAATCTGCGGGGATTTTAAAGTGACTATTAACCCAGTGCTGTCTGCGGAACAGTACCCTCTTCCCCTCATTGATGATCTTTTTACGGGCCTGGCCGGAGGGCAAAAGTTCAGCAAAATAGACTTATGCCAGGCTTATCTACAAATGCATGTCAATGACAAATCCAAGGAGCTGCTGACAATTGTGACACACAAGGGGCTATACAGGTACTGCTGCCTTCCGTTTGGAATTACGTCAGCCCCTGCTCTATTCCAAAGGGCAATGGATCAGATATTGAGTGGACTGTCAGGAGTCCAGTGCTACCTGGACGATATCCTTGTCACTGGGACAAATGAGGAGGATCACCTTCTGAACTTGGATGCGACACTACAACGACTGAAAGAGTACGGACTCAGAGTTCGTAAAGACAAATGTGAATTCTTTCAGTCTTCAGTTGAGTACCTGGGGCATGTGATTGACGCTACTGGCCTGCATAAGGCGCCGTCAAAGGTCAAGGCTATCGTGGAGGCCCCAGCACCCCAGAACGTGAGCCAGTTACGTTCATTTCTGGGGCTACTTAACTACTATGGGAAGTTTATTCCAGACTTAGCAACATTGCTGAAGCTGTTACATCAGTTGCTATGTCAAGGCAAAACATGGAAATGGACTGAACTGTGCAACAAAGCTTTCGCCCAAGCAAAGAAAGCATTGCTGAAATCAGAGGTCCTGACACACTTCGACCCAAAGCTACCCGTGCAGCTAGCATGTGATGCATCACCATATGGTGTGGGAGCAATCATATCCCACATCATGCCTTCTGGTGAAGAGAAACCTATCGCCTTCGCTTCACGCACCTTGAACAAGGCCGAGAGTAACTATGCATAGATTGAGCGCGAGGCCTTGGGAATCGTTTTTGGAATTCGAAAATTTCATCAGTACCTGTTTGGGAGAAGGTTCACACTCCTGACGGACCACCGTCCATTGACTTCAATCTTCGGGCCCCACACCGGAATTCCGTCTCTTGCTGCAAGCAGGATGCAAAGGTGGGCTTTACTGTTGTCAGGACACACATACGACATCAAATATCGCAAATCAGACTTGCACGGCAACGCATACGGTCTCTCGAGGCTACCCTTGCCTGTTACTCCCGCAGAGCCTCGTCAGATAGACATCTTCTACTTTAGACAAGTGGAGGGAGCACCTGTCATGGCAGTTCAGGTGCGAAGGTACACCCGCAACGATCCAGTCCTGTCTGAGGTAATGGACGATGTCATTCGAGGGAGAGCTATAGGAGATTCTCCTAGTTTGAAACCTTACGTTTCAAAAAGAAATGAGCTCTCCGTCCAGGCAGGTTGTCTTCTTTGGGGACGCCGTGTCATCATTCCGCCACCTCTGAGGGAACCTATACTGCAACAACTTCATACAGGCCACAGTGGGATGGTTCGGATGAAGGAAATGGCAAGAAGCTACTTCTGGTGGCCAGGTCTCGATTGAAATATTGAGGAGAAAGCCAAAACATGTTCCCCATGTCAAAGGGTCCGGAATGTTCCACAGCTGGCAACCCTACACCCTGGGATTGGCCTGCAGAAGTGTGGCAGCGAGTAGATGTGGACTTCGCCGATCCTTTCGAAGAGAAGATGTTTATGGTGGTTGTGGAAACTTGGTGAGATGTTCAGCCGTTATGGCTCACCGGAACAACTCGTAAGTGACAAACATCCACAATTTGTATCACAGGAGTTTGCAACCTTCCTGCATGTGAATGGTGTCCAACACATCAGGTCTGCGCCCTATCATCCCTCTACTAACGGCCTGGCAGAAAGGTTCGTGCAAACTTTGAAGCACGCCTTGAAGGCATCGCAAGGTCAGGGCTCAATCCACCAATGTCTGAACAGCTTCCTGTTGTCCTACAGGAACGAGCCGCATGCCACAACCAAAACTTCCCCCGCTTCGCTCATGATGAAAAGGCAGTTGCGGACAAGTTTTGACTTACTCAAACCTCCAAGGGCAGAACAGGTTGTCCATTGTCAACAACAAGCTCAAGTTGAAAAGAGAGAGAAAAGAGCCAAGGAGAGACTGTTTCACCCTGGAGAGCACGTCCTAGCTCGAAACTACAACACTGGACCGAAATGGGTTCCTGCTACGGTGATCACGCAGACGGGCCCTGTGTCTTACACGGTTGAGACTGCTGAGGACGTCGTCTGGAGTAAACACACAGATCAACTGTTGCTAGGAGCAGAGACAGCCACAGAGGCTCCAACGGCTGGTTGGCCTGAACTGTTTCCGGGTGATACCGCAAACCAGCATCCTTTGCCACAGTGCTCTTCTCCAACACAGGAAGTCATAGAGACTGTTCCACCTGTGCAAACTCCTGACTTTCGACTGACACAGGCACCTTCTCTATCTAGGCCTGTGTCAATGCCTACTGCTGTGGAAGCCAGCGATGACCGCCGGTATCCTGTCAGAGAGTGGCGGCCTCCAAGACGCTTGGACCTGTAGGCTTTGTGGCTTACCCACAAGACTGGGGCAGAATAAACCCCAGGGTAAAGTCAGGGTTTGAGGCAGTTACCTCTACCCTTGGTTAGTTGAGTGCATTGAAAGTAACTTACCTGTTGAGGAATAATGTGGACCTTTCATTTAAGAGGGGAGGAATATGTTATGTATTGTGTGTTCTCCTCCCACCTGTGGTGGCGCTGTCACAGCAGATACATGGTTGGGTGTTCTCTTGGTTAAGTTTAGCTCTCTTTGTTCGGAACTCTCCAGAATTTTCCTTTCCTTCCTGAATAAAGCACTTCATGTTTGAATCTCTGGGTTCTGAGTTCTAATTGTGTCTAGGTAGAAAGGTACCGACACAAGGAGCAGAAGTGTCCCGACCTCGGGAGCCCTCAGCTAAGTCCTAGATTTTTTCCAGATCGGAGGCCTCTGCATGCAGGAAGCCTCCGATTGGAAAATACGGCCCCTTATTTATTAGAATATGTAAAAACTATGCTGTGAAGAACATGTGGAGAGACTAGAGAAGCTGAGATTGTTCTCCTTATAGCTGAGAAGTTTGTGGGGAGATTTAATAGAGGTGTTCAGAATTATGCGGGGTTTTGATAGAGGTAATGGGGAGAAACTGTTTCTACTGGCAGGAGGGTCAGTAACCAGAGGACACAGATTGAAGGTAATTGATGAAAGAACCAGAGAGCCAATTTAACACCCATCTAGGGTGGAAGTCAAAGATCATCCCCATAGTCTTGTTAAAGACTTGCATTGATTCAGTAACTTATTTAGTAGCAAGTGTGAAACAGGCATAACTCCAGCTGGCAGAAATAATGGAGGGCTCTCGTTAGTGAGCAGGTGCAGAGATCCTGAGGTTAAATTTGAGATAAACGTATTTAAAATAGATGCCCTGCAATAAAGTGTTGGAATTGAGGGTCCCGACTAATGTAGAGACTATGGGGCAGACCTACGGAATTCTGGGGGGTCCTGATTGCATGCCCTTAAAAACAATTGGAATGAAAATCAAGAAGGTTCTATAAAAGAAATGCAATCCACCCACCAGAATACCGCCCAGCCAGTGCAGGTGAACGTCTTCTACTATGGTCCTGAAGTAAAGTAAAAGAGTCAAACAACAACAATGATAGCACCTGACACTGGTCACAGATACCAGAAGAGCATAAGAACACAAGAACATAAGAAATAGGAGCAGAAGTAGGCCATAAGGCCCTTCGAGTCTGCTCCGCCATTCAATACGATCATGGCTGATCTTCGACCTCAACTCCACTTTCCCGCCCGATCCCCATATCCCTCGATTCCCCTAGAGTCCAAAAATCTATCGATCTCAGTCTTGAATATACTCAACGACTGAGCATCCACAGCCCTCTGGAGTAGAGAATTCCAAAGATTCACAACCCTCTGAGTAAAGAAATTCCTCCTCATCTTAGTCTTAAAAGGCCGACCCCTTATCCTGAGACTGTGACCCCCTAGTTGTAGACTGTTCTGCCAGGGGAAACAGCCTCTCAGCATCTACCCTGTTAATTCCCCTCAGAATCTTATGGGGGAGAAATTCGGTTGGTTGCGCCACCCATTAGCGCCTAAAGAGACCGAGAAGTGGGGCGGTAACCAACTAGCGCCCGGGCGCAGCAAACCCTGCGCCTCTTCCCATATTGAGCGGACATTTAGCGCCGGCGCTAAATCTTAGCGCCCGCTCACGGGCGCAGGCAGATCATGACGTCATTTCAGTGTGCAACGCCTTTTGGGCGCCCCGGACCGGAAATTCAGTGGCGCCCCCCTCCATTCCGCCTGGCGCTAATAAGGACAGCTTACTTGGAACGTTCCCCAGTCGCTGTCGGGCTGGGGGGGCGTTCTTTAAAGAGGACCGCTGTGGTATAAAAGCGGCAGCCATTTTTGGAGCACAACTTCTTCGAGAGTTACAGAGAGTTGCTGAGCTGCACACTGGGAGCCATTTCACCACTGAGCCAGCACTGGCAGAAGAACTTCAGCCTTCTGACCATCACCTTGCTGTTGGTGAGCATTTCAAACAGGGAAACTTTCTGTGCGCACTTATTATGGGGGCTGCATTGGAGGGGAACGTCCTGCTGCTGAATCATCTGGAAAGGGCACAGAGACGCAGGGAGAGAGGGGCAGGCATGGCCAGACGGAGGAGGGCCAACAGACGTCGCCACACCAGACCTTACGCTGCCAGGGTTTTCCGACAGCAGTTTTCCTACATGAACGTGTCGGAGGAGCAGTGTATCAGAAGGCTGCGCTTTAGAAAGGAGGTGGTAACTGAGCTGTGCCACCTGCTTCAGCCAGAGCTGCAGCCTCAGATAAGGTGCAGGACATCTCTGTCGGTGGCTGTGAAGATGACTGTTGCCCTAAACTTCTACGCAAGCGGCTCCTTTCAGGCCGCAACTGGGGACATAGCCAACATCTCGCCGTTTGCGGTGCATTGCTGCATCCGTCAAGTGACTGATGCCCTGTTTAAAAGGAAGCGGCAGTACATCTCCTTCCCAATGACTCCGGACAAGCAGCGGGAGCGCACAGAGGGCTTTGCAGCAATAGCGGACTTCCCCATGGTGCAGGGTGCCATTGACGTTGCACGCACATGGCTTTGCGGGCGCCTGTATTGAATGCGGAGGAGTTCCGCAACCGCAAGGGGTTCCATTCCTTGAATGTCCAGCTGGTCTGTGACCACCGACAGCTGATCCTCGCAGTGAATGCGCAGTTCCCAGGCAGCAGCCACGACGCCTTCATCCTGCGCCAGACTTCTGTTGCAGACCTTTGAGGCCCCGGCTCACCCAGGAGGCTGGCTTCTCGGGGACAAGGGCTATCCTCTGTGCCCGTGGCTGATGACCCCGTTCCGTTCGCCCAGCACCCCTGCTGAAGAACGCTACAATGCGAGCCATCAGGCAACGAGGAACATTGTGGAGCACACAATCGGCATGCTGAAGCAGCGGTTCCGCTGTCTGGACCATTCCGGGGGAGCCCTGCAGTACTCGCCCGAGCGAGTCTCCCACTTCGTGGTTATATGTTGCATGCTGCATAACCTCGCTATCCTACGTACCCAGCCAATGCCACCAGACATTGAAGCACCAGCAGAGGAGGAGGAGGAGGAGGAGGACCAAGATGGGAGGGAGGCACAAACTGGAAGGGCCGTCCGTCAGAGGCTGATCAAAAGTCGCTTCTAGGCCCCTCTCACGGAATGCTTGCTGCCATTCCAAGAACAGGAATGGAACCGTTCTGATACCCCAAAGCCTGTGAAGGGCAAAATGCATGTAAATAGCAGACATGGCCATTGTAAATAAAGAAAGTTGTTTATTGTACAAAATGTGCTTCCTTCCAACAAGACAAAGCAATGGCAACAGAAAGCAAAACTAACACACTGACACATAAGTGGCTCGCACACCCGGGAGACTGTCCAAAACATAACGAACATTCAGACCAGCATCCTCGGCCTTGACTTCTACAAATAAGACGTTTCAGCAGCACCTTCTACTCTTTCCCCCTCGATGGTGATCTGCTTCTCTTGCGAGATTGGCCCCTTCCCTCCCTGCAGCTCCTCCATAATGGGGCCCCAGTGGCTGCAGCAAGGCTGGGGGAAGCCTGCTGACTGTCCGAAAGCGCAGATGCCTCTGAGAGACGGGCTGGACGACCTCTGGGCCTGGAAGGCCTGGCTGTTGACTGCTCCAATTGTGCATGGGCGGAAGCAGTCTGTCCTGCAGGTGGTGGCAGCTGCAGTGGAGACGTGCCAGCGGTGGCATCAGGAATGTTGTCATCCTGAGAGCAGACAGCAGCTCCCCGGTCGGCCGACACACTGGCACTCTGACGGGGCAGCACCGCAGCATGCGCAGCAATCGGATGGTCCACAGATTGCTGGCCTGCTGTGGTGCTGCAAGGGCCCCGGGTAATCCTGCCTGATCCAGCGAGGGTGGCAGCAGTCAGTGGTCGCGTGGCCTCAATCTGCGTCTACATGAGACCAGTGAGCGACTGCGTGGCAGCACTCAGCAGTTGCGTGGCAGGTGCCAGTGTTTCGGTGAAGCCCTGGACAGTCCTTTCCAGGGCTGCCCCGAAGCCCTGGACAGTCCTTTCCAGTGCTGTCCTGAAGTCCTGCGCACTCCTTGCCTGTGCTGCGCTGAAGTCTTGGAGACTTCTTGCCAGTGTCTCGATGGATTCAGGCATCCTTGCCACTGCAGCCATGAGCTCAGTGTGCCTCAGCCCAGCCTGGGCGCTCATTTCTGCGAGGGCACGCATCTCTTCTGCGCTCTGTGCAGCAGCACTCGCGGCCTGACTCGCCCTCCGGGGAGACGGCCCCTGAGCTTCCCTACCCCCCTTGCATTGCTGCAGCCCGCTGGTTCCTGGAGCTGGTTCCTCCTCAGAGCATTCCCCCCCCGTTCCCCTCCAGGGAAGTAGTCTCCCCAGTCTGCAGATGGGCTGGCTCGCCTGAGGGTGGTAGGGATGGTCCGGATTCCTCCTGCTCGTCGCCTCCAGAGTCAGTGGCAGTGGCAGCTTGAGGGCCTGGCTCCCGAGCTGGTGATGCAGCATCTGAAAGCAGGGAGGTTGAAGAGTGGCTTTAGCGAAAGGACAGGGTGGCAGCAAGGGATGCATGAGTGCTGCAATGCACTGACTTGGGTCCAAAATGAAAAAGCATGCTGGTGGGGGGAACAAGTGGAAGGAGAGAGTTCAAAAAGGTGATGACCTTACCATCGCTGTGCACAATGGGGTCGGCAGCTCCAGAGGTGACAGGACCACTCATCTAGCTTCCAACGATCTGGTGGACTCGCTCCTCGAGGTCTGTGAGGGTCTGCAGGTGAGGCCGGCCTCCTCCGGTACGAAGCTGCTCCCTACGGTTCCTGGCCAGCTTGGCCTGCAGGAGAAAGGACAGGAAGTGATGAAACATGCTGCCCTGAGCTGACATTACATGCCCCCCATGGTAGAATAGCCCTTACATTATGCACCGAGCTGAATGTGCGTGTGTGTTTCCAGAAAGGGCCATGGGTGCTGGCTGGCAGATGGCCATTGGGGCTTCGCGCACCCTCTGGCCATAAAGTCAGGTGCAGATGGAGGGATGAAGATGATTGTGAAAAAGGCACTCACCCTAACGACCCGAGTGAGGTCATTGAACTTCCTGCATTGCACAGGATTCCTGGGCACCATGCTGCTGGAGGTGACTCTTTGGGAAACATCCCTCCAAGCTTTGCGGTATTTGCTCTGATGAGGCCTCCTGCCATTCTCGGGGTACAGCACAGCTCGCTGGCGCTCCACTGCGCCAACCAGATCATCCAATGCCCCATCGCTAAAGCGCTCCACTCTCTGCCTGACCCTCTCCATGTCTTGGAAGTTTTTAACGCCACAGGTAGGTCACCGCCGATTTTGAGGCCTACAAGGCGCAGAGTGTGGCTGCTGATGTTAATTCACCCGCCCCTTTAAGAGCTGGCCGGCGCCAGCGTGTCTCGGGGAAATCAATTATTGACAGCACCTGCGCTGCGCCCGGCCGCCGAGAAATTGAGTAGCGCCGCCGGGTTAGCGCCTTAAGAGTACCGTGCAGCGCCTGATTTAGCGCCGCAATCACCTTCAGGGGCGCTGCAACCCAATATCGCTCGAGGTGGCGATAAATTGCACCTGGCGCTAAACTTTGCGTACCACCAATACTAGCGCCCCAAACAGGGCGATACCGAATTTCTTCCCCTACATGTTTCAATGAGATCAACGCTCATTCTTTTAAACTCCAGAGAGTACAGGCCCAATCTACTCACTCAATCTCTCATCATAGAGACACGTTTTCAAGCATAAAAATCAGGACAAGAATCAAGATGAGAAGCCAACTATTAAGGCTCAGTGATTAAGTTAGGATGCCTATGAATACAAGAGACTGAACATTTGCAGTGACACGTGCCCTCACTGCATAGTAGAGATACAACACAACACAAATATAATGTTCAAATTGATTATCCCCTAGCCGGAGAGTCTGGAACTAGGGGGTATAGTCTCAAGATAAGGGGTTGGCCATTTAAGACTGAGATGGGAGAAAAAATAATGGAGGCCCTAGGCATTATACGTCAGGGTTCTAATTAGAGCGGATGTGTGTCAGAAGACTGGAGAGTGGCCAATGTAATATCCATTTTCAAAAAGGGAGTTAGAGCTAACCCAGATAATTACAGGCCAGTTACTTTAACATCTGTGGTGGGGAAAGTTTGGAAATCTTTAACAATTAAATTACTAAATATCGAGATGCAGAAAAAATAATTAGAAGTAGCCATCAGGGATTTCAGAAAAAAAGATAACATTTGGAAGAAACCTGAATAGAGTTCTTTGAGGTGGTAACAGATATGGAGGATGGGGAAAATGCAGTGGATTTGGCGTAGATTGACTTCCAAAAAGCCTTTGACAGGTACCACACTGAATACTACTGGAGAAGATTAAGTGTTACGAAATTAGAGGAAGGATAACAAACTGGATTCAAACTGGTTAGAGGGGCGGAAACAGAAAGTAGACACTGAGGGCGATCTCTCACAGTAGTTGGAAGTGGGTAGTGATGTCCTACAGGATTCTGTTCTGAGATCACTTCTGTTCACTGTGCACACCAATGATTTGGATATAGGGTTAGAGGGAGTGGTGTCCAAATTTGAAGAAAATACTAAAATCGGAGATGGTAAATAATTCTGAGGACAAAAAAGTGAGCTGCAAGGGGATACCGATAATACTGTTATATGTGGCGCTATATAAATGCAAGTTGTTGTTACTTTTTATCCATTTGAAAACTATCTCAGCCATTATGCTGTGTGCCCCAGTGCTTGAAGGACATGTAACCCCTCAGGCTGTAGCTGCAGAACTCAAAACAATGACTGCTGAACAACATATATGGCCCAGTATAAGGCCCAGTATAATTGGAGAAATCTGGCCACTGAGCTGTCTGTCAGAGATCACCGCGGGCAATGGCCCTGTCCCCTTCTCAAAAGGTCTCAGTTACAGCTGTCAATCACACCCACAACCTGAGTCTGACTCGATAATCTGTACGGAGGTGGCACCTTTGAAGTTGTACTGAAACAAAGGGCAGTTAACAACTGCATCTCTCATAATTAAATTATATCAAACAGCTATTTATGAGTATTTAAGAACATAAGATATAGGAGCAGGAATAGGCCACTTGGCCCCTCGAGCCTGCTCCGCCATTCAATAAGATCATGGCT
Source organism: Somniosus microcephalus (assembly GCF_052327205.1). Classification (NCBI taxonomy): domain Eukaryota; kingdom Metazoa; phylum Chordata; class Chondrichthyes; order Squaliformes; family Somniosidae; genus Somniosus; species Somniosus microcephalus. Next base: position 264,964,608 of record NC_140987.1, read on the forward strand.
GATCTTGGGCTCAAAACCACTTCCCCGCCTGCTCCCCATAACCTTTCACTCCCTTATCTTGTAAAAATCTGTCTATCTCCACCTTAAATGTATTTAATGATCCAGCCTCCACAGCTCTCTGGGGCAGCGAATTCCACAGATTTACGACCCTCTGAGAGAAGAAATTCCTCCTCATCTCAGTTCTAAAAGAGCGACCCTTTATTCTAAAACTGTGCCCGAGTTCTAGATTTCCCCACGAGGGGAAACATCCTCTCCGCATCTACCTTGTCGAGCCCCCTCAGTATCTTATATGTTTCAATAAAATCACCTCTCATTCTTCTAAATTCGAATGAGTATAGGCCCAACCTGCTCAACCTTTCTTCATAAGTCAACCCCCTCATCTCAGGAATCAACCGTGTGAATTGTCTCTGAACTGCCTCCAATGCAAGTATATCCTTCCATAAATAAGGAGACCAAAACTGTACGCAGTACTCAAGGTGCGGTCTCACCAATACCCTGTACAGTTGTAGCAGGACTTCCCTGCTTTTATACTCCAGTCCCCTTGCAATAAAGGCCAACATTCCATTTGCCTTTTTGATTACTTGCTGCACCTGCATGCTAACTTTTTGTGTTTCATGCGCAAGGACCCCCAGGTCCCTCTGAACTGTAGCATTTTGTAATCTCTCTCCATTTAAATAATAATTTGCTTTTTTATTTTTCCTGCCAAAGTGGATAACGTCGCACTTTCCCACATTATACTCCATCTGCCACGTTTGCCCACTCACCTAGCCTGTCTATATACCTTTGCAGATTTTTTGAGTTCTCTGCAAACCTTGCTTTCCCACCCATCTTTGTATCATCCGCAAACGTGGCTACATTACACTCGGCCCCTTCATCCAAGTCATTAATGGAAATTGTAAATAGTTGAGGCCCCAGCACCGATCCCTGTGGCACCCCACTAGTTACCGTTTGCCAACCGGAAAATGACCCATTTATCCCGACTCTCTGCTTTCTGTTAGTTAGCCAATTCTCTATCCATGTTAATATATTACCCCAACTCCATGAGCTCTTATCTTATGCAGTAACCTTTTATGTGGCAACTTATTGAATGCCTTCTGGAAATCCAAATACACCACATCCACTGGCTCACCCTTATCCACCCTACTCGTTACATCCTCAAAGAACTCCAGCAAATTTGTTAAACATGATTTCCCTTTCATAAAACTATGCTGACTCTGCTTGACTACATTATGATTTTCCAAATGCCCTGCTACTGCTACCTTAATGAAGGACTCCAGCATTTTCCCAATGACAGATGTTAGGCTAACTGGTCTATAGCTTCCTGCTTTCTGTCTCTCTCCTTTCTTAAATAGAGGTGTTACATTTGTGGTTTTCCAATCCACTGGGACCTCGCCAGAGTCCAGGGAATTTTGGTATATTGCAACCAATGCATCCACTATCTCTGCAGCCACTTCTTTTAAGACCCTGGGATGAAGGCCATCTGGTCCAGGGGACTTGTCATCTTTTAGTCCCATTATTTTACCAAGTACTTTTTCCTTAGTGATAGTGATTGTCTTTAGTTCCCCCCTCCCTGTGGCCTCTTGATTGTCCATTATTGGGATGTTGTTAGTGTCTTCTACCGTGAAGACAGATACAAAATATTTGTTCAGAGTCTCTGCCATTTCTCCGTTCCCCATTATTAATTCCCCATTCTCATCCTCTAAAGGACCAACATTTACTTTAGCTACTCTCTTCCTTTTTATATACCTGTAGAAGCTCTTACTTTCTGTTTTAATATTTCTTGCCAGTTTACTCTCATAATTCATCTTCTCTCTCTGTGGGTGGTCAACCCTTTGACAATAACAAAGACATTGGAATTAAACGTAATGATCCTGGTCAACTAAACAGTTCGATGTTGGTCATGGAAACCTTCACTTTGTGGAGTCCTAGCAGCCAAACTGTCTGGTCTGAGCCGATGGCTTTTATTTTCTTGTTAACCCATTACATGCTGTTCTTAGCACAACAAAATAAAAGTTAAAAGTCAACACAATCAAACATCTATTTTTGCCACACAGTCCCAATGATGTTTGCAGGCTTGTAATACTTGCCTACATGCCAGTACTGATGTTTTGAATTGTATTTTAACAAGATCGGTACCTGTGACTGATAGCCATCGTTCAGTTGGTAACACCCTCGCCTCTGAGGCAGAAGATTGTGGGTTCAAGTGCCACTCCAGAGGTTTAAACAAAAAATCTAGGCTGACACTCCAGTGCAGTACTGAGGGAGTGCTGCACTGTTGTGGGTGCCATCTTTCGGATGAGACGTTAAACCACTCATCTGCCCTCTCAGGTGGATGCAAGAGATCCCATGGCACTATTTCGAAGAGGAGCAGGAAGTTTTCCCCAGTGTCTTGGCCAGTATTTATCCCTCATTAGCATTACTAAAACAGATTATGTGCTAATAATCACATTGCTGTTTGTGGGAGCTTGCTGTGCGCAAATTGGCTGCCGTATTTCCTACATCACAACAGTGACTACACTTCAAAAGAACTTTATTGGCAGTAAAAAGTGCTTTGGGACGTCCTGAGGTAGTGAAAGGCGCTATATAAATGCAAGTCTTTCTTTCGTAATTTTGAAAAGGTTCAGATTATATATTGATACACGTCTTTCATTCTTTTGTAAGGAAGACAATCCTCATTCAGCTCAATGGCAGTCATCCATTGATGCAACAGTTTGATAACTAGCAGGTCTTTAATGATTTTTCTGATATGAATGGTTTCCATGTGACTGAAATTATAATGACGAAATGGAGAATATCTCCTCTTGGGAAGGATATACGTACTCTCACATTTTTATCTATCATCTTTCTGAGCCATCGGAGAATGAGGAAGGAAATTGGACTAAAAGTATTATTAGCCCCTAGAGTATACTTCCCATTTAGTGAGGGACTGTTGTGCCTTTTCAACCAGTGTTGTGCTTTAATGAGAATCTGTGAGCTTGAAAAAAAAATTCTAACATCAATGCTGGATACAGGCTGTCAAATAGTGAGCCATAACCTAATTAAAGAGATACACTATTTCACAGTCTGCACTTAGCACTCTGCCCCATTTTCAAGAAAACTAGAACTTCAATTAAGTGAATGTATGCATGCATTTTCCCACCACAATTCTGACATTTGTACAATGTTATTAGCAAACCACTATCTCTTACTTCAGTGCATCTTGCACAATATGCCTTATTGGAAGCCTGAAAATGAAACCATTTTTAATATACCTTAAAATATACATTAAAAATTCACTTTTTAAAAAAGTTTTACCAAAGTTCAGACTTTTTAATTTTTATAAAATACCAGCTACTCAAACATCATCTAATTAATTTAGTTGAATTTTTGAGGTGGTCACTAGTATGGTGGCTAGGGTGTGTCTACGGATGTTGTCTAAACGGACATCCAGAAGGTATTTGATAAAGTTCTGCACGAGAGATTATTAGCAAAAATGAAAGCACACAGAATTAGAGATAACCTTGTAACATGGGTTAGTAATTGGTTGGGAGGTAGGAGACAGAGAGTAGGGATAAATTAAATGGTTTCTGATTGGGGGGATGTGACAAGCGATGTTCCCCGGGGATCTGTACTGGGGACTCAGCTTTTCACCATATGTATCAATGATGTGGATGAAGGAATAGAGAGTTGTATATCCAAGTTTGCAGATGACACTAAATTGGGAGGAACAGTAAATAGTGTAGACGGGAGCAGGTGGTTACAAAGGGACACAGAAGACTAAGTGAGTGGGCAAAACTCAGGCAGATGGAATGCAATGAGGGGATGTCTGAGGTCATCTACTCTGGATCTGAGAAAGAGAAATCGGAATATTTTATGAATGGGGAGAGACAAAGAGCTGTGGAGGAGCAAAGCGATGTAGGTGTCCATGTACAAAAATCACTAAAAGCTAGTGCACAGGTACAAAAAGTAATCAAAATGGAAAAAGGAGTGTTGGCCTTTATCTCAAGGGGGTTGAAATATAAAAGTAAGGCAGTTACACTTCAGTTGTACTGAGCTTTGGTCAGACTGCACTCAGTTTTGAGCACTGAAGATATATTGGCTTTGGAGGGGGTATAGCGCAGATTCAATCGAATGATACCCCGGCTTAAAGGGTTAAATTATGAGGACATAAACTTGGTTTATATCCCTTTGAGTTTAGAAGGTTGAGGGGTCATCTAATCAAGGTCTTTAAAATGATAAAGGGATTTGATACTATGTCCTCTGGTAAGGTAATCTTAAAATTACAGCTAGGCTATTTAGGAGTGAAATCAGAAAGCACTTTTTCATAGAAAGAGTCATGGAAATCTGAGACTCTCCCCCAAATTATTGTGGCTGCTAGGTCAATTGATATTTTCAAGACTGAGATTGATTTTTTTTGTTAGATAAGGTTATCAAAGGATGTGGATCAAAATGGAGTTGTGATACAGATAAGCCAAGATTTGATTGAATGGTGGAACAGGCGCGAGGGGTTGAGTGGCCTACTCCTGTTCCTAAGTTTCTATGACAATTAGCTTAGTAAGAACCTAAGAAAAGAGACTTGAAGCCAAACAGTAAATATAGGGAAATTCACAGCATGAAATGACCACACAGTCCATCCAGTCTGCTATATCCAAAGTCCATGAATGAGTATTCTGTCATGAGCTTCCCTCCCATAAATCTATCTATTCCCCAATTTAGGGAACATTAGTTTCCTTCCCCTAGCTCCTCTTTGAAAAAATCAAGTAGTATTAAATATCTCTAATCTTCATTCCCATATCTCAACAGATATCAACCCAGCTCCTTTTTAAAGGCACCAATTGACCTCAAATCAACAACCTTAACTGAAAGTTGTTTGAAGAGCAGGGGAGTTATCCCTAGTGTCCTGGCCAATATTTACCCCTCATCAACATCACTAAAAAAACTGATTATCTAGTCATTATCACATTGCTGTTTGTGGGAGCTTGCCGTGCGCAACTTGGCTGCTGCGTTTCCTACATTGCAACAGTGACGACCACTTCAAAAGTACTTCATTGGCTGTGAAGAGCTTTGGGATACTGCTATATAAATGAGTTTTTCTAAGTCTTTCTTTTATCCAGGATTCCCAGCAGAGGTCCCTGTTGAACTCCACTGGTTACGTTTTGACAAGCTGAGAATTTTCCATTTATCACTACTGCCAAGTTTTGTGATCTTTGACTATTTAACCCATGAAGGCTTTGGGGTAATTTATATTAAAATTTTGCTATTCAGTTAAATTCAGCTCAACAGAGGTCAAATCTACAACATACTGCTTTTTCAGGATGTGGATTAGAATTCAGCACATGAGGGTTTGGGCCAGTTGTCAGAGTCTATGTCTTGCATACTACATTAGTCTGAGACAATGAGAATCATTAACACATCATGGAGAGGGAACTGTGTGTAATATGTTAAAATTGAGGGCGCTGCCAGGGATGCTTAAACCTGTAAAGGTGGAAGCTAGTTTAATTGGCAGTTTGTTAAGCAACATCTTCTTAACCTCTCACTCAAAGTGTTAAATCCCTAAAACATTCCCGGTAATATAAATACATCATAATCCTTCTTCTATTGGTGCAGAGAATTTTCTTCCCACTAGACAGCAATTGTTATTATTAATAAGCCAATGCAATTTTAGATCGTACAGCAAAAAACAGGCACATTTCTGCATGTTACTTTAAGCAGAAAACACTGCAGGTCAGGGGCATAGGAAACAACATATTCTTGAGATTCAGATGCATTCAATAAATTATTTATAATATATGAAGAGTTTAAGGAACTTGCATTTATTAAAGCACCTTTCACATCCTCAGGATGTCCCAAAGCACTTCACAACCAATGAAGGGTAGTTATTTTGTAGGTAAACCTGGCAGTCAATTTGCGCACAGCAAGGCCCCACAAACAGCAGTGAGATAAATGACCAGATAATCTATTTTGGTGGGGAATTGGATTGAGGGATAAATGTTGGCTAGGATACCAGGAGAACTCTCTTGCTGTTCTTCAAATAGCATCATGGGCTCTTTCACATCCCCCCAGGATGACAGATTTGGTTTAACGGCTCATCCAAAAGACAGCGGCCTAGAAATTCATTAAGGCGCTGCCAGCTTTGCGGCCAGTTACCGCCTAAAGAGGGCTTCTGCGCCAAAAATGAGTTTGCGCTGATATTCAGCGCAGCGGTATTGGCGGCGGTAGCCGTTAGCGCTGCGCCGGCACCGATGACGTCATCGGTGTGCGCAGTGCCCCGGTTCCGCCCCGATCCCCATATTTAGTAGCGGCCGCCTCCTCCGAAGCGGCCGCAAACAGCGACCAGAAAACGGGGCCGTGCTGTAGCCTTAGTGGGGCGCTTTAAAGGGGAAGGTGCGGCCGGCCGCTTTTTCGGCGGCCGCCTGCCCGCTCCTCCTTCCCCGGCCTCCTCCACGCCCCCCCCCCCCCCGCGGCATTGCCGGCTGCTTTCCGCGAACCCGGCACTTCTCCGTGGTGCCGGGCTCATTTGCCGGCACTCTCCAGTGGCGATCTCCCCGTTGCAGGCAGCTCCCCCTTAAGAGAAGGAGGAGGCCTGCAGTACCACAGCCTGCCGCTCCGCAGCGGCTGGCGCAGCGGCGCCAAGAGCGCTGAAATTCAGTGTCAGCGCCCCAAGCGGAGGCGGGCACACCCTGGTATAGCGCCCGGTTCCGAATTGGGGCGCAAACACTGAATATCTGACGATCGCTAATGGCTCCCCGCCCAGCGCTAACTTTTGGGCGCGAGCGAGCTGGCCGCCCCAAAGTGAATTTCTAGGCCAGCATCTCCAACATTGGTACTGCATGGAACTGTCAGCCTAGATGAAGTGCTCAACTCTCTTGAACCGATGACTTTCTGACTCCGAGGCAGGGGTGCCAACACTGAGTCAAGGTTGACACTGAAGGCTATAAGTGATGCTGTCTGAACCGTTCAATTGGGTTGCAACCTGATAAGTCCATCCAAGCTGTCTTTCTACAGTATATGCAAATCTACAGAAGGTATATTATTGGCTCCCTGATTTGATTCCATTGGTTAATACACTGTGCAGTGTGGAACTGAACTATTCAGTCCAGGGAGTTCCCATGTTCGATACCTGGTCTGTGCTGAATTGGCTGATCACGGCAAGGTGGCACTACTGCTGCTATGATTTCACTAAGTCTGGGCTAGGGAGGAGGGACAAAATTAACCAGGGTTTCCAGCTCGTGATTGTTATTCAATGACTTCTGGTGGAAAATGTCCACCTGCATGCAGGAATGGCCTTGCTCAGTACCTCCACAATCAGTTAACCTGCAAAGACGTGCAAGGTTCACACGTGAAGAATGGGCAAAGTACCAGAGCCACTGGAGCCCAAAAAACTTCCCTCAGCCTATGTCTACACCTTCAGGAGAGAAGGGGAGATAAATTGAGATGTATAAATTGCATTGCGAGTGAAATTTGAATTGGGCGGGGATGCAAAATGGGTAATATCGCATCTGCCGCCCGATATACGTACCGTCCGATATTCACTTCCATTAACGTCAATGAAACTGAATATTAGTTGGAACACATTACTAGCGGCAAATGCGATACCGCCAGTTTTGCTTCCCCATCCAAGTCGAATTTCACCACTATTGTTCTTTGTTAATATGCTGGAACAAATCACTTTGTAATACAGTATGAGGCAACGTAATCCTAAATATTCTTACATCAAAAGCTGCAGCAATATCAGAGATGACTCAATGTTGTGTGCACAAAGCGGCCAATCAATTCAAAGTCATTAACGAGTTTTAAATAGAAGAATCTATTCATGTAAACCCACCTACCCCAGCAGCAAACTGATGAGTATAATTAATTTAATACACGAAGGCTGCGATTTCGCCAACCGAGGTGGGTCCAGGGTGGCCAGGGTCGGTAGCGCGGTCCCAGCCGTCTGCCTGCTCCAGTCCGCTCTCTCCAAGTCTTTTCCGTTGATTGGGCTTGTTAAGCCTGCCCAATGAGGTTCCCGGTCAATTAAAAGGAAGTGGGTCTGATGACGTCATTTGATGACGCGTCATCAGCCGGTTTCCTTACAGGGGCCATGTCCAAATTGATTTGGACAGTTGTGCTGTCAGTGTTCTACAACACTGAGGTGCTGCCAACACTGAGAAGCACTGCACAGAGCTGCACGCCTGCACCCAGGCTCTCCCATGACTCCCTCCATATTCTTATCGAGGGAGTCACAGCATGCAGGGAGGTTCTCTTCCCTTCCAATGCGTGGAAGACACCTCGCCAGGAGACCAACGCAGCCTGGTTGCACATTGCACAGGAGGGCACAAGCAGGGATGTCGTCAGGAGGACCAGGCTGCAGTGCCGCAAACCTTTCAATGATCTCAGTAGATCAGAAAATGTTACTGCAAAGCCACATTCAACCTCATCCTGCTGTACCACTCATCACATCCCCATCACTCTGCCTTCCCTACCCCACTCCTGCACATCTTTACTCACACCAACTTACCTTGCACCTCCACCCATCCCTCTCTATCTACATGATCACTTCCCCATCTCACTAGCCATCCCTCACACTCACACTCATCCTATTGCAGGCATACCAACTAACAACACACAAGGGTAGGCACTTGGGTTGTTTAACCAATGTTCGTGTGAAGTTTCTGGTAATGAGCTGTCAAACGCTGAAATCTTTATTTTCAACACTTTGCGTTCTTGGACAGATTTGTGTGCACCTTTGGAAGTGGCTTAGTGAGTTGCAGTGAATGGTGAGATATATGGGTACCTCCCCACAATGGTGTTGAGTGCGAAAGGAATGGTTTGGGCATTGTAGGGATGCTTTATGGTGCTGGTGCCAACCTTTTTTTAACATTTGTTTTATGGGATGTGGGCGTCGCTGGCAAGGCCAGCATTTATTGCCCATCGCTAATTGTCCTCGAGAAGGTGGTGAGCCGCCTTCTTGAACCGCTGCAGTCCGTGTAGTGAAGGTACTCCCACAGTGCTGTTAGGGAGGGAGTTCCAGGATTTTGACCTAGCGACGATGAAGGATGGGCGATATACTTCGAAGTCAGGATGGTGTGTGACTTGGAGGGGAACTTGGACGTGGTGGTATTCCCATGTGCCTGCTGCCCTTGTCCTTCTAGGTGGAAGAGGTCGCGGGTTTGGGAGGTGCTGCCGAAGAAGCCTTGGCGAGTTGCTGCAGTGCATCTTCTAGATGGTACACACTGCAGCCACGGTACGCCGGTGGTGGAGGGAGTGAATGTTTAAGGTGGTGGATAGGGTGCCAATCAAGCGGGCTACTTTGTCCTGGATGGTGTCGAGCTTCTTGAGTGTTGTTGGAGTTGCACTCATCCAGGCAAGTGGAGAGTATTCTATCACGCTCCTTACTTGTGCCTTGTAGATGGCAGAAAGGCTTTGGGGAGTCAGGAAGTGAAACACTCGCCGCAGAATACCTAGCCTCTGATCTGCTCTTGTTGCCTCAGTCTTTATGTGGCTCATCCAGTTAAGCTTCTGGTCAATGGTGACCCCCGGGGATTCGGTGATGGTAATACCGTTGAATGTCAAAGGGAGGTGGTTAGATGCTCGCTTGTTGGAGATAGTCATTGCCTGGCACTTCTGTGGCATGAATGCTACCTGCCATTTATCATCCCAAGCCTGAACGTCGTCCAGGTCTTGTTGCATGTGGGCATGGACTGCTTCATTATCTGAGGAGTTGTGAATGGTGCTGAACACTGTGCAGTCATCAGCGAACATCCCCATTTCTGACCTTATGTTGGAGGGAAGGTCATTGATGAAGCAGCTGAAGATGGTTGGGCTTAGGACACTGTCCTGAGGAACTCCTGCAGCGATTTCCTGGGGCTGTGATGATTGACCTTCAACCACCACAACCATCTTCCTTTGTGCTAGGTATGACTCCAGCCAGTGGAGCGTTTTCCCCCCCGATTCCCATTGACTTCAGTTTTACTAGGGTTCCTTGATGCCAGACTCGGTCAGATGCTGCCTTGATGTCAAGGGCAGTCACCTCTAGAAATCAGTTCCTTTGTCCATGTTTAAACCAAGGCTGTAATGAGGTCGGGAGCCGAGTAGTCTTGGCGGAACTCAAACTGGGCATCCATGAGCAGGTTGTTGGTAGGTGCCGCTTGATAGCACTGTTGATGACACCTTCCATCACTTTGCTGATGATTGAGAGTAGACTGACAGGACATAGCTCGGCAGTTTTCCACATTTTCGGATAGATGCCAGTGTTGTAGCTGTACTGGAACAGCTTGGCTAGAGGCGCGGCTAGTTCTGGAGCACAAGTCTTCAGCACGATAACCGGGATGTTGTTGGGGCCCATAGCCTTTGCTGTATCCAGAGCGCTCAGCCGTTTCTTGATATCACATGGAGTGAATCGAATTGGCTGAAGACTGGCTTCTGTGATGGTGGGGACCTCAGGAGTAGGCCGATATGGATCATCCACTCAGCAGCCTTGTCTTTTGCACTCACATGCTGGGCTCCACCATCATTGAGGATGGGAATATTCATGGAGCCTCCTCCTCCCGTCAGTTGTTTTAATAGTCCACCACCATTCACGACTGGATGTGGCTGGACTGCAGAGCTTTGATCTGATTCGTTGATTGAGGGATCGCTTAGCCCTGTCTATAGCATGCTGCTTCCGCTTTTTAGCATGCATGTAGTCCTGTGTTGCAGCTTCCCCAGGTTGGCACCTCATTTTTAGGTACGCCTGGTGCTGCTTCTGGCATGCTCTGCTACACTCCTTATTGAACCAGGGTTGGTCCCCTGGCTTGATGGTAATGGTAGAATGAGGGATATGCCTGGCCATGAGGTTACAAATAGTGGTGGAATACAATTCTGCTGCTGCTGATGGCCCACAGCGCCTCATGGATGCCCAGTTTTGAGCTGCTAGATCTGTTCTGAGTCTATCCCATTTAGCACGGTGGTAGTGCCACACAACATGATGGAGGGTGTCCTCAGTGTGAAGTCGGGACTTTGTCTCCACAAGGACTGGTGCGGTGGTCACTGCTACCAATACTGTCCTGGACAGATGCATCTGCGACAGATAGATTGGTGAGGACAAGGTCAAGTAGGTTTTTCCCTCATGTTGGTTCTCTCACCACCTGTCGCAGGCCCAGACTGGCAGTTATGTCCTTCAGGACTCGGCCAGCTCAGTCAGTAGTGGTGCTACCGAGCCACGCTTGGTGATGGACATTGAAGTCCCCCACCCAGAGTACATTCTGTGCCCTTGCTACTCTCAGTGCTTCTTCCAAGTGGTGTTCAACATGGAGGAGTACTGATTCATCAGCTGAGGGAGGGCAAAGATGGTAATCAGCAGGAGATTTCCTTGCCATGCTAGACCTGAAGCCATGGCGCATCATGTGGCAGCCAGGGTGTACAGCGTCAAGTGAAGTAAATCTGGCCACAGTGAGGCCATCGCTGCCGTCCCGGGCAGCAATATGGTCAGGTGCTGACGCCCTGTGTTCTGTGCAACATCAGGTGATTGCGGAGAAGGTTGGTGCTGTTGTTGGTGCTGTTGGTGTGCCTGGTACTGTTGGTGTCGGGGTTGATCGTGGTGGGATTCTAAGGACCAAGGTGAGATTTTTTGAAGGGCACCGATGCTGATGGAATAGATGGCTGCTGAAGTTGAGATGACAAAAGCGATCTGTCAATGGTGAGAGATGTTGTTCCAAGGAGGTGACAGTGGAGAGAGAGTTTACTCCAAACACTTCCAAACTCTGTACAGCTCAAAAGTGTCTTCCAAATTGTTGGATCCGTGGTTCAGTGGATATGCTATTATTAAATAATCACACGGATGCTGTACATTAACAAATAACAGGTCTTTACTGGAGGAGGGTAATCTCTAGATTGGGGGTACAGAGGCATGCGCAAAGCTTATATACCGGTGTGGTCACTGCCGGTACTACAGTATACAGGAGCTGTAAAAGTAGATCTGACTTAAAGGCACATACACTACAATTCCTCCCCTTTTAGATTAGTAATACCCCTAATATTCAAATAACAATTAACATTTCAACATGTACATTAAACGACAAAAGTCCATTTATAGATTCAGTCTTTGGGGCGGCTTCCTGACCCTTTCGGGATAGCGCCTTTCCAGAGGTTCTTGTTCTTGGTGCAGAGACGATTCTGACCCCTTTTCATCGGGTAGTTCATCGGGTTCCACTGCTACTGGGTCTGAAGTAGAGGCTACCGGTATGTCGGGTTCATCCCCAGGTACTCGAGACATGGGGTTGACGCGTTCCTGTGACGCGAAGATCTGATCGACGTGGCGTCTCACAATGTTCTCCCCAACATCCACTGTGTACATTAATGGCCCCTGCCTTGTACATATCGTTCCAGGTTGCCACTTCTCTGTTCGATAGTCACGGGCCAAGACTGGTTGCCCTACATTGAAGCTCCTTGTCGGCTTCTCATTGATGTGCTGGAATTGTTTGTCCTCAACATTTCTTCGCACATTTGGTCTGAGCAAGTCCAGACGAGATCTCAACCTTCGGTTAAAGAACATCATGGCCGGGGTCTGGTTGGCAACTGCATGTGTCGCGTTTCGGTAGGCTAATAAGAAATTGTCCATCTTATGCTGTAGTGGAATTTCATCGTCGCACATGGCCTTTATCGCCTTCTTAAAGGTTTGTACGAACCTCTCAGCCAATCCATTTGTGGCTGGATGATACGGGGCGGATGTGTAATGCCTTACCCCATTCCTTTTCATGAATTTTTGGAACTCGTCGGACACAAACTGTGGTCCATTATCAGAGCAAATCTGCTCTGGCAAGCCGTTTCTGGCAAATATGGTCCGTAGGACTGCAATCGTTTTCTCTGTAGTGGTTGAAGACATTTTTATCACCTCAGGCCACTTTGAATGAGCATCCACTGCTATTAAGAACATTGAGTTCATAAATGGACCAGCGAAATCAATATGCACCCGTTGCCATGGAGAGCAGGGCCACTCCCATGGGTGTAGAGGGGCATGTGGTGGTGCATTTTGGACCTTCTGGCATCCTAAGCAGCTCTTAGTTAGGTCTTTGATTTGTTGATCAATTCCCGGCCACCACACATAAGCCCTAGCAAGGCTTTTCATTTTCACTCCCCCCAGATGACCTTCATGTAGCTCATTTAGCACTCTCTCCCTTAACTTGGGTGGAATCACCACTCTGGATCCACACATCACTGTCCCCTGGCATACTGACAGCTGTTCTCTTCTGGATGAGAATGCTGGCAACAGTGAGTCGCCATGTGTTGGCCATCCCCTCACCGTCAATTTATATACCCGTGACAGCGTCGGATCATTGCGGGTCTCCTTCTCTATATCCGCGTTTGTTACTGGCAATCGTTCAATTATTGACGAATAAAATATCTCGATAGGGTCCACTGCTGGTGCTTCCTCCACAGTAGGCAGTGGCAGGCGCGATAGCCCATCAGCGTTCCCATGCTGCTTCGTGCCTTTATATTCTATTTCATATTGATTCGCCCCTAGAAACAGGGACCATTTTTGTAACCGCTGTGCAGTCATCACTGGAACGCCCTTCTTAGGATTAAAGATGGAGACAAGTGGTTGGTGGTCAGTCAGCAAGGTGAACTTCTGCCCATGCAGATAGTGGTTGAATTTTTTTTACTCCCCAGACTAGGCTGACGGCCTCCCTGTCAATCTGGGCGTAGTTGCGCTTGGCTGAGGTTAGTGGCCGAGACGCAAAGGCTACTGGCCTCTCCAACTCGTCTGGGAATTTGTGCGACAGCACCGCTCCAATACCGTAGGGTGATGCATCACATGCCAAACGAATTGGTAGTGCTGGGTTGAAATGGGCCAACACCTCTTTTGATGTGATCAATTCTTTACACTTCTGGAAAGCTTGTCTACGTTCGTCATCCCACTTCCATGGTACCCCTGTTTGTAGTCGAGTGTTCAGCGGGTGTAATACCGTAGACAAATTTGGTAAGAACTTATGGTAGTAGTTTACCAGCCCGAGGAACGACCTCAGTTGTGACACATTTTCCGGTGCTGGAGCCTTGACTACTGCCTCAATCTTGTCAGGGGACTTATGTAACCCCTCTTCATCGATGACGTGGCCACAGTACGAGATCTGTTTCTGGAAAAACTCGCACTTGTGGCGATTAGCTCGTAGCCCATACTCCTTTAATCTGGTGAGCACCTTCTCCAAGTTGGCGAGGTGATCACCGTCATTTTCGCCCGTGACCAAGATGTCGTCCAAATAACACTGGGTCCCTGGAATCCCTTGCAGGACCTGATCCATCGCCCTCTGCCAGATAGCCGGAGCCGAGGCTACTCCAAACACCATCCGGTTGTATTGATAGAGACCTTTATGAGCGTTGATCGTAAGGTAATGTTTCGAAGCTTCTTCTACCTCCATTTGCAAGTACGCTGGGCTAGATCAATTTTGGTGAAGCGTTTACCTCCAGATAGCGAGGCGAAAATATCCTCAATTCGTGGAAGCGGATATTGCATCGTGTGAAGGACTGGGTTCACTGTCACCTTAAAATCCCCACAAATGCGGACCTTCTTTGGTTCCCCAGGCGTATTACTCATCGACCTCTTCATTACAGGAACGATGGGTGTAGCCCACTCGCTCCAGTCCACTTTGGACAGTACTCCTGAACGTTCCAACCCTTCCAGCTCTGCTTCAACAGCTGGTCTGATCGCATAAGGCACTGGTCTGGCCTTCAGAAACTTTGGGCTTGCATTTTCCTCTATTTTAATTGTTGCTGTTATTCCTTTTAGTGTTCCTAGTCCCTCCTGGAACACTTCCTTTGCGTCAGTTAGCATTTTTGACAGTCGTCCAGGTGTGACGTCGTCATCCTTTTTGGCCTCAACCTTCAGTGCCTGTATGGAATGCCAATCTAATTGTATCTTCCGGATCCATTCACGTCCTAGCAGTGGTGGTCCTCCATTTGGCAATACATATATATCCATTTTAGGTATTTCCTGGCCTTTATATGTCACTTTCACCCTTATTTTTCCTTTGGGGTAGACTTTTTGCCCCGTATACGTCTTCAAGACAATCTCTGTAGCTTTCAAGGGTATGTGTGAAAATAGCCGCTTGTAGTCTCTTTGATTTATGACTGTTAGAGCTGACCCTGTGTCCAATTCCATTTCCACTTGGACTCCGTCTATCTTGAGTGTAACCCAGATAGTCTGGTGATCCTCCATTTCGGTTACCTTATGTAGTTTCAGACAACCCAGCTCCTTGCTTCCGGAGTCTGTGTCACTTTTCTGTTCATCTGAACTACTGTCCATCACCTGGTGTACCTTTTTGTACTTCTCCTGTGGAGATTTCTTACTGTTGGTTTTCTTCCCAGACCTGCAGACTCTTGCTATGTGTCCTGCTTTCCCACACTGTCTGCACACTTGGTCCTTGAACCAACAATCTTTCTGGTCATGTGTTGTTCTGCCGCAGCGATAGCACTTCCCTGTTCCATAGGACATTTCATTGGTGCCATATTCTTGCGGTCTCCGTTGTATCTCTGCAGCGCCCCTTGCGGCTGCTTCGTGTGATACTGCCATACTGAAAGCTTTGTCCAGCGTTAGGTCCTTTTCTGACAGAAGCCGTTTCTGGGTTCCTTCACTTTGTAGCCCACACACAAACTTGTCCCTTAACGTGTCTGCTAGTCCCGCTCCAAACTGGCAGTGTTTCGATAGCTTGCGCAGTTCCGTTAGGTACTCAGCATTGCTTTCGTCTTTGTGTTGGTTCCTTTTATGGAACTTAAATCGTTCTGCTATCAGCAGCGGTGTGGGGTTTAAGTGGTCCTGTAGGATTTCTACTATGCTTTCAAAATTCTTGTTTACCGGCTTCTCTGGGGTTATTAGATTTCGCAGTAACCCATAAGTTTTTGCACCCATGGAATTTAACAGAACCAGTGCTTTAGCATCTGGCACTTCATTCGCCCTGCAGTACACCTCAATACGTTCCACATATGTCGCCCAATCTTCGACTTCATTGTCGAACGTAGAGATACTGCCACTCTTCGGCATCCTTGGGTGTGCGTTAACTATCACAAATGGCTCCTCCCGCGCTTCCCCTTCTTCTCTGCTGGCACAAAATGGCGTCTCCCGCGCTTTCCTTCCTTCCCGCGCTCGCCCTTCTTCTCCGCTGCGGCTTCTAAAAATGGCGTCTCCCGCGCTCTTCCTTCTTCTCCGCGGCTCAATGGCATCTCCCCTTTCTTCACCCCGCGGACCCTGTTCAGCCCGTGAGCACTGGCTGTGCTCTGCGCGTTCTTTTTATATTTTTCGACGCCGCTCAGTCTAGAACCCGGCTGTTTCTTACCCTCTCTCCGGTTTGTTTTATTTTCCTCGACGCCGCTCGGTGTTCAACCCCCGGCTGCGCCCTGCGCTCTTCACCCTCTGTCTTACCCTGTCGACGCTGCTCGGCTCTCTCTCCGCCATCGGTCGGCTCCAGCCGCCGCTGCTCAGGAAGGGTCTGCACTGGACCTGTCGTCGGTCTCGTACTGCTTATTGTGGCTGGGGAACCAAGCCCGGCTCTCCACAGCCTCCCCTGCGAAGTTGGATCTCTGCCTGACTGTTGGGCGGTTGCTCGTGGTCGACACCCGTGTTCCTGGCCTCGACTATTTTTTTTCTTAATGTTGCAGGTAGATTCGAATCGACACTCGTCGCCACTGTTGGATCCGTGGTTCAGTGGATTTGCTATTATTAAATAATCACACGGATGCTGTACATTAACAAATAACAGGTCTTTACTGGAGGAGGGTAATCTCTAGACTGGGGGTACAGAGGCATGCGCAAAGCTTATATACCGGTGTGGTCACTGCCGGTACTACAGTATACAGGAGCTGTAAAAGTAGTTCTGACTTAAAGGCACATACACTACACAAATCCTGAAGGCTCAAGCTACTGACATTGGAAAGTGAACAGTTGTTAAATGGTAGCTTTTATACCACTTTTGCAGCTGTCACCTATTCACAGCAATGGAGAGTCATAGAGAACCTGACACACTTACCTGACGTGATCCCCGAGCGATGGGAATCTTGTGGAAAATTTGGGAAAATGGCTAGAAGGTGGTAAAATGTTGTTCAACTGCCTTTAAAGACCCTCTTAACTATCTCAACTGGCTGACCCACCGCTTCGTGCCGGGTCTGCAAAGCGCAGGCAGACCCCGCACTTGGGAAACTGACACAGAGGTGGGTTCAGAGCGGGATCCTGACCTGCTGTCAATCTTTTAGATTTTGACAGTGGACCCGCCTCCGAACCCGCCCTCTGAGTGCCAGCAAAATTCCTGCCTAAGTCTCTATACTACCTGGTCAGGGAATGAGGTACAGCAATCACACTGTTTTAATACTTCACTGAATAGTAGGAGACACCATTCCACCCCAGTGGATGTTGGTATCTTCACTAAATTTTCCAATTTTGTCTTATGAAAAGACCTGACATTTATCATCATCCTTGAGGTATAAATAAGATACACAGCAATGGTGCGAGGAATAGGAAAGATAATTCACTCACTCATAAGCCATACTTGCGGGTTGTGCAAGTGGATTATCTTTTATATCGATTATTAATTTCCAACATATTTTTCCTAAATATAAACACTCGAGAAAGAGTAATATTGTTAACAATTTTTGGGCTTGGACCTTTAAAACACGAGGACTTCACTCACCCTCGACCCTATTCCCACCAAACTGCTGACCACTCAACTTCTCTTCCTGGCCCCCCATGTTAGCTGATATTGTTAATGGTTCTCTCTCCTCAGGTACTGTCCACCTCCCCTTCAAATCTGCCGTCATCAACCCTCCTCCAAAAACCCACCCTTGACCCCTCTGTCTTTGCAACTACCGCTCCATCTCCGACCTCCCATTCCTACCTATGTTATCACCTTTCAAATCCATGCCCATCTTTCCCATAACTCCACATTTGAACCCCTCCAATCAGGTTTCCACTCCTGCCACAGCACTGAAACGGCCCTCAGTCACAAATGATAATCTATGTGACTGTGACCATGGTAAATTATCCCTCCTCATCCTTCTTGACCTGTCTGCAGTCTTTGACATGGTTGATCACACAATCCTCCTCCAACGCCTCTCCACTGTCATCCAGCTGGATGGAACTGCCCTTGCCTAGTTCCAATCTTATCCATCCAATTGTAGCCAGAGAATTGCCGGCAAAGGCTTTCCTTCCCGCTCCCGCACCGTTACCTCTGGAGTCCAACAAGGATCCATCCTTGGCCCTCCTATTTCTCATCTGCACGCTGCCCCTCGGCGACATCATCCGAAAACATGTTAGGTTCCACATGTACGCTGACGACACCCAGCTCTACCTCATCACCACCATCTCTCTCAATCCCTCCACTGTCTCTAAATTTTCAGACTGCTTGTCCAACATCCAGTACTGGATGAGCAGGAATTTCCTCCAACTAAATATTGGGAAAACCAAAGCCATTGTTTTCGCTTCCCGCCACAAACTCCATTCTCTGGCCACCGACTCCATCCCTCTCCCTCACAACTGTCTGAGGCTGAACCAGACCATTCGTAACCTTGGTGTCCTTTCTGACCCTGATGAGATTCTAACCATATATCCACTCAATCACCAAGACTGCCTATTTCCACCTCCGTAACATCGCCCCTGCCTCAGCTCATCTGCTGCTTAATCGCTCATCCATGCCTTTGTTACCTCTAGACTTGACTATTCTAATGCTTTCCTGGCCGGCCTCCCCTCTTCCACCCTCCATAAACTTGAGCTCATCCAAAACTCTGCTGCCTGTGTCCTAACTCGCACCAAGTCCCGTTCACCCTTCTCCCCTGTGCTCACTCACCTACATTGGCTCACAGTCCGACAACGCCTCAATTTAAAAATTCTCATCCTTGTTTTTAAATCCCTCCATGGCCTCACCCCTCCCTATCTCTGTAACCTCTTCCAGCCCTACAATCCTTTGAGATCTCTGCACTCCTCCAACTCTGGCCTCTTGCACAGCACGGTGGCATAGTGGTTAGCATTGTTGCCTCATAGCGCCAGGGACCCGGGTTTGAATTCGGCCTCGGGTGACTGTCTGTGTGGAGTTTGCACATTCTCCCCGTGTTTGCGTGGGTTTTCTCCGGGTGCTCCGGTTTCCTCCCACAGTCCAAAGATGTGCGGGTTAGGTTGATTGACTATGATAAATTGACCCTTAGTGTTAGAGGGATTAAATACGTGGGGTTACGGGGATAGGGTGGGATATGTGTTGGTGTAGGGGTTACAGGGATCGGGTGGGATATGTGTCGGTGCAGGCTCGATGGGCCGAAATGGCCTCTATCTGCATTGTGGGGTTTCTGTGATTTCTGTGATTCCCAATTTTAAGTGCACCACTATTGGTGGCTGTGCCTTCAGCTGCCTTGACCCCAAGCTCTGGATTCCCTCCCTAAACCTCTCTGCCTCTCTACCTCACTTTCCTCCTTTAAGACGATGCTTAAAATTTACCTCTTTGACTAAGCTTTTTGTCAGGTATCCTAACATCTCCTTATGTGGTTCAGTGTCGAATTCTGTTTGATTATGTTCCTTTGAAGCACCTTTGGGATGTCGTACTATGCTAAAGGTGCTACGTAAATACAAGTTGTTGTTATGATGTACTTTTAGTCTATTATTCTTCCTGGTTCTCTGCTATTAAAGCAAAAAAGTGCTGCTGTAGTACCAGTTGCATGATGAGATGTGCTTTCAGTTCCTATTTCGCAATCGCTTTAATTGCTCTTTCATTTAATTCACACCACCTCTGTGTTGCTTAGCATGACAGCTAGAAAACTTAAGACTGAACTTTGAAATTCACTGTAAGATAATTGGCATGAACACTTAATATGTTGATCAGTAATTCTTGTCCTGTATTACGTATTATCTGACAGCGCAATTTCAAGCCACTAGAAAATAATCCAAAATACAGACCATATAATAAAACATGTAACAAATTTCTGACAGTAAGTTTAAGGCAGTAATCCAATCTTAAAAATGCTGTTTAAGTTCATAACGTGTAATATTAAAGCTCTAGTAATTTATGATGTCATCTGAACTGCTGAATTGAATCTCCACGTTGTAACTCACTGCCAGACATTTAGTATCCTATATATCTGAATCCATTGGTTAGGAATATAGCCTTGTAAATCGCTCACAGGTAACCATTATTCATTGTAATTTTACAATCACTTTTAAAGACATTTTAAATAGTGTTGCAACACACCTAATAGTGTTGCTATGGAAATGCAAAGACTATATTTATAACTTTTTTTTAAAGTTTCATCTATCAGTTTCTGTGCTGGCAAATATGCGCTAGAGAGGGTACAGAGGATTTAGCTATGAGGAAAGATTGGATAGGCTGGGGTTGTTTTCTTTGGAACAGATGAGGCTGAGGAGAGATTTAATTGAGGTGTATAAAATGTTGGGGGCCTAGATAGAGTGGATAGGAAGGACCTATTTCCCCTAGCAGAGAGGTCAATAACCAGAGGAAGGATTGGAGGGGAGTTGAAGAGAACTTTTTCACCCAGAGGGTGGTGGGGGTCTGGTGGTAGAGGCAAAAACCCTCATCACATTTAAAAAGTACTTGAATATGCACTTGAAGTGCCAAAACCTGCAAGGCTACATACCAAGAGCTGGACAGTGGGATTAGGCTGGATAGCTCTTTTTCCACCGGCACAGACAGGATGGGTCGAATGGCCTCTTTCTGTGCTGTATAATAATTTCTATAATTCGATGAACCATTTTAGTTCCGCTGTTTTAAGCAGAAATGTATCAATGGTTTCCATTAGATGGCGCTCTAAATCTTTACTATCTGCAATCGAAATGACTGAAAACCATACTGAGCATTAAAAGCAGAGAAACTGGTTCACTCAAAGGTTTTACTGTCAATTTGCCAAACAGTAGACAATGAATCAACCTTAAACTAATGCAGCCCGATTTATGTCCTAAAAAAGGATACGATTCTGAAACCGCCCTGAATGTTAGGCATCGAGTGGAAATGTAACTTTTAATTGATGTGCACTTAATGTAGCTGAACAGCAACTCCGTGATCGATTATCGTTACGGGACCACAAGCAAATCCATCCCACTGGAGATTCCCTGTAAAAGGGGTTGGGAAAATTGGCCTGTACTACGCAATATGAAATCGCCACCGACCGAAATCGAGGAGCTCCGAAGCTTAGGAAAGGAGTAGGTCAGCAATAAAAAGGAGAGGCAGATCGGTTTAAACAGCCCGCTTAAATAATAATAAATACATATAAACAAATAAAAATTCACCCCAGCCGTAAAAATGCAACGCCTGGTTGTAATTTTAAGAGTGATTGCTGATCATGAGCTTATGAAGAGTAATGTTGTTGACTATTTGGGGGCTCAGGTGATTATATTTCCTCACTCGTGTCAGTATTTTAGTAAAATATGCAAATCTGTTCGCCTTTAAATGTTGACGTGAAGAAACAGAAAGGGTAATGGAGATATTACCACACAAGTTCACAGCCAACTCATTTTGATTCAGGAGTGCATCTGTCATCTAGTCAGCAGGGTGTGGAGTCTACTGCAGCTCCTATATTTGCCCATTAAACCCATTTCCACTGAAATAATCACAGGCAGGAGATGATGGTGTCACTCTGCGCTTAATATTGCTGCGGCACATTAAAATATGTAAGGAAATTTCCGTGCAGTTCCCAACCGCACCACCACCAATAGGGGAAAGCCTATTGCCAAAGCTTTACACTGCAAAACCCAGGCGGGACATGTTCAAGCTCGCTTTATGCCGGGGCACAGTAAACTTTCTCTGCGTCCCTCCTTAATGTTTTCCTTCTCCAAACTCACAGGAGGGGGGCGTAGGTGGTGCAGTGAGAAGATAACGAGTATTCATTGTTGCCGTGGACTGGATTTCAGGGACACCACAGACCAATCGCTCCTCTCTCTCTCTATCTATATATATATATATATAATAATAGATAGATAGATAGATAGATATATAATGTGTTGAGAGTTGGCTGTAGTTAAAATTATATTGATCAGGAAATAGAACACATTTTCTTTGGAGCGACCCACTCCACTTAACCTTTGGCAGAGCCTCCCCGATGCAGCAACCACAGAAGTGATTCCGCCCCACTAGAAAGTCGCCAACCCTGCCTTGCATTTTAAACCGTCGCAGTGCCGAGTGAATGGGGAACTCCGTTTAAGCTCACATCCAAAATGCTGCGACTACCGATTTTATGCCTGTGTAATAATGTCCGTCCCCCCTCCCCCCACACAAACAGCCCTGGTTCATGGGGACGTTTTTCTGATATACAAACACATCATTGAGTCTGCTTCGTCCATTCATACCAAACACTGGCAATAAAATATTCCGCTTATATGCTGCAAAACAGTTGTCCAGGACTAAATGTGTCTCATGTACACTTCACAGCTCAGTATTTATCAATGGGTTTATAAATAGTATATATCGTTTGCCAAATTACTACTGGTGACATTGTTAATGATGCAACATTATTTAATTTTAGTGAGGCAATGCATTAAAAAGTTACATTTGCTCCACCACTGATGAGACTTGTTTTAAGGACTACTGTCTAACTTAAATCATGAATAAAAGAATTCAACCTTTTTAAAAGCAACCTCCCCCCCACCCCAACAAAAAATCCATTCGTTTTCAGTTGAATTGCTAACACAAAAACGTTCGTTTCTCATTTACTTGGGGTGAACTTGGTAAACTGGTATCTCAGGGAGTGGAAGCGGATGTGTGTGGGGGGGAGGGCAGAGATTAGGTTGATGGCTTTCGGCTGCACTGATCTGCTCCTGTCGCTCACTATAGAAGCCAGGCAGAATGCCCATGACAGTTACATCGACGAGTGCGACTACAACGTCATTGATCAATGGCACCCAGGCGCAACACTCCATATGTTTTGACACCAGACTGGGTGATCGGGATCAAATCTAAAGTGTGCACTAACTGCCCCTCTATCAGAAAGCGGCAACTTCATCTCGACCTTGTTACTACTCAATGTTAATGCCAGCTCCAGCATTTGGTTTTGTGTCGAAAGAATTGTTTTCTCAATTTCTGGCAAAGTAAACTATCTTTGTTACAAAGTGAACATCATTTTACTCTACACTACAATTACTGGGCTGAAATTTTCGCAATCATTTTCAGAACCGTGTGATACTTCACAAACCGGTCCCTATCTACTTTGAAGTGTTTCATCAAACACAATGTTTAACATAAATGCGACATTATTTTTTTTCTTTTATAAATGCTTACACTCGCGACAAGCCAGTCATTTCTTATCTTCCTTTTTTCCATTTTAGTTTATATTTAACGGAACTCTCCTGCTTAACTTCTGAGTTAGTTTTGACATTGAGTTGCAATTTGTTGCCAGCAAGATTCCGGGGACACTGAATATTTAAAGTGCTTTCAAGTTACGAAAGTTCCTACAGCAACACGAATCGTTCCAAATCCTCTTTGAATCCTGAGTTTCCCCATCAGTTACTCTAACCAAAATAGAAAATTGTCAAATTATCAAAAAAAATGTTGAGATTGAACTTTGAACTACAGCCCACATTGCAAAGCTGCTGTTGCCTCATCTGCTTGGCGCCTTTCTGACCAATCTTCAGTTCATCTGCCCACAATCATTCGTTCTTGAATTGAGAATATCAGAACGCGAGTGTGATCACCATTGAATTCGCAATTTTAGAACGAATGCTTCCAAAGAAAAGGTGTAATCCTTCAAACATTAATTTCAAATCTGATCCTCTTGGCGGACACAGTAGTGGATGGCAAGATTGAAGTTTCTGGGAGCCCTTTCCCCAAGAACTACAAATGTCATTTTGAAAATGTTAAATCAATGTTCTCTGCAGGTGACTGTCACACATTTCGCTTGCATTATTAAAGTTCACTGTTAACTATCTAGCCTCCAAGTCAAACACTGCACTGTAAACGTCGCCTTTGAGGCACTGTTTCCCACAGCGGTTATGCTAAAAGGGGATAAGCAAGAGAACTATTTATTTTTGGTCAACTGAATTCAAATTACTTATCACTCACAACACATCTTTATATCGTTTGGATGAAAGGTCATCGAACTGAAACGTTAACTGTTTCTCTCTCCACAGATGCTGCCTGCCTGGCCTGCTGAGTGTTTCCAGCATTTTCATTTTTTATTTCTCCGTTCTATTGGTTTGCCAAACCGTATTCCTGCTCCTCTCTCATCATTGCCATGATAATGCAAATTCAACTGCTTAACTATCTGCTCGTCCAACTCACAACTAAAAACCAAGTAAACATAACGAGTTTTTTAAATTCAAAAAAACTTCAGTTTTGGGATCTTTTTCCTCCGCTTTTCCACCGTAACAATACTGCCGACATTAGTTTCAGAATAGAATCAGAAAATCAGACCGCACAGGAGGAGGCCATTCGGCCAGTTGTGCTGTCCCGGCTCTTTGAAAGAGCTGTCCGATTAGTCCCACTCCCCTGCTCTTTCCCCACAGTTCTGCACATTTTCTCCCCTTCAAGTAGAATGAAATGTATGAGTGTGTCTGTGTGAGAGACAGTCACATCAATCAGACAATTCTACCAGAAGCTCTGTGATCCATTTCACCTTTACCTGACTGATACATCACAGTAAAACATTTCTTCTTTTGTGACATTGGTTTTTGGTACATGATAGAAGGATACAGCACAGAAGGCCATTCGGCCCATCGTGACTGTGCTAGCTCTCTGAAAGAGCTGTCCAATTAGTCCCCCTGCCCTTCCCCGCCAAACCCTGCAACATCCCCCCCGCTTTCAAGTATTGATCCCAATTCTCTTTTGAAAGTTGCCCTTGCATTCCGAATGATTGCCTTACCTTCGACTCCCTGGGATATTCCTTCCCCACGATGCTGACCACGGGGATCTGGAGGGTGGAGGAGAGAAACTCCAGCTGCAGGAGCTCCCCGATGCTGCGGGGGAAGGCGAGGATAGCGGTGACCCCTTGTACCACCACCGTGTGGCAGACGCTCTGCAGGAAGGACTGCGGGTCGCGGCGGGCGGCGGGGGGCACACCGAAGACCGGCAGCTCGCCCAGCCCCGTCTCCATGCCCATCACCAGCTCCACCGACAGGTTGTAAGGCAGCAGGTCGCCCCGGCCGTTCAGCTGGCGCACGGCGCCCAGCAGCGCTTCGCGGGGCGCTGCGCCGCGGGAAGAGGCGGCCGCCAGCCGGCCGTGGCCCTGGCCCCGGCCGCCGTCCCCCCTCCCCAGCGTCTCGTTGCTGGGGACAGCCGGAGGCAGCAAGAGGACGGCTCCCAGGCGCACCGTGTGCCCGATGCGTTTGAGGATCTGACAGGGCTGAGGGTGGCTCCGAGAGGCGGGCACGCTGCTCAGGAGGGCGCAGAGCCGGAGCAAAAAGACCCCCAGGAGCAAGCGGCGACACCCCAGCACTCTCATCACCTCACAGCAACCGGTTGCAAATGGGGTGGGGGTAGGGAAAGAAAGCTAAAGCAAACTACAAATAAAAAAACACTTCAAGCAAAAAAAAAAGTATGCAAATGCAAGATTGCAAGGCGCTGGGTGCCGGCTGCTTAGAGTGTTAAAAAGTAGAGAGAGAGAGCTTTTCTTATTTTTGCCCCGAGTGTCCGAGGAGCAGGCTGCAGCGCAAGGCGGGCAGCAGCAACACTCACTCTCGCTCGCTCGCTCTCTCATTCGCTCACAGGCGAGAAACTTGTTGCGGTTTCGGGAGCGCAGTTGCAGCGTCTCGCGCTGGGCAGCGCCACACTCCACGTTCCATCCATTGTCCCCGCGCGAGCAGCGCCGGCAGCCACCGCGCCTGCGCCACTCCGGCGGCAACTTGCACCGTCCGGGCGCTGCCCGCCGCTGCACTTGCTTCTGTTGTCGCTGTTGTTGTTGTTGCATAGGGTCATTTGGCCGCCACGCCATTCAATTTAACCAGAGTGAGACAGAATTTTTTGAAAAACTTTTTTTCACGGAGCACCAGACAGCAATAACTCCAAATTGTTCGTGGAATTAAATCAAAAGTTTAGCCCATCCACTCCAGTCCTCCGGTGCACGCCTCCAGTGTACCCAGTGCACACTCCGAGCTCCAGTGTACCCGGTGCACACTCCGAGCTCCAGTGTACCCGGTGCACACCCCGAGCTCCCGTGTACCCGGTGCACATCCCGAGCTCCAGTGTACCAGGCGCACACGCCGTGCTCCAGAGTTCCCGGTGTACACCGTGAGTTGCAGTATACCCATTGCACACCCCGAGCACCAGTGTACCCGGTGCACAGGCCGAGCTCCAGTGTACCCATTGCACACCCTGAGCTCCAGTGTACCCGGCACACACCGCGAGCTCCAGTGTACCTGGCGCACACTCCGAGCTCCAGAGTACCCAGTGCACACCGTGAGTTCCAGTGTACCCATTGCACACCCCGAGCGCCAGTGTACCCGGTGCACAGGCCGAGCTCCAGTGTACCCATGGCACACCCCGAGCTCCAGTGTACCCGGTGAACACTCCGAGCTCCAGTGTACCTGACGCACACGCCATGCTCCAGAGTTCCCGGTGTACACCGTGAGTTCCAGTGTACCCATTGCACACCCCGAGCTCCAGTGTACCCGGTGCACAGGCTGAGTTCCAGTGTACCCATTGCACACCCTGAGCTCCAGTGTACCCGGTGCACACCCTGAGCTCCAGTGTACCAGGTGCACACCACGAGCTCCAGTTTAGCCGGTGTACATCCAAGCTCCAGTGAACCCGGTGTACACCGTGAACTCCAGTGTAGCCGGTGCACAGCCCGAGCTACAGTGTACCCTGAACACACCCCGAGCTCCAGTGTACATGGTGCACACTCCGAGCTCCAGTGAACGCGGTGCACACTCCGGGCTCCAGCGTACACAGTGCACACCCCGAGCTCCAGTGTACATGGTACACACCCCAAGCTCCAGTGTACCCGGTGCACCCCCAAGCTCCAGTGTACCCGGTGCACACCCCGAGCTCCAGTGTACCCAGTGCACACCCCGAGCTCCAGTGTACACTGGGCACACCACGAGCTCCAGTGTACACGGTGCAGTCCCCGAGCTCCATTGTACCAGGTGCTCACCCCGAGATCCAGTGTACCCGGTTGACTCCCCGAGCTCCAGTGTATCCACCGCACACCGCGAGCTCCAGTGTACCCGGTTCACATGGTGAGCTCCAGTGTACCCGGTGCACACCATGAGCTCCAGTGTACCCGGTGCACACAGCGAGCTCCAGTGTACCCGATACACACCCCGAGCTCCAGTATACCTGGCGAAGACCCTGAGCTCCAGTGTATCCGGTGCACACTCAGTGCTCCAGTGTACGCAGTGCACACTCCGAGCTCCAGTGTACCCGGTGCACACCACGAGCTCCAGTGTAGCTGGCGCACACCCCGAGCTCCAGTGTACCAGGAGCACACCCCGAGCTCCAGTGTACCCGGCGCACAACCTGAGCTCCAGTGTACCCGGCGCACAGGCCGAGCTCCAGTGTACACCGGGCACTCCCCGAGCTCCAGTGTACCCGGTGCACACCCTGAGCTCCAGTGTACCCGGAGCACAATCTGAGCTCCATGTGTACCCGGCGCACACCCTGAACTCCAGTGTACCCGGTGCACACCCTGAGCTCCAGTGTACCAGCTGCACACCCTGAAGTCCAGTGTACCCAGCGCACACATCGAGCTCCAAAGTACCCGGTGCACACCGTGAGCTCCAGTGTACCTGGAGCACACACTGAACTCCAGTGTAACTGGCGCACACACCGAGCTCCAGTGTAGTCGGCGCAGACCCTGAGCTCCAGTGTATCCGGTGCACACTCCGAGCCCCGGTGTACCCGGTGCACACCCTGAGCTCCAGTGGACCCGGTGCACGCCCCAAACTCCAGTGTACCCGTGCACACCGTGAGCTCCAGTGTGCACGGCGCACACTCCGAACTCCAGTGGACTTGTTGCACATCACGAGCTCCAGTGTACCCGGTGCACACTCCGAGCTCCAGTGTACCCAGTGCACAACCCGAGCTCCAGTGTACTCAGAGCACACCCCGAGCGCCAGTGTACACGGTGCACACGGCGAGCTCCAGTGTACCCAGAGCACACCCCAAGCTCCAGTGTACCTAGTGCACACCCTGAGCTCCAGTGCACCCGGTGCACACCCCGAGCTTCAGTGTACCCAGCGCACACCCCGAGCTCCAGTGTACCCGGTGCACAACCCGATCTCCAGTGTACCTAGCGCACACCCCGAGCTAAAGTGAACCCGGCGCACACCCCGAGCTCCAGTGTACCCGGTGCACACCCCGAGCTTCAGTGTACCCGGTGCACACCCCGAGCTTCAGTGTACCCGGTGCACACCCCGAGCTCCAGTGTACACGGTGCACGCTCCAAGCTCCAATGTACTAGGTGCACACCGTGAGCTCCAGTGTACCCGGAGCACACTCCGAGCTCCAGTTTACCCGGTGCACACACCGAGCTCCAGTGTACCTGGTGAACACCCCGATCTCCAGTGTACCCAGTGCACACTTCCAGCTCCAGTGTACCTGTTGCACACCACAAGCTCCAGTGTACCCGGTGCACAATCCGAGCTCCAGTGTAAATGGTGCACACTCCGAGCTCCAGTGTACCCGGTGCACACTCCGGGCTCGAGTGTAGCCGGTGCACACCCCGAGCTCCAGTGTACCCGCGGCCCACCCCGAGCTCCAGTGTACCTGGTGGACACCATGAGCTCCAGTGTACCCGGTGCACACCCCGAGCTCCAGTCTACCCGGTGCACACCGCGAGCTCCACTGAACCCTGTGCACACCCCGAGCTCCAGTGCAGCCGGTGCACACCCCGAGCTCCAGTGTACCCGGTGCACACCCTGAGCTTCAGTGTACCAGGTGCACACCGCGAGCTCAAGTGTGCACGGAGCACTCCCCGAGCTTCAGTGTACCCAGACCACACCCCAAGCTCCAGTGTACCCAATGCACGCCCCGAGCTCCAGTGCACCCGGTGCACACTCCGAGCTCCAGTGTACCCGGTGCACACCCCGAGCTCCAGTAAACCCGCTGCACACCCCGAGCTCCAGTGTACCCGGTGCACACCCCGAGCTCCAGTGTACCCGGTGCACACCACGAGCTCCCAGTGTAGCTGGCGCACATCCCGAGCTCCAGTGTACCCCGTGCACTCCCCGAGCTCCAGTGTACCCGGTTCAGGCACCAGCTCCAGTGTACCCGGTGCACAATTCGAGCTCCAGTGTACCCGGCGCACACCCCGAGCTCCAGTGTACATGGTGCACTCCCCGAGCTCCATTGTACCAGGTGCACACCCGAGATGCAGTGTACCCGGTTGACTCCCCAAGCTCCAGTGTATCCGCCGCACACCGCGAGCTCCAGTGTACCCGGTTCACATGGTGAGCTCCAGTGTACCCGGCGCACACCATGAGCTCCAGTGTACCCGGTGCACACAGCGAGCTCCAGTGTATCCGATACACACCCCGAGCTCCAGTGTACCCGATACACACCCCGAGCTCCAGTGTATCCGGTGCACACTCAGTGCTCCAGTGTACCCGGTGCACACTCAGTGCTCCAGTGTACCCGGTGCACACCACGAGCTCCAGTGTACACAGTGCACTACTCTGAGCTCCGGTGTACCCGGTGCACACTCCGATCTCCAGTGAACCCGGTGCACACCCCGAGCCCCAGTGTACCCGGTGCACACCGCGAACTCCAGTGTACCCAGAGCACACCCCAAGCTCCAGTGTAACCAATGCACGCCCCGAGCTCCAGTGCACCCGGTGCACACTCCGAGCTCCAGTGTACTCGGTGCACACCCCGTGCTCCAGTGTACCCAGAGCACACCCCGAGCTCCAGTGTACCCGGTGCACACCCCGAGCTCCAGTGTACCCGGTGCACACACCGAGCTCCAGTGTACCCGGTGCACACCATGTGCTCCAGTGTAGCTGGTGCACACCCCGAGCTCCAGTGCACCCCGTGCACGCCCCGAGCTCCTGTGTACCCGGTGCACAGCCTGAGCTCCAGTGGACCCAGTGCACACCATGTGCTCTAGTGTAGCTGGTGCATACCCCGAGCTCCAGTGCACCCCGTGCACTCCCCGAGCTCCAGTGTACCCGGTGCACA
Organism: Somniosus microcephalus; assembly: GCF_052327205.1. NCBI lineage: Eukaryota > Metazoa > Chordata > Chondrichthyes > Squaliformes > Somniosidae > Somniosus > Somniosus microcephalus. The sequence continues at coordinate 264,994,628 of NC_140987.1, forward strand.
CCCTGAGCTCCAGTGGACCCAGTGCACGCCCCAAACTCCAGTGTACCAGTGCACGCCGTGAGCTCCAGTGTACCCAGAACTCACCCCAAGCTCCAGTGTACCGAGTGCACACCCTGAGCTCCAGTGCACCCGGTGCACACTGTGATAAAAATGATAACTTCCAGGAAGTGATGTCATCACTTCCTGTGAACTATGAACTATGAACTGTGTACATACCTCACTTCCTGTCATATGTCACTTCCTGTTGGACTGGTATAAATACTGGTCTGTTCAGTATTGTAAGAGGTTTCTACCAGAGGCATGGTAAAGACCTTGCTTGTGTATATAGTGTGTTTATAAGTTACTTAAAGCTTACTTTAAAGTTACTTGATGGTAAGTCTCCTTTTTCTTACATCACACACCCCGAGCTCCAGTGTACCCGGTGCACACCACGAGCTCCAGTGTACCTGGTGCACACCCCGAGCTCCACTGTACCTGGTGCACACCCCGAGCTCAATTGTGCCCGGTGCACACTCCGAGCTCCAGTGAACCCAGTGCACACCCCAAGCTCCACAGTACCCGATGCACACTCCGAGCTCCAGTGAACCCAGTGCACACCCCAAGCTCCACAGTACCCGATGCAGACCCCGAGCTCCAGTGTACTCGGTGCACACTGTGAGCTCCAGTGTTCCCGGTGCACACCCCGAGCTCCGGTGTACCCATTACACACTGAGCTCCAGAGTAACCGGCGCACACCCCGAGCTCCAGTGTAGCTGGTGCACACCCCGAGCTCCAGTGTAGCTGGTGCACACCCCGAGCTCCAGTGTAGCTGGTGCACACCCCGAGCTCCCGTGTACCAGGTGCACACTACAAGCTCCAGTGTATCCGATGCACACACCGAGCTCCAGTGTACGCAGAGCACACACTGAGCACCAGTGTACACGGTGCCCTCCCCGAGCTCCAGTGTACCCAGTGCAAACCCCGAGCTCCAGTGTACCGGTGCACACACTGAGCTCCAGTGTACCTGGAGCACAGCCCGAGCTCCAGTATACCCGGCGCACACCCCGAGCTTCAGTGTACCCGGCGCACACCCCGAGCTCCAGTGTACCTGGTGCACACTCCGAGCTCAATTGTGCCCGGTGCACACTGCGAGCTCCAGTGTACCCAATGCAGACCCCGAGCTCCAGTGTACTCGATGCACACTGTGAGCTCCAGTGTTCCCGTTGAACACCACGAGCACCGGTGTACCGGTACACACCCCGAGCTCCAGTGTAGCTGGTGCACACCCCGAGCTCCAGTGTCCCAGGTGCACACTCCAAGCTCCAGTGTATCCGGTGCACACCCCGAGCTCCAGTGTACTCAGATCACACACTGAGCACCAGTGTACCCGGTGCACTCCCCGAGCTCCAGTGTACCCAGTGCAAACCCCGAGCTACAGTGTACCCGGTGCACACACTGAGCTCCAGTGTACCTGGAGCACAGCCCGAGCTCCAGTGTACCCGGCGCATACCCTGAGCTCCAGTGTACACAGCGCACACCCTGGCTCCAGTGTACCTGGTGCACATCCTGAGCTCCAGTGTACCTGGTGCACACTCCGAGCTCCAGTGTACCCGATGCACACCCCGAGCTCCAGTGTACCCAGTGCACACCCCGAGCTCCAGTGGACTCAGTGCACACCGTGAGCTCCAGTGTACGCGGTGCACACCCTGAGCTCCAGTGTACCCGGTGCACACCCCCAGCTCCAGTGTACCCATTGCACACTGAGCTCCAGTGTACCCGGTGCACACCCCGAGCTCCAGTGTACCCGGTGCTCACCCCAAGCTCCAGTGTACCCGGTGCACACCCCCAGCTCCAGTGTACCCGGCGCACACCCTGAGCTCCAGTGTACCCGGTGCACACCCTGAGCTCCAGTGTACCCGGTGCTCACCCCAAGCTCCAGTGTACCCGGTGCACACCCCCAGCTCCAGTGTAGCCGGCGCACACTCCGAGCTCCAGTGCAACCAGTGCGCACCGTGAGCTCCAGTGTACCCGGTGCAAAACCCGAGCTCCAGTGTACCCGATGCACACACTGAGCTCCAGTGTACCTGGTGCACAGCCCGAGCTCCAGTGTACCCAATGCACACACCGAGCTCCAGTGTACCCGGTGCACACCCCAAGCTCCAGTGTACCTGGTGCACTCCCCGAGCTCCAGTGTACCCAGTGCAAACCCTGAGCTCCAGTGTACCCAGTGCACACACTGAGCTCCAGTGTACCTGGTGCACACCCCGAGCTCCAGTGTACCTGGTGCACACTCCGAGCTCAAGTGTGCGCAGCGCCCACTCCGAGCTCCAGTGTACCTGGGGCACGCCGGGAGCTGCAGTTTACTCGGTGCACACCCCGAGCTCCAGTGTAACCAGTGCACACACTGAGCTCCAGTGTACCCGGCGAAAACCACGAGAACCAGTGTACCAGTGCACACCCCAAGCTCCAGTGTAGCTGTTGCACACCACGAGCTCCAGTGTACCAGGTGCACACTCCGAGCTCCAGTGTATCCGGTGCACACCCCGAGCTCCTGTGTACTCAGAGCACATACGGAGCACCAGTTTACCCGGTGCACAACCCGAGCTCCAGCGTACCCGGTGCACACCCCGAGCTCCAGTGTTCCCGGTGCTCACCCCGAGCTCCATTGTACCCAATGCACACCCCGAGCTCCAGTGTACCCGGCGCACACCCTGAGCTCCAGTGAACTCGGTGCACAATGTGAGCTCCAGTGTATCTGGAGCACAGCCCGAGCTCCAGTATACCCGGCGCACACCCCGAGCTTCAGTGTACCCAGCGCACACCCCGAGCTCCAGTGTACCTGGTGCACACCCCAAGCTCCAGTGTACCTGGTGCACACTCCGAGCTTAATTGTGCCCGGTGCACACTCCGAGCTCCAGTGAACCCAGTGCACACCCCAAACTCCACTGTACCCGATGCAGACCCCGAGCTCCAGTGTACTCGGTGCACACTGTGAGCTCCAGTGTTACCGGTGCACACCGTGAGCTGCACTTTACTCGGTGCACACCCCGAGTTCCGGTGTACCCATTACACACTGAGCTCCAGAGTAACTGGCGCGCACCCCGAGCTCCAGTGTACCCGGCGAACACCACGAGCACCAGTGTACTGGTGCAAACCCCGAGCTCCAGTGTACCAGGTGCACACCCCGAGCTCCAGTGTACTCAGAGCACACACTGAGCACCAGTGTACCCGGTGCACTCCCCGAGCTCCAGTGTACCCAGTGCAAACACCGAGCTCCAGTGTACCCGGCGCACACCCCGAGCTCCAGTGAACTCGGTGCACAATGTGAGCTACAGTGTATCTGGAGCACAGCCCGAGCTCCAGTGTACCCGGCGCACACCCCGAGCTTCAGTGTACCCGGCGCCCACCCCGAGCTCCAGTGTACCTGGTGCACACCCCAAGCTCCAGTGTACCCGATGCAGTCCCCGAGCTCCACAGTACCCGATGCAGACCCCGAGCTCCAGTGTACTCGGTGCACACTGTGAGCTCCAGTGTTCCCGGTGCACACCATGAGCTGCTCTTTACTCGGTGCACACCCCGAGCTCCGGTGTACCCGTTACACACTGAGCTCCAGAGTAACCGGCGCACACCCCGAGCTCCAGTGTACCCGGCGAACACCACGAGCACCAGTGTAGCTGGTGCACACCCTGAGCTCCAGTGTACCAGGTGCACACTCCAAGCTCCAGTGTATCCGGTGCACACCCCGAGCTCCAGTGTACCCGGCGAACACCACGAGCACCAGTGTAGCTGGTGCACACCCGGAGCTCCAGTGTACCAGGTGCACACTCCAAGCTCCAGTGTATCCGGTGCACACCCCGAGCTCCAGTGTACCCGGCGCATAACCCGAGCTCCAGTGTACCTGGTGCACACCCCGAGCTCCAGTGTACCCGGTGCACACTCCGAGCTCCAGTGAACTCAGTGCACACCCCAAGCTCCATTGTACCTGATGCAGACCCCGAGCTCCAGTGTACTCGGTACACACTGTGAGCTCCAGTGTTCCCGGTGCACACCGTGAGCTGCACTTTACTCGGTGCACACCCCGAGCTACGGTGTACCCATTACACACTGAGCTCCAGAGTAACCGGCGCACACCCCGTGCTCCAATGTACCCAGCGAACACCACGAGCACCAGTGTACTGGTGCACAGCCCGAGCTCCAGTGTAGCTGGTGCACACCCCGAGCTCCAGTGTACCAGGTCCACACTCCAAGCTGCAGTGTATCCGGTGCACACCCCGAGCTCCAGTGTACCCAGTGCAAACCCCGAGCTCCAGTGTACCCGGTGAACACACTGAGCTCCAGTGTACCTGGAGCACAGCCCGAGCTCCAGTATACCCGGCGCACACCCCGAGCTTCAGTATAGCCGGCGCACACCTCGAGCACCAGTGTACCCGATGCACACTCCGAGCTCCAGTGTACCCAGTGCACACCTTGAGCTCCAGTGTACCCGGTGCACACCCCGTGCTCCAGTGTACCCGGCGAACACCCTGAGCTCCAGTGTGCCTGGCGCACACCATGAGCTCTGGTGTATCCAGCGCGCACCACGACATCCAGTGTACCCAGTGGACAGCCGGAGCTTCAGTGTACCTGGTGCACTCCCCGAGCTCCAGTGTACCCAGTGCAAACCCCGAGCTCCAGTGTTCCCAGAGCACACACTGAGCTCCAGTGTACCTGGTGCACACCCCGAGCTCTAGAGGACCCGGTGCACTACCCGAGCTCCTGTGTACCCGGTGCACTCCCCGAGCTCCAGTGTACCCAGTGCAAACCCCGAGCTCCAGTGTACCCGGTGCACACACTGAGCTCCAGTGTACCTGGTGAGCAGCCCGAGCTCTAGTGTACCCGGTGCACACCCCAAGCTGCAGTGTACCCGATCCACATCCTGAGCTCCAGTGTACCGTTGCACACCCCGAGCTCCAGTGTACCCAGTGCGCACCCCGAGCTCCAGTGTACCCAGTGCACACCGCCAGCTCCAGTGAACCCATTGCACACCGCGAGTTCCAGTGTACCCGGTGCACACCCTGAGCTCCAGTGTATCCAGCGCACACCCCAATCTCCAGTGTACCCAGTGCACAGCCTGAGCTCCAGTGTACCTGGGGCACACCATGACCTCCAGTGTATCCAGCGCACACCCCGATCTCCAGTGTACCCAGTGCACAGCCTGAGCTCCAGTGTACCCGGTGCACACCCCAATCTCCACTGTAACTGGTGCACACCCCGAGCTCCAGTGCACACGTCGAGCTCCAGTGTACCCGGTGCACCCCACGATCTCCAGTGTTCTCGGTGCACACCCCAGTCTCCAGTACACAGCGTGCGCAGCCCGAGATCCAGTGAACCCGGTGCACACTGAGCACCAGTGTACCCGGTGCACACCCCGAGCTCTAGTGTTCCAGGTGCACAATTCATGCTCCAGTGTACCCAGTGCACACCCTGAGCTCCAGTGTACCCGGTGCACAGCACGAACTCCAGTGTACCCGGTGCACACTGTGAGCGCCACTGTACCCAGTGCACACTCCGAGCTCCAGTGTACCCGGTGCACAACCCGAGCTCCAGTGTATCCGGCGCACACCCTGAACTCCAGTGTACCCGGTGCACATCCCGAACTCCAGTGTACCCGTTGCACAACATGAGCTCCAGTGTAGCCGGTGCACACTTCGAGCTCCAGTGTACACTGTGCAAACCCCGAGCTCCAGTTTACCCGGCGCACACCCCGAGCTCCAGTGTACCCGGTGCACACCCCGAGCTCCAGTGTGCCGGGTGCAGACGCCGAGCTACCGTGTACGCGTTGCACACCACGAGCTCCAGTGTACCCGGTGCACACCCCGAGCTCCAGTGTACCCGATGCACACCCCGAGCTCCAGTGAACTGGGTGCACAATGTGAGGTACAGTGTATCTGGAGCACAGCCCGAGCTCCAGTATACCCGGCGCACACCCCGAGCTCCAGTGTACCCGGCACCCACCCCGAGCTCCAGTGTACCTGGTGCACAGCCCGAGCTCCAGTGTACCTGGTGCACACTCCGAGCTCAAGTGTGCCCGGTGCACACTCCGAGCTCCAGTGAACCCGGTGCACACCCCAAGCTCCAGTGTACCCGATGCAGTCCCCGAGCTCCAGTGTACTCGGTGCACACCATGAGCTGCACTTTACTCGGTGCACACCCCGAGCTCCGGTGTACCCGTTACACACTGAGCTCCAGAGTAACCGGCGCACACCCCGAGCTCCAGTGTACCCGGCGAACACCACGAGCACCAGTGTACCGGTGCACACTCCGAGCTCCAGTGTAGCTGGTGCACACCCCGAGCTCCAGTGTACCAGGTGCTCACTCCAAGCTCCAGTGTATCCGGTGCACACCGTGAGCTCCAGTGCACACAGAGCACATACTGAGCACCAGTGTACCCGGCACCCACCCCGAGCTCCAATGTACCTGGTGCACAGCCCGAGCTCCAGTGCACCCGGCGCATACCCTGAGCTCCAGTGTACATGGCGCACACCCTGAGATCCAGTGTACCTGGTGCACATCCTGAGCTCCAGTGTACCTGGCGCACACTCCGAGCTCCAGTGTACCCTGTGCAAACCCCGAGCTCCAGTTTACCCAGCGCACACCCTGAGCTCCAGTGTATCCTGTGCACACCCCGAGCTCCAGTGTACCCGGTGCACACCCCGAGCTACAGTGTATGCGGTGCACAGCACGAGCTCCAGTGTACCTGGTGCACACCCCGAGCTCCAGTGTACCCGGTGCACACCCCGAGCTCCAGTGTACCCGGTGCACACCCTGAGCTCCAGTGACCTCGGTGCAGACCCCGAGCTCCAGTGTACCTGGTGCACACTCCGAGCTCAATTGTGCCCGGTGCACACTCCGAGCTCCAGTGAACCCAGTGCACACCCCAAGCTCCACTGTACCCGATGCAGACCCCGAGCTCCAGTGTACTTGGTGCACTCTGTGAGCTCCAGTGTTCCCGGTGCACACCGTGAGCTGCACTTTACTCGGTGCACACCCCGAGCTCCGGTGTACCCATTACACACTGAGCTCCAGAGTAACCGGCGCACACCCGAGCTCCAGTGTACCCGGTGAACACCACGAGCACCAGTGTACTGGTGCACACCCCGAGCTCCAGTGTAGCTGGTGCACACCCCGAGCTCCAGTGTACCAGGTGCACACTCCAAGCTCCAGTGTATCCTGTGCACACCCCGAGCTCCAGTGTACCCTGTGCAAACCCCGAGCTCCAGTGTACCGGGTGCACACCCCGACCTACAGTGTACTCGGTGCACACCACGAGCTCCAGTGTACCCGGTGCACACCCCGAGCTCCATTCTACCCGATGCACACCCCGAGCTCAAGTGTACCTGGTGCACACCCCGAGCTCCAGTGTACCCGGTGCACACCCCGAGCTCCAGTGTACCCGGCGCACACCCTGAGCTCCAGTGAACTCGGTGCACAATGTGAGCTCCAGTGTTTCTGGAGCACAAACCGAGCTCCAGTATACCCGGCGCACACCCCGAGCTTCAGTGTACCCAGCGCACACCCCGAGCTCCAGTGTACCTGGTGCACACTCCGAGCTCCAGTGAACCCAGTGCACACCCCAAGCTCCAGTGTACCCGATGCAGTCCCCGAGCTACAGTGTACTCGGTGCACACTGTGAGCTCCAGTGTACCCGGTGCACACCGTGAGTGGCACTTTACTCGGTGCACACCCCGAGCTCCGGTGTACCCGTTACACACTGAGCTCCAGAGTAACCGGCGCACACCCCGAGCTCCAGTGTACCCGGCGAACACCACGAGCACCAGTGTACCGGTGCACACCCCAAGCTCCAGTGTAGCTGGTGCACACCCCGAGCTCCAGTGTACTCAGAGCACACACTGAGCACCAGTGTACCCGGTGCACTCCCCGAGCTCCAGTGTACCCAGTGCAAACCCCGAGCTCCAGTGTACCTGGCGCACACCCCGAGCTCCAGTGAACTCGGTGCACAATGTGAGGTACAGTGTATCTGGAGCACAGCCCGAGCTCCAGTGTACCCGGCGCACACCCCGAGCTTCAGTGTACCTGGTGCACTCCCCGAGCTCCAGTGTACACATTGCAAACCCCGAGCTCCAGTATACCCGGTGCACACACTGAGCTCCAGTGTACCTGGAGCACAGCCCGAGCTCCAGTGTACCCGGTGCACACACTGAGCTCCAGTGTATCCTGTGCACACCCCGAGCTCCAGTGTACCCGGTGCACACCCCGAGCTCCAGTGTACCGGGTGCACACCCCGAGCTACAGTGTACGCGGTGCACACCACGAGCTCCAGTGTACCCGGTGCACACCCTGGCTCCAGTGTACCTGGTGCACATCCTGAGCTCCAGTGTACCTGGTGCACACTCCGAGCTCAAGTGTGCCCGGCACACACTCCGAGCTCCAGTGTACCCAATGCACACCCCGAGCTCCAGCATACCCGGCGCACACCCCGAGCTCCAGTGTATCCGGTGCACACCCCGAGCTCCAGTATACTCAGAGCACACACTGAGCACCAGTGTACCCGGTGCACTGCCCGAGCTCAGGTGTACCCAGTGCAAACCCTGAACTCCAGTGTACCTGGACCACAGCCCGAGCTCCAGTATACCCGGCGCACACCCCGAGCTTCAGTGTACCCGGTGCAAACCCCGAGCTCCAGTGTACCTGGTGCACACCCCGAGCTCCAGTGTACCTGGTACACACGCCGAGCTCAATTGTGCCCGGTGCACACTCCGAGCTCTAGTGAACCCATTGCACACCCCAAGCTCCAGTGTAGCCGATGCAGACCCCGAGCTCCAGTGTACTCGGTGCACACTGTGAGCTCCAGTGTTCCCGGTGAACACCACGAGCACCGGTGTACCGGTACACACCGCGAGCTACAGTGTAGCTGGTGCACACCCCGAGCTCCAGTGTACCAGGTGCACACTCCAAGCTCCAGTGTATCCGGTGCACACCCCGAGCTCCAGTGTACTCAGAGCACACACTGAGCACCAGTGTACCCGGTGCACACTGTGATCTCCAGTGTTCGCGGTGAACAACCCGAGCTCCAGTGTATCCTGTGCACACCCCGAGCTCCAGTGTACCCGGTGCACACCCCGAGCTCCAGTGTACCGGGTGCACACCCCGAGCTACAGTGTACGCGATGCACACCACGAGCTCCAGTGTACCCGGTGCACACCCCGAGCTCCATTGTACCCGATGCACACCCCGAGCTCAAGTGTACCTGGTGCACACCCCGAGCTCCAGTGTACCCGGTGCACACCCCGAGCTCCAGTGTACCCGGCGCACACCCTGAGCTCCAGTGAACTCGGTGCACAATGTGAGCTCCAGTATACCCGGCGCACACCCCGAGCTTCAGTGTACCTGGCGCACACCCTGAGCTCCTGTGTACCTGGTGCACACTCCGAGCTCAATTGTGCCCGGTGCACACTCCGAGCTCCAGTGAACCCAGTGCACACCCCAAGCTCCACAGTACCCGATGCAGACCCTGAGCTCCAGTGTACTCGGTGCACACTGTGAGCTCCAGTGTTCCCGGTGCACACCGTGAGCTGCACTTTACTCGGTGCACACCCCGAGCTCCGGTGTACCCATTACACACTGAGCTCCAGAGTAACCGGAGCACACCCCGAGCTCCAGTGTACCCGGCAAACACCACGAGCACCAGTGTACTGGTGCACACCCCGAGCTCCAGTGTAGCTGGTGCACACCCCGAGCTCCAGTGTACCAGGTGCACACTACAAGCTCCTGTGTATCCGATGCACACACCGAGCTCCAGTGTACGCAGAGCACACACTGAGCACCAGTGTACACGGTGCCCTCCCCGAGCTCCAGTGTACCCAGTGCAAACCCCGAGCTCCAGTGTACCCGGTGCACACACTGAGCTCCAGTGTACCTGGAGCACAGCCCGAGCTCCAGTGTACCTGGTGCACACCCCGAGCTCCAGTGTACCTGGTGCACACTCCGAGCTAAATTGTGCCCGGTGCACACTCCGAGCTCCAGTGAACCCAGTGCACACCCCAAGCTCCAGTGTACCCAATGCAGACCCCGAGCTCCAGTGTACTCGGTGCACACTGTGAGCTCCAGTGTTCCCGGTGAACACCACGAGCACCGATGTACCGGTACACACCCCGAGCTCCAGTGTACCTGGTGCACTCCCTGAGCTCCAGTGTACCCAGTGCAAACCCCGAGCTACAGTGTACCCGGTGCACACACTGAGCTTCAGTGTACCTGGAGCACAGCCCGAGCTCCAGTGTACCCGGCGCATACCCTGAACTCCAGTGTACACGGCGCACACCCTGGCTCCAGTGTACCTTGTGCACATCCTGAGCTCCAGTGTACCTGGTGCACACAGTGAGCTGCAGTGTACTCGGTCCACACCCTGAGCTCCAGTGTACCCATTACACACTGAGCTCCAGAGCACCCAGCGCACACCCCGAGCTCCAGTGTACCCGGTACACACCCTGAGCTCCAGCGTACCCGGTGCTCACCCCAAGCTCCAGTGTACCCGGTGCACACCCCCAGCTCCAGTGTACCCGGCGCACACTCCGAGCTCCAGTGTAACCAGTGCGCACCGTGAGCTCCAGTGTACCCGGTGCTCACCCCAAGCTCCAGTGTACCCGGTGCACACTCCCAGCTCCAGTGTACCCAGCGCACACTCCGATCTGCAGTGTAACCAGTGAGCTCCAGTGTACCCAGTGCACACCCCGTGCTCCAGTGTACCCGGCGAACAACCTGAGCTCCAGTGTACCTGGCGCACACCATGAGCTGCGGTGTATCCAGCGCACACCACGGTCTCCAGTGTACCCGGTGCACAGCCTGAGCTCCAGTGTACCCGGTGCACACCCCGAGCTCCAGTGTATCCGCTGCACACACTGAGCTCCAGTGTACCCAGTGCAAAACCCGAGCTCCAGTGTACCCGGTGCACTCCCCGAGCTCCAGTGTACCCGGTGCACTCCCCGAGCTCCAGTGTACCCAGTGCAAAACCCGAGCTCCAATGTACCCGATGCACACACTGAGCTCCAGTGTACCTGGTGCACAGCCTGAGCTCCAGTGTACCCAATGCACACACCGAGCTGCAGTGTACCCGGTGCACACCCCAAGCTCCAGTGTACCTGGTGCACTCCCCGAGCTCCAGTGTACCCAGTGCAAACCCTGAGCTCCAGTGTACCCAGTGCACACCCCGAGCTCTAGCGTGCCCGGTGCACTCCCCGAGATACAGTGTATCCAATGCAAACCCCGAGCTCCAGTGTACCCAGTGCACACACTGAGCTCCAGTGTACCTGGTGAACAACCCGAGCTCCAGTGTACCCGATGCACATCCTGAGCTCCAGTGAACCTGGTGCACACCCCGAGCTCCAGTGTACCTGGTGCCCACTCCGAGCTCAAGTGTGCGCGGCGCCCACTCCGAGCTCCAGTGTACCTGGGGCACACCGTGAGCTGCAGTTTACTCGGTGCACACCCCGAGCTCCAGTGTAACCAGTGCACACACTGAGCTCCAGTGTACCCGGCGAACACCATGAGCACCAGTGTACCAGTGCACACCCCAAGCTCCAGTGTGGCTGGTGCACACCACGAGCTCCAGTGTACCAGGTGCACACTCCGAGCTCCAGTTTATCCGGTGCACACCCCGAGCTCCAGTGTACTCAGAGTACATACGGAGCAGCAGTTTACCCGGTGCACAACCCGAGCTCCAGCGAACCCGGTGCTCACACCGAGCTCCAGTGTACCCTGTGCACACCCCGAGCTCCAGTGTACCCGGTGCACTCCCCGAGCTCCAGTGCAAACCCTGAGCTCCAGTTTGCCCGGTGCACAGACTGAGCTCCAGTGTACCTGGAGCACAGCCCGAGCACCAGTGTACCGGGTGCACACCCTGAGCTCCAGTGTATCTGGTGCACACTCTGAGCTCAATTGCGCCCGGTGCACACTCAGAGCTCCAGTGAACCCGGTGCACACCCCGAGCTCCAGTGTACTCGGTGCACAATGTGAGCTCCAGTGTACCCGGTGCACACCGTGAGCTGCAGTGTACTCGGTGCACACCCGAGCTCCATTGTACCAGGTGCACACTCAGAGCTCCAGTGTATCCGATGCACACCACGAGCTCCACTGTACCCATCGCACATCCCAAGCTCCAGTGAACTCGGTGCACAACGTGAGCTCCAGTGTATCTGAAGCGCATCCTGAACTCCAGTGTACCCGGTGCACACCCCGAGCTCCAGCGTACCCGGTGCACACGCTGAGCTCCAGTGTACCCGGTGCTCACCCCAAGCTCCAGTGTACCTGGTGCACACTCTGAGCTCAAGAGTGCCCGGCGCACACTCCGAGCTCCAGTGTACCCGGTGCAAACCCCGAGCTCCATTGTACTCGGTGCACACCCCCAGCTCCAGTGTTCCTGGTGCACACTCCGAGCTCAGGAGTGCCCGGTGCACACTGAGCTCCAGTGTACCCAGTGCACACCCCGTGCTCCAGTGTACCCATTGAACACCCTGAGCTCCAGTGTACCCGGTGCAAACCCCGAGCTCCATTTTACTCGGTGCACACCCCCAGCTCCAGTGTTCCTGGTGCACACTCCGAGCTCAGGAGTGCCCGGTGCACACTGAGCTCCAGTGTACCCAGTGCACACCCCGTGCTCCAGTGTACCCATTGAACACCCTGAGCTCCAGTGTACCTGGTGCACACCATGAGCTCTGGTGTATCCAGCGCACACCACGATCTCCAGTGTACCCGGTGCACAGCCTGAGCTCCAGTGTACCCGGTGCACACCCCGAGCTCCAGTGTACCCGCTGCACACACTGAGCTCCAGTGTACCTGGTGCACACCCCGAGCTCTCGTGTACCCAGTGCACACCCCGAGCTCCAGTGTACCCGGTGCACTCCCCGAGCTCCTGTGTACCCAGTGCAAAACCCGAGCTCCAGAGTACCCGGTGCACTCCCCGAGCTCCAGTGTACCCGGTGCACTCCCCGAGCTCCAGTGTACCCGGTGCACTCCCCGAGCTCCAGTGTACCCAGTGCAAAACCCGAGCTCCAATGTACCCGATGCACACACTGAGCTCCAGTGTACCTGGTGCACAGCCTGAGCTCCAGTGTACCCAATGCACACACCGAGCTGCAGTGTACCCGGTGCACACCCCAAGCTCCAGTGTACCTGGTGCACTCCCCGAGCTCCAGTGTACCCAGTGCAAACCCTGAGCTCCAGTGTACCCAGTGCACACACTGAGCTCCAGTGTACCTGGTGCACACCCCGAGCTCTAGTGTGCCCGGTGCACTCCCCGAGCTACAGTGTATCCAATGCAAACCCCGAGCTCCAGTGTACCCAGTGCACACACTGAGCTCCAGTGTACCTGGTGAACAACCCGAGCTCCAGTGTACCCGATGCACATCCTGAGCTCCAGTGTACCTGGTGCACACCCCGAGCTCCAGTGTACCTGGTGCCCACTCCGAGCTCAAGTGTGCGCGGCGCCCACTCCGAGCTCCAGTGTACCTGGGGCACACCGTGAGCTGCAGTTTACTCGGTGCACACCCCGAGCTCCAGTGTAACCAGTGCACACACTGAGCTCCAGTGTACCCGGCGAACACCATGAGCACCAGTGTACCAGTGCACACCCCAAGCTCCAGTGTGGCTGGTGCACACCACGAGATCCAGTGTACCAGGTGCACACTCCGAGCTCCAGTTTATCCGGTGCACACCCCGAGCTCCAGTGTACTCGGTGCACAATGTGAGCTCCAGTGTACCCGGTGCACACCGTGAGCTGCAGTGTACTCGGTGCACACCCGAGCTCCATTGTACCAGGTGCACACTCAGATCTCCAGTGTATCCGATGCACACCACGAGCTCCACTGTACCCATCGCACATCCCAAGCTCCAGTGAACTCGGTGCACAACGTGAGCTTCAGTGTATCTGAAGCGCATCCTGAACTCCAGTGTACCCGGTGCACACCCCGAGCTCCAGCGTACCCGGTGCACACGCTGAGCTCCAGTGTACCCGGTGCTCACCCCAAGCTCCAGTGTACCTGGTGCACACTCTGAGCTCAAGAGTGCCCGGCGCACACTCCGAGCTCCAGTGTACCCGGTGCAAACCCCGAGCTCCATTGTACTCGGTGCACACCCCCAGCTCCAGTGTTCCTGGTGCACACTCCGAGCTCAGGAGTGCCCGGTGCACACTGAGCTCCAGTGTACCCAGTGCACACCCCGTGCTCCAGTGTACCCATTGAACACCCTGAGCTCCAGTGTACCCGGTGCAAACCCCGAGCTCCATTGTACTCGGTGCACACCCCCAGCTCCAGTGTTCCTGGTGCACACTCCGAGCTCAGGAGTGCCCGGTGCACACTGAGCTCCAGTGTACCCAGTGCACACCCTGTGCTCCAGTGTACCCATTGAACACCCTGAGCTCCAGTGTACCTGGTGCACACCATGAGCTCTGGTGTATCCAGCGCACACCACGATCTCCAGTGTACCCGGTGCACACACTGAGCTCCAGTGTACCTGGTGCACACCCCGAGCTCTCGTGTACCCAGTGCACACCCCGAGCTCCAGTGTACCCGGTGCACTCCCCGAGCTCCTGTGTACCCAGTGCAAAACCCGAGCTCCAGAGTACCCGGTGCACACACTGAGCTCCAGTGTACCCGTTGCACACCCCGAGCTCCAGTGTACCCGATCCACATCCTGAGCTCCAGTGTACCGGTGCACACCGGGAGCTCCAATGTACCCGGTGCACACCCCGAGCTCCAGTGTACCCGGTGCACACCCCGAGCTCCAGTGTACCCAATGCACAACGCCGGCTCCAGTGTACCCGTTGCACACCGCGAGTTCCAGTGTACCCGGTGCACACCCTGAGCTCCAGTATACCCGGCGAACACCCCGAGCTCCAGTGTACCTGGGGCACACCATGACCTCCAGTGTATCCAGCGCACACCCTGATCTCCAGTGTACCCAGTGCACAGCCTGAGCTCCAGTGTACCCGGTGCACACCCCGAGCTCCAGTGCACACGCCGAGCTCCAGTGTACCCGGTGCACCCCACGAGCTCCAGTGTTCTCGGTGCACACCCCAGTCTCCAGTGTACACCGTGCGCAGCCCGAGATCCACTGAACCCGGTGCACACTGAGCACCAGTGTACCCGGGGCACACCCCGAGTTCCAATGTTCCAGGTGCACAATTCATGCTCCAGTGTACCCAGTGCACACCCTGAGCTCCAGTGTACCCGGTGCACACCCTGAACTCCAGTGTACCCGGTGCACATCCCAAATTCCAGTGTACCCGTTGCACAACATGAGCTCCAGTGTAGCCGGTGCACACTCCGAGCTCCAGTGTACACTGTGCAAACCCTGAGCTCCAGTTTACCCGGCGCACACCCTGAGCTCCAGTGTATCCTGTGCACAACCCGAGCTCCAGTGTATCCTGTGCACAACCCGAGCTCCAGTGTACCCGGTGCACACCCCGAGCTCCAGTGTACGCGTTGCACACCACGAGCTCCAGTGTACCTGGCGCACACCCGAGCTCCAGTGTACCCGGTGCACACCCCGAGCTCCAGTGTACCCGATGCAGTCCCCGAGCTCCAGTGTACTCGGTGCACACTGTGAGCTCCAGTGTACCCGGTGCACACCATGAGCTGCACTTTACTCGGTGCACACCCCGAGCTCCGGTGTACCCATTACACACTGAGCTCCAGAGTAACCGGCGCACACCCCGAGCTCCAGTGTACCCGGCGAACCCCACGATCACCAGTGTACCAGTGCACACTCCGAACTCCAGTGTGCCAGGTGCACACTCCGAGCTCCAGTGTATCCGGTGCACACCCCGAGCTCCAGTGTACTCAGAGCACATACTGAGCACCAGTGTACCCGGTGCACTCCCCGAGCTCCAGTGTACCCATTGCAAACCCCGAGCTCCAGTGCACCTGGTGCACACACTGAGCTCCAGTGTACCTGGAGCACAGCCCGAGCTCCAGTGTACCAGCGCATAACCTGAGCTCCAGTGTACACAGCGCACACCCTGAGATCCAGTGTACCTGGTGCACATCCTGAGCTCCAGTGTACCTGGCGCACACCCCGAGCTCCAGTGTACTCGGTGCACAATGTGAGCTGCAGTGTACTCGGTGCACACCCGAGCTCCATTGTACCAGGTGCACACCCCGCTCTCCAGTGTACCTGGTGCACACCCTGAGCTGCAGTGTACCAGTTGCACACTCCGAGCTCCAGTGTATCCGGTGCACACCACGAGCTCCACTGTACCCATCGCACATCCCGAGCTCCAGTGAACTCGGTGCACAACGTGAGCTCCAGTGTATCTGAAGCACATCCTGAACTCCAGTGTACCCGGTGCACACCCTGAACTCCAGTGTACCCGGTGCACATCCCAAATTCCAGTGTACCCGGTGCACACCCCGAGCTCCATTGTACTCGGTGCACACACCCAGCTCCAGTGAACCCGGTGCACACCGCGAGCTCCAGTGTTCCTGGTGCACACTCCGAGCTCAGGAGTGCCCGGTGCACACTCTGAGCTCCAGTGTATCCAGCGCACACCACGATCTCCAGTGTACCCGGTGCACACCCCGTGCTCCAGTGTACCCGTTGAACACCCCGACCTCCAGTGTACCCGCTGCACACACTGAGCACCAGTGTACCTGGTGCACACCCCGAGCTCTCGTGTACCCGGTGCACACCCCGAGCTCCAGTGTACCCGGTGCACTCCCCGAGCTCCTGTGTACCCAGTGCAAAACCCGAGCTCCAGAGTAGCCGGTGCACACCCCGAGCACCAGTGTAACCGATGCACACCCCATGCTCCAGTGTCCCCGGCGAACACCCTGAGCTCCAGTGTACCAGGCGCACACCATGAGCTCTGGTGTATCCAGCGCACACCATGACATCCAGTGTACCCGGTGGACAGCCTGAGCTTCAGTGTACCTGGTGCACTCCCCGAGCTCCAGTGTACCCAGTGCAAACCCTGAGCTCCAGTGTAACCGGTGCACACACTGAGCTCCAGTGTACCTGGTGAGAAGCCCAAGCTCCAGTGAACCCGGTGCACACTGAGCACCAGTGTACCCGGGGCACACCCCGAGTTCTAGTGTTCCAGGTGCACAATTCATGCTCCAGTGTACCCAGTGCACACCCTGAGCTCCAGTGTATCCGGTGCACAGCACGAACTCCAGTGTACCCGGTGCACAACCCGAGCTCCAGTGTATCCGGCGCACACCCTGAACTCCAGTGTACCCGGTGCACATCCCGAACTCCAGTGTACCTGTTGCACAACATGAGCTCCAGTGTAGCCGGTGCACACTCCGAGCTCCAGTGTACACTGTGCAAACCCTGAGCTCCAGTTTACCCGGCGCACACCCTGAGCTCCAGTGTATCCTGTGCACAACCCGAGCTCCAGTGTACCCGGTGCACACCCCGAGCTCCAGTGTACCGGCTGCAGATGCCGAGCTACCGTGTACGCGTTGCACACCACGAGCTCCAGTGTACCCGGTGCACACCCCGAGCTCCAGTGTACCCGATGCACACCCTGAGCTCCAGTGTACCCGATGCAGTCCCCGAGCTCCAGTGTACTCAGAGCACACACTGAGCACCAGTGTACACGGTGCACTCCCCGAGCTCCAGTGTACCCAGTGCAAACCCCGAGCTCCAGTGTACCTGGAGCACAGCCCGAGCTCCAGTATACCCGGCGCACACCCCGAGCTTCAGTATACCCGGCGCACACCCCAAGCACCAGTGTACCCGATGCACACTCCAAGCTCCAGTGTACCCAGTGCACACCTTGAGCTCCAGTGTACCCGGCGAACACCCTGAACTCCAGTGTACCTGGCGCACACCATGAGCTCTGTTGTATCCAGCGCGCACCATGACACCAGTGTACCCAGTGGACAGCCTGAGCTTCAGTGTACCTGGTGCACTCCCCGAGCTCCAGTGTACCCAGTGCAAACCCCGAGCTCCAGTGTTCCCAGAGCACACACTGAGCTCCAGTGGACCTGGTGTACACCCCGAGCTCTAGAGGACCCGGTGCACTACCCGAGCTCCTGTGTACCCGGTGCACTCCCCGAGCTGCAGTGTACCCAGTGCAAACCCCGAGCTCCAGTGTACCCGGTGCACACCCCGAGCTCCAGTGTACCCGATCCACATCCTGAGCTCCAGTGTACCGTTGCACACCCCGAGCTCCAATGTACCCGGTGCACACCCCGAGCTCCAATGTACCCGGTGCACACCCCGAGCTCCAGTGTACCCAGTGCGCACCCCGAGCTCCAGTGTACCCAGTGCACACCGCCAGCTCCAGTGTACCCATTGCACACCGCGAGTTCCAGGGTACCCGGTGCACACCCTGAGCTCCAGTGTACCCGGCGAACACCCCGAGCTCCAGTGTACCTGGGGTACACCATGACTTCCAGTGTATCCAGCGCACACCCCGATCTCCAGTGTACCCAGTGCACAGCCTGAGCTCCAGTGTACCCGGTGCACACCCCGAGCTCCAGTGCACACGCCGAGCTCCAGTGTACCCAGTGCACCCCACGAGCTCCAGTGTTCTCGGTGCACACCCCAGTCTCCAGTGTACACCGTGCACAGCCCGAGATCCAGTGAACCCGGTGCACACTGAGCACCAGTGTACCCGGTGCACACCCCGAGCTCCAATGTACACGGTGCACACCCCGAGCTCCAGTGTACCCAGTGTGCACCCCGAGCTCCAGCGTACCCAGTGCACACCGCCAGCTCCACTGTACCCATTGCACACCATGACTTCCAGTCTACCCGGTGCACACCCCGAGCTCCAGTGTACCTGGGGCACACCATGACCTCCAGTGTATCCAGCGCACACCCCGATCTCCAGTGTACCCAGTGCACAGCCTGAGCTCCAGTGTACCCGGTGCACACCCCAATCTCCAGTGTACCTGGTGCACACCCTGAGCTCCAGTGCACACGCCGAGCTCCAGTGTACCTGTTGCACCCCACGATCTCCAGTGTTCTCGGTGCACACCCCAGTCTCCAGTGTGCACCGTGCGCAGCCCGAGATCCAGTGCACCCGGTGCACACTGAGCACCAGTGTACCCGGTGCACACCCCGAGCTCTAGTGTTCCAGGTGCACAATTCATGCTCCAGTGTACCCAGTGCACACCCTGAACTCCAGTGTACCCGGTGCACACTGTGAGCGCCACTGTACCCGGTGCACACTTCGAGCTCCAGTGTATCCGGCGCACACCCTGAACTCCAGTGTACCCGGTGCACATCCCGAACTCCAGTGTACCCGTTGCACAACATGAGCTCCAGTGTAGCCGGTGCACACTTCGAGCTCCAGTGTACACTGTGCAAACCCCGAGCTCCAGTTTACCCGGCGCACACCCCGAGCTCCAGTGTACCCGGTGCACACCCCGAGCTCCAGTGAACTGGGTGCACAATGTGAGGTACAGTGCATCTGGAGCACAGCCTGAGCTCCAGTGTACCCGGCGCACACCCCGAGCTTCAGTGTACCCGGCACCCACCCCGAGTTCCAGTGTACCTGGTGCACAGCCCGAGCTCCAGTGTACCTGGTGCACAATCCGAGCTCAAGTGTGCCCGGTGCACCCTCCGAGCTCCAGTGAACCCGGTGCACAGCCCAAGCTCCAGTGTACCCGATGCAGTCCCCGAGCTCCAGTGTACCCGTTACACACTGAGCTCCAGAGTAACCGGCGCACACCCCGAGCTCCAGTGTACCCGGCGAACACCACGAGCACCAGTGTACCGGTGCACACCCCGAGCTCCAATGTAGCTGGTGCACACCCCGAGCTCCAGTGTACCAGGTGCACACTCCAAGCTCCAGTGTATCCGGTGCACACCTCAAGCTCCAGTGTACTCAGAGCACATACTGAGCACCAGTGTACCCGGTGCACTCCCTGAGCTCCAGTGGACCCAGTGCAAACCCCGAGCTCCAGTGTACCCGGTGCACACACTGAGCTCCAGTGTACTTGGAGCACAGCCCGAGCTCCAGTGTACCCGGCGCACACCCTGAGATCCAGTGTACCTGGCGCACACCCTGAGATCCAGTGTACCTGGTGCACATCCTGAGCTCCAGTGTACCTGGCGCACACTCCGAGCTCAAGTGTGCCCGGCGCACACTCCGAGCTCCAGTGTACCCGGTGCACAACATGAGCTCCAGTGTAGACGGTACACACTCTGAGCTCCAGTGTAACCTGTGCACACCCCGAGCTCCAGTTTAGCCGGCACACTCCCTGAGCTCCAGTGTATCCTGTGCACACCCCGAGCTCCAGTGTACCCTGTGCAAACCCCGAGCTCCAGTTTACCCGGCGCACACCCTGAGCTCCAGTGTATCCTGTGCACACCCCGAGCTCCAGTGTACCCGGTGCACACCCCGAGCTCCAGTGTACCGGGTGCACACCCCGAGCTACAGTGTACGCGGTGCACACCACGAGCTCCAGTGTACCCGGTGCACACCCCGAGCTCCATTGTACCCGATGCACACCCGAGATCAAGTGTACCTGGTGCACACCCCGAGCTCCAGTGTACCCGGTGCACACCCTGAGCTCCAGTGTACCCGGTGCACACCCTGAGCTCCAGTGTACCCGGTGCACATCCTGAGCTCCAGTGACCTCGGTGCACACCCCGAGCTCCAGTGTATCTGGTGCACACTCCGAGCTCAATTCTGCCCGGTGCACACTCCGAGATCCACTGAACCCAGTGCACACCCCAAGCTCCACTGTACCCGATGCAGACCCCGAGCTCCAGTGTACTCAGTGCACACCGTGAGCTGCACTTTACTCGGTGCACACCCCGAGCTCCGGTGTACCCATTACACACTGAGCTCCAGAGTACCCGGCGCACACCCGAGCTCCAGTGTACCCGGCGAATACCACGAGCACCAGTGTACTGGTGCACACCCCGAGCTTCAGTGTAGCTGGTGCACACCCCGAGCTCCAGTGTACCAGGTGCACGCTCCAGTGTATCCGGTGCACACCCCGAGCTCCAGTGTACCCGGTGCACTCCCCGAGCTCCAGTGTACCCAATGCAAACCCCGAGCTCCAGTGTACCCTGTGCACACACTGAGCTCCAGTGTACATGGAGCACAGCCCGAGCTCCAGTATACCTGGCGCACACCCCGAGCTTCAGTGTACCCGGCGCACACCCCGAACTCCAGTGCACCTGGTGCACACCCCGAGTTCCAGTGTAACTGGTGCACACTCCGAGCTCAATTGTGCCCGGTGCACACTCCGAGCTCCAGTGAACCCAGTGCACACCCCAAGCTCCAGTGTATCCGATGCAGACCCCGAGCTCCAGTGTACTCGGTGCACACTGTGAGCTCCAGTGTTCCCGGTGAACACCACGAGCACCGGAGTACCGGTGCACACCCCGAGCTCCAGTGTAGTTGGTGCACACCCCGAGCTCCAGTGTACCAGGTGCACACTCCAAGCTCCAGTGTATCCGGTGCACCCCCCGAGCTCCAGTGTACCCAGTGGAAACCCCGAGCTCCAGTGTACCCGGTGCACACACTGAGCTCCAATGTACCTGGAGCACAGCCCGAGCTCCAGTGTACCCGGCGCATACCCTGAGCTCCAGTGTACATGGTGCACACCCTGGCTCCAGTGTACCTGTTGCACATCCTGAGCTCCAGTGTACCTGGTGCACACTCCGAGCTCAAGTGTGCCCGGCACACACTCCGAGCTCCAGTGTACCCATTGCAAACCCCGAGCTCCAGTGTACCCGGTGCACACACTGAGCTCCAGTTTACCTGGAGCACAGCCCGAGCTCCAGTGTACCGGCGCATAACCTGAGCTCCAGTGTACACGGCGCACACCCTGAGATCCAGTGTACCTGGTGCACATCCTGAGCTCCAGTGTACCTGGCGCACACTCCGAGCTCAAGTGTGCCCGGCGCACACTCCGAGCTCCAGTGTACCCGGTGCACTCCCTGAGCTCCACTGTATCCTGTGCACACCCCGAGCTCCAGTGTACCCGGTGCACACCCCGAGCTCCAGTGTACCGGGTGCACACCCCGAGCTACAGTGTACGCGGTGCACACCACGAGCTCCAGTATACCCGGTGCACACCCCGAGCTCCATTGTACCCGATGCACACCCCGAGCTCAAGTGTACCTGGTGCACACCCCGAGCTCCAGTGTACCCGGCGCACACCTTGAGCTCCAGTGAACTAGGTGCACTATGTGAGCTCCAGTGTATCTGGAGCACAGCCCGAGCTCCAGTATACCCGGCACACACACCGAGCTTCAGTGTACCCAGCGCACACCCCGAGCTCCAGTGTACCTGGTGCACACCCCGAGCTCCAGTGTACCTGGTGCACACTCCGAGCTTAATTGTGCCCGGTGCACACTCCGAGCTCCAGTGAACCCAGTGCACACCCCAAACTCCACTGTACCCGATGCAGACCCCGAGCTCCAGTGTACTCGGTGCACACTGTGAGCTCCAGTGTTACCGGTGCACACCGTGAGCTGCACTTTACTCGGTGCACACCCCGAGCTCCGGTATACCCATTACACACTGAGCTCCAGAGTAACCGGCGCACACCCCGAGCTCCAGTGTACCCGGCGAACACCACGAGCACCAGTGTACTGGTGCAAACCCCGAGCTCCAGTGTACCAGGTGCACACTCCAAGCTCCAGTGTATCCAGTGCAAACCCCGAGCTCCAGTTTACCCGGCGCACTCCCTGAGCTCCAGTGTATCCTGTGCACACCCCGAGCTCCAGTGTACCCTGTGCAAACCCCGAGCTCCAGTTTACCCGGCGCACACGCTGAGCTCCACTGTATCCTGTGCACACCCCGAGATCCAGTGTACCCGGTGCACACCCCGAGCTACAGTGTACGCGGTGCATACTATGAGCTCCAGTGTACCCGGTGCACACCCCGATCTCCATTGTACCCGATGCACACCCCGAGCTCAAGTGTACCTGGTGCACACCCCGAGCTCCAGTGTACCCGGTGCACACCCCGAGCTCCAGTGTACCCGGCGCACACCCTGAGCTCCAGTGAACTCGGTGCACAATGTGAGCTCCAGTGTTTCTGGAGCACAGCCCGAGCTCCAGTATACCCGGCGCACACCCCGAGCTTCAGTGTACCCGGCGCACAACCCGAGCTCCAGTGTACCTGGTGCACACCCCGAGCTCCAGTGTACCCGGTGCACACGCCGAGCTCCAGTGAACCCAGTGCACACCCCAAGCTCCATTGTACCCGATGCAGACCCCGAGCTCCAGTGTACTCGGTACACACTGTGAGCTCCAGTGTTCCCGGTGCACACCGTGAGCTGCACTTTACTCGGTGCACACCCCGAGCTCTGGTGTACCCATTACACACTGAGCTCCAGAGTAACCGGCGCACACCCCGTGCTCCAGTGTACCTGGCGAACACCACGAGCACCAGTGTACTGGTGCACAGCCCGAGCTCCAGTGTAGCTGGTGCACACCCCGAGCTCCAGTGTACCAGGTGCACACTCCAAGCTGCAGTGTATCCGGTGCACAGCCCGAGCTCCAGTGTACTCAGAGCACACACTGAGCACCAGTGTACACGGTGCACTCCCCGAGCTCCAGTGTACTCAGTGCAAACCCCGAGCTCCAGTGTACCCGGTGCACACACTGAGCTCCAGTGTACCTGGTGAGCAGCCCGAGCTCCAGTGTACCCGGCGCACACCCCGAGCTTCAGTATACCCGGCGCACCTCCCGAGCACCAGTGTACCCGATGCACACTCCGAGCTCCAGTGTACCCAGTGCACACCCCGTGCTCCAGTGTACCCGGCGAACACCCTGAGCTCCAGTGTACCTGGCGCACACCATGAGCTCTGGTGTATCCAGCGCGCACCTCGACATCCAGTGTACCCAGTGGACAGCCTGAGCTTCAGTATACTTGGTGCACTCCCCGAGCTCCAGTGTACCCAGTGCAAACCCCGAGCTCCAGTGTTCCCAGAGCACACACTGAGCTCCAGTGTACCTGGTGCACACCCCGAGCTCTAGAGGACCCGGTGCACTCCCCGAGCTCCTGTGTACCCAGTGCAAACCCTGAGCTCCAGTGTACCCGATCCACATCCTGAGCTCCAGTGTACCGTTGCACACCCCGAGCTCCAATGTACCCGGTGCACACCCCGAGCTCCAGTGTACCCAGTGCGCACCCCGAGCTCCAGTGTACCCAGTGCACACCGCCAGCTCCAGTGTACCCATTGCACACCACGAGTTCCAGGGTACCCGGTGCACACCGTGAGATCCTGTGTACCCGGCGTACACCCCGAGCTCCAGTGTACCTGGGGCACACCATGACCTCCAGTGTATCCAGCGCACACCCTGATCTCCAGTGTACCCAGTGCACAGCCTAAGCTCCAGTGTACCCCGTGCACACCCCGAGCTCCAGTGCACACGCCGAGCTCCAGTGTACCCGGTGCACTCCACGAGCTCCAGTGTTCTCGGTGCACACCCCAGTCTCCAGTGTACACCGCGTGCAGCCCGAGATCCAGTGAACCCGGTGCACACCCCGAGCTCCAGTGTACCCGGTGCGCAACCCGAGCTCCAGTGTACCCAGTGCACACCGCCAGCTCCAGTGTACCCATTGCACACCATGAGTTCCACTGTACCCGGTGCACACCCTGAGCTCCAGTGTACCCGGCGAACACCCCGAGCTCCAGTGTACCTGGGGCACACCATGACCTCCAGTGTATCCAGCGCACACCCCGATCTCCAGTGTACCCAGTGCACAGCCTGAGCTCCAGTGTACCTGGTGTACAACCCGAGCTCCAGTGTACCCGATGTACATCCTGAGCTCCAGTGTATCTGGTGCACACCCCAAGTGCCAGTGTACCTGGTGCACACTCCGAGCTCAAGTGTGTGCAGCGCCCACTCCGAGCTCCAGTGTACCTGGGGCACACCGTGAGCTGCAGTTTACTCGGTGCACACCCCAAGCTCCAGTGTAACCAGTGCACCCACTGAGCTCCAGTGTCCCCGGAGAACACCACGAGCACCAGTGTACCAGTGCACACCCCAAGCTCCAGTGTAGCTGGTGCACACCACGAGCTCCAGTGTACCAGGTGCACACTCCGAGCTCCAGTGTACCCTGTGCACATCCCGAGCTCCAGTGTACCCGGTGCAGTCCCCGAGCTCCAGTGTACCCAGTGCAAACCCCGAGCTCCAGTTTGCCCGGTGCACACCCCGAGCTCCAGTGTACTCGGTGCACACTGTGAGCTCCAGTGTACCCGCTGCACACCGTGAGCTGCAGTGTGCTCGATGCACACCCGAGCTCCATTGTACCAGGTGCACACCCCGAGCTCCATTGTACCTGGTGCACACCCTGAGCTGCAGTGTACCAGGTGCACACTCCGAGCTCCAGTGTATCCGGTACACACCACGAGCTCCAGTGTTCCCGGCGCACACCCCGAGCGCCAGTGAACTCGGTGCACAACGTGAGCTCCAGTGTATCTGAAGCGCATCCTGAACTCCAGTGTACCCGGTGCACACCCCGAGCTCCAGCGTACCCGGTGCACACCCTGAGCTCCAGTGTACCCGGCGCACACTCCGAGCTCCAGTGTACCCGGTGCACACCCCAGCTCCAGTGAACCCGGTGCACACCGCGAGCTCCAGTGTTCCTGGTGCACACTCCGAGCTCAGGAGTACCCGGTGCACAATCTGAGCTCCAGTGTACCCAGTGCACACCGTGAGCTCCAGTGTACCCGGTGCACACCCCGAGCTCCAATGTACTCGGTGCACACCCCAGCTCCAGTGAACCCGGTGCACACCGCGAGCTCCAGTGTTCCTGGTGCACACTCCGAGCTCAGGAGTACCCGGTGCACAATCTGAGCTCCAGTGTACCCAGTGCACACCGTGAGCTCCAGTGTACCCGGTGCACACCCCGTGCTCCAGTGTACCCGTTGAACACCCTGAGCTCCAGTGTACCTGGCGCACACCATGAGCTCCAGTGTACCCGGTGCACTCCCCGAGCTCCTGTGTACCCAGTGCAAAACCCGAGCTCCAGAGTACCCGGTGTGCACACTGAGCTCCAGTGTAGCTGGTGCACACCCCGAGCGCCAGTTTACCCAATGCACACTCTGAGCGCCAGTGTGCCCAGTGCACACCTTGAGCTCCAGTGTACCCGGTGCACACCCCGTGCTCCAGTGTACCCGGCGAACACCCTGAGCTCCAGTGTACCTGGCGCACACCATGAGCTCTGGTGTATCCAGCGCACACCACGACATCCAGTGTACCCGGTGGACAGCCTGAGCTTCAGTGTACCTGGTGCACAGCCCGAGCTGTAGAGGACCCGGTGCACTACCCGAGCTCCTGTGTACCCGTTGCACTCCCCGAGCTCCAGTGTACCCAGTGCAAACCCTGAGCTCCAGTGTACCCAGAGCACACACTGAGCTCCAGTGTACCTGGTGCACAGCCCGAGCTGTAGAGGACCCGGTGCACTACCCGAGCTCCTGTGTACCCGTTGCACTCCCCGAGCTCCAGTGTACCCAGTGCAAACCCTGAGCTCCAGTGTACCCGGTGCACACACTGAGCTCCAGTGTACCTGGTGAGCAGCCCGAGCTCCAGTGTACCCGGTGCACACCCCAAGCTCCAGTGTACCCGATCAACATCCTGAGCTCCAGTGTACCGGTGCACACCCTGAGCTCCAATGTACCCGGTGCACACCCCGAGCTCCAGTGTACCCGGTGCGCACCCCGAGCTCCAGTGTACCCAGTGCACACCGCCAGCTCCAGTGTACCCATTGCACACCGCGAGTTCCAGTGTACCCGGTGCAAACCCTGAGCTCCAGTGTACCCGGCGAACACCCCGAGCTCCAGTGTACCTGGGGAACACCATGACCTCCAGTGTATTCAGCGCACACCCCGATCTCCAGTGTACCCTGTGCACAGCCTGAGCTCCAGTGTACCCGGTGCACAGCCCAATCTCCAGTGTACCTGGTGCACACCCCGAGCTCCAGTGCACACGCCGAGCTCCAGTGTACCCGGTGCACCCCACGAGCTCCAGTGATCTCGCTGCACACCCCAGTCTCCAGCGTACACCGTGCGCAGCCCGAGATCCAGTGAACCCGGTGCACACCCCGAGCTCTAGTGTTCCAGGTGCACAATTCATGCTCCAGTGTACCCAGTGCACACCCTGAGCTCCAGTGTACCCGCTGCACAGCACTAACTCCAGTGTACCCGGTGCACACTGTGAGCGCCACTGTACCCGGTGCACACTCCGAGCTCCAGTGTACCCGGTGCACAACCCGAGCTCCAGTGTATCCGGCGCACACCCTGAACTCCAGTGTAGCCATTGCACACTCCGAGCTCCAGTGTACACTGTGCAAACCCCGAGCTCCAGTTTACCCGGCGCACTCCCTGAGTTCCAGTGTATCCTGTGCACACCCCGAGCTCCAGTGAACCCGGTGCACACCCCGAGCTCCAGCGTACCGGGTGCACACCCCGAGCTCCAGTGTACCTGGTGCACACCCCGAGCTCCAGTGTACCCGGCGCACACACTGAGCTCCAGTGAACTGGGTGCACAATGTGAGCTACAGTGTATCTGGAGCACAGCCCGAGCTCCAGTGTAACCGGCACACACCCCGAGCTTCAGTGTACCGGCGCCCACCCCGAGCTCCAGTGTACCTGGTGCACACCCCGAGCTCCAGTGTACCTGGTGCACACTCCGAGCTCAAGTGTACCAGGTGCACAATCCGAGCTCCAGTGGACCCAGTGCAAACCCCGAGCTCCAGTGTACCCGGTGCACACACTGAGCTCCAGTGTACCTGGAGCACAGCCCGAGCTCCAGTGGACCCAGTGCAAACCCCGAGCTCCAGTGTACCCGGTGCACACACTGAGCTCCAGTGTACCTGGAGCACAGCCCGAGCTCCAGTGTACCCGGCGCATACCCTGAGCTCCAGTGTACCGGGTGCACACACCGAGCTACAGTGTACGCGGTGCACACCATGAGCTCCAGTGTACCCGGTGCACACCCCGAGCTCCATTGTACCCGATGCACACCCCGAGCTCAAGTGTACCTGGTGCACACCCCGAGCTCCAGTGTACCCGGCGCACACCCCGAGCTCCAGTGTACCCGGCGCACACCCCGAGCTCCAGTGTACCCGGCGCACACCCCGAGCTCCAGTGTACCCGGCGCACACCCCGAGCTCCAGTGTACCCGGTGCACACCCCGAGCTCCAGTGTACCCGGCGCACACCCTGAGCCCCAATGAACTCGGTGCACAATGTGAGCTCCAGTGTATCTGGAGCACAGCCCGAGCTCCAGTATACCCGGCGCACACCCCGAGCTTCAGTGTACCCGGCGCACACCCCGAGCTCAATTGTGCCCGGTGCACACTCCGAGCTCCAGTGAATCCAGTTGTAAGGGTCACAAGGATCCCAAGGACACAGCAGGGTCCCAGAAAGCTGCAGATTGCCCGAGCTAAGAAGGGGGCATTTCCCCAGAAACCTGTTTAAACTGTGTGATTTTGAATTGTGTGTGCGTGGTAATTTCTAGTTTAAGCTGAGGGGAAGGTGGGGGTCTCCCAGTTGGGGAGAGGCCATACGAGAACCTCTACCCAGAGTTGGAAGGGGTCCCTGGACCCCGGAAAGGAGGAATTTTTGGATCCCATGAAAAACATTTTCTTTAAAAAGGCAACACATCATTCTCAACCGACAGAACATTCCAGAAGGAAGGGTGAACTGGGGGCCATTAGCATCTAAAGGCCCTGGTCACCCCAACCCAAAACACCAGATGCAACACCTCTACAGGGCAGGAGCTCAACCCAAAACAAACCTCACAAAGAGGGAACAGACTGGTCAGAGCCAGGAGCTTCCAAAGCCAAACAAGACAAAGGAAAAGGATTAACCGACAATCTAGTCTACACTTCGCACCTACTCACACTTTGAGCACCGGACCGGACACAAAGGGACAGCCATCACCAGACCATTATTGGTATCTAAAGACAAAGGACTCTCAAGCCCAGATACAGTATAACTGGGGTGAGAGTCTCACAGACAGCATGTGCGTGTGGAGGCAGAGTCGAAGGAACGCCCGACGAGAAGGAAGGAAGAAGAAGCCCGCGGACCACGGAGGCATCGGAACCAGAGACCGGAGAGCGAGGGGGGAGAAAAGCGCGCTGTTCCGGACCGAAAGGCGTTTTCAAAACCGTACGGAAGGGGACTGTGAGTATGAGCTTTCCTCAATGAGGATCACCCCACTTAGTGATAGGAGGATGGGAGGCTTGTGGTAATAGGAATAGGGTTTAAGGTCATTTTAGTTCGGTTTCACCCTATGTTTTCCCTTCCCAGAACGATTGGTTAAGTTTAAAGTTCTATGTTTAAGGTGCTGTTTTAAGAACTTGTTCAGGTTTAAAGACATCAAGGAACTTTCAGTGGGAAGTGCTGTGTGGAGTTCGGTACTGAGATTATTGCCTTGCTTGTGTTTCACGTGTCCAAATAAAGTGAGTTGTATCTTTTATCCGGTGTCTGCTTCTGGTTACTGCAATTTGAATCTGTCACAAATGTCCAAGCTGTAATTCGTGTTGTAGAACAGTAGTGGGGGAAGTGGGATTCAAAACCTCACGCCAGTAATTTGGGGGATGAGCTGCAATTGGGAATGAGCAATTAGATTAAGTGGGACAGGCTGAAACTCTGCCTGGGGTTGTATCTGGTATAAACAACCAAGAAGTACTTACTCAGAGAAATTCTCTGAGGACTGTGATTTGCTATAAACAGTCAAAAGCCCCAAACTCCTCAGGGACTGTACATCAGCCTGAGGTACCCAGGACTACCTGGGTGTAAGATAACCCCCCTTACAAAATGGCGAGCCAGGTAGGAGAATGTGTAAGCAAAGACAATGTGACAGACAGCAGTCCAGAGGTTGAACCAGAAACTAGAATGAAGGAGAAACTAGGAGACTATATCTGTACCAAGCTCAATGTTAGAAAACCATGGGTGATGGGCCTGCTGCGCAGTGCACGCCCAGAGGCAGCTGCAGCAAAGTGGACCCAGGGTAAAGACCACAAAGCTAATGTGGAGAAGGCAGTCTGGCTGCTGTGCCTAGAAAAGCAAGTAAAGTTGCTCGACAGGCAGGTGGCGACCCTCCAAGCAGAGGTGGTAGATTTAAAAGAAAGGTCCCGTGCCGAGGTGTTAGATTTAGAGGAGCAGGCTCGGGCAGCAGGGGAGGTAGCAAAGGAAAAGATAGCAGCTGTGGAAGAGAAGCTGGCTGAGGCACTTGAGCAACTAGCAGACGAAAGGAGAGAAAGGGCTATGGAGGCAGAGAGTTCTCGAATTTACAAGGAGTACCTGCAGGCGCAGGTAACAGGAGCCCAAACTGCAGCATTGAGGCTGCAAGAAAGAAATGCTCGCTATGCTCAAGAGAACGCTGAGTTGGGGGAGGATTTAAAGGAGGTTAGGGCAGCCTGGAAGCTCACGTGGCAGGAGGCGAGTCAAGCCCCGGCCACGGACCACGGCCCCTGCCTGGACCAAATCAAGTACCTCACCCAAGCTATAGCTAAGTCCCAGAGAGGCGTAGTGTGTTCGGTCACACCGGCCCCAGAAAGGGGGCAGGAGGAGGAAGAGGAGGTTAGATCCCTCCCCACAGCCCCTGCAATGGAGCCGGAGCTTGAGCCACAGGAGCCAAGCAAGCCGGTGGGACCAGGGCCAGTGTGTCCCGTCGCCCACGTGAAATTTGGTCCAGCTGTAAATGGGGTCCCGGGAGCAGTGACTAGCCGTTTCGTTCTGCCCCACTGTGTGCCTCAGTTACAGGCGATGGTCACCCACTTCTCTAAACTGGGATATAAAGGGGATGCCACTGCTCACTTTCTTAAAGTAGAGCAGGCGGGGGATTTAAACGGTTGCGACCAGGGAGAGAGAGCCAAGATGCTACTATTTTCCCTGGAAGAGGAGGTGGCCGACAACCTCTCCTCTGATAGTAAGATAGGGAGGAACACATTCGCCCAAGTCAAGGAGGAGGTCCTGGATGTGTTGGGGGCGGATGATGGTAGCTCCTTCTCCCGAGTTGAGAAGACTCAGCAAAGGGCAAAGGAGAACCCCAGGTGTTTTGCAGACAGGCTGTGGATAGCGTTCAATGAGGCCCGTGCAGGGGGTCTGGACCGAGCGGCCCTGGGAGCAGATGATCGGGTTCGCTGGTTTCGCACCCTGATAGCCAACAGCACTCCGGAGCTGCGAACCCAGGCACGAGCCTGGTTTGACCCCCGAGACCCCCAGCTTGCAGAGGAGACAGTCCTCCGGCAGCTTACCATTTTCTTTAAAAGTGCCCAAGCAGAAGGGAAGACAGGGAAGGGTAAGATCTGTGAGATCACACCCGCCCAGGGGCGAAGGGAATGGAGGCAGGAGGGCAAAAACTCAAACAGCCAGTACAGACCCTTCCGTCCCGTGGATAGCCCACACCCAATTAGGAGAGAGATGGGCTGGGAGGGAAGAGATGGCTCCAGACCAAGCAGGGAGAAAGCCTGCTTCGGGTGTGGGGAGCTAGGGCATTGGAGAAAGGAGTGTGAGAATCCTTGGAGGGATCAAAGGGCCCCTGCCCCTGCTGAACCAAGCGCAGACCAAGCCCAGAAAGCCAAACAGGCTGCAGCTCAAACCCAAAAGAGGCAGGCTCCTCAGCCACCAGCAGCCCCAGCTCAGAAATCCAGCCAGCCAGCAGCCCAGAGCGCGCCGCAGCAGGGCAGCCTGAAGGACATACTGAAGGGAGCGCTGAAGGTTTTAGAGGATCAGGAGTGGGGCCAGATAGCTACAGTGCAGGGGGAGAAGATCTCCCAGGCTGCAGAATCCTGACTAGCCCCCGGGGAACCTGTCTACCTGTGCCCGGTGAGCTATGATGAGTGGAAGCGACCGCGCGTTGAACTGGAGGTGCAGGGTGTCAGGGGATCATATCTGCTGGACACAGGGGCTTCGGTGACCCTGGTCCATGCAGACAGCCCCAGCACCTCACCCCTGTCCAGCGGCGTCCCTTTCGGCCTCACAAGCTTCACCAACAGTGAGCAGACAGGATTCCTCACAGTTCCAGTCCAGCTGCGCTTGGGACCTCTCCAGGAGCAATGGACTTGCGTTTTAACCAAGTGGAAGGGGACAGGTCAGGGGATACTGGGGGCTGATTTTACCAGCCACCAAGGCATCCTCATCGACCTGAGGAACCACTGCCTTTGGGGGGCAGTGGGGGACTTAGGTACGGAGGAGCTCGCGATCATACAGGGCGCACAGGAGAAAGGGGTCCTGTGCACAGTCAAACCCAAAGAGGGTTATGACCTGGCAGCCCTGATCAACAGCACCCTGGTACAGTTCCAAGCAGTTATGCAGGCAAATTTAAAGGCCTTCGCCACTCACAAACACGACTGTGGAAGGATGCATGGGGTAGAAGTCAGGGTAGATGGGGACCCCATGACGTGCCCGCAGCGACAGTACAATTTCCCGAGGGAGGCTGAGGCAGATTTAACCATCGCTCTGGGATCCCTGGTTGAGCAAGGGGTTTTAAGAACGATAGCAACCCATGTGAACTCTCCACTTTGGCCGGTGAAGAAGCCGGACAATTCATGGAGAGCCACAGTGGACTATCGAGTCTTGAATAAAAATATCCCAGCCTGCGCCCCTACAGTGGCTGCAGTAGCCGACCTCATTGGAAGTATTCCAGCCTCCGCAACCATCTTCACAGTGCTGGATATTTCCAATGGTTTCTGGTCTGTCCCACTCAGAAGGGAAGATCAGTATAAGTTTGCCTTCACTTTTAAAGGGCAGCAGTATACTTGGAATTGTTTGCCACAGGGTTTCCACAATTCGCCAAGTATATTCCACCAGTGCATGGCTGACAGTTTAAAGGACTTCAGCCAGCCTGGGCAGCTGGTGCAATACGTGGATGACCTGCTGCTATTCTCTGAGACAGAGGAAGAGCATGGCCCCCTATTGGCCGAGCTACTGGAAACGCTATGGGAAGCAGGGTTGAAGGTAAACCCCAAGAAAGCGCAGGTAGGGCAAAGGGAAGTAAAATTCCTGGGTCTGACCCTACGCGCAGGAGAAAGAGCGATAGATGGGGCTCGGAGGAAGGCAGTGCAGGAGCTGCCTGCCCCCACCACAGTCACAGGGGTCCGATCATTCCTGGGATTGACCGGCTACTGCAGGGACTTTATTGAGGGGTATGCTGCCACTGCAGCCCCTCTACTCCGTCTTCTGCATAAGGGTGTGGACTGGGAGTGGGATGAGGGGTGCAGGGAAGCATTTGAGCGCCTCAAGAGGGACCTCCAGACCGCGCCGGCCCTGGGAGCAATTAATGGGGAAGAGGAGTTCTACCTGGAAGTAGCCGCCAGCGGGGACAGCTTAAGCTCAGTGCTGCTTCAGGAAAGGCACGGCCAGCTGAGACCTGTGGTCTACTCCTCCAGGGTCCTCACCGACGTGGAGAGAGGATACTCCAATTGTGAAAGGCATCTGCTGGCCACTCACTGGGCAGTGAAACGGTCGCGGGTTTTCACAGGTGCATCCACAGTGACCCTCCTCACCCATCACACCCCGACTCAGATGCTGCTGGATGGGAGAATCAAGGATGGGACTGTGAGCAGTGTGCGCATTGCTCGCTGGACCCTCCTGCTCTCATCAATGCCCCTGAAAGTAAAAGGACTGTGTGATCCCAAGCTGACAGCCAATATGCTTTATGCAGGGGAGACTCATCAGTGCTCAGTCGAAGGGGTCTGGGACATCGACATCGGTCTCCGGGCAGGGATACACCCCACGGGCCGGGAGATCTATGTGGATGGATCCAGTACAATGTCAGCAGGGGAGAGGCTCACAGGGTGCGGGATTTATGATCCTGGGGCGGGCATTGCCCTGACCATAAAGCTCCCGAGCACCATGAACGATGAACGCCCAGCATGCTGAACTGTCGGCGGTGGTGTATGTAGTGACCCACCCCGAGGAGTTCCCTAGACCCTACACGATTTGCAGCGACAGTATGTTCACCTGCAACTCGTGCACTGAGTATCTGGCCATCTGGGCACGCCGGGGGTACACCTCAGCGGATGGGAAACCCCTGGCAACAAAGCCGTTGCTACAGAGGATAATGGCCGCAGTAAGGACCGAAGGGGATATTTATATCCATAAGGTAAAGGCTCACTCCAAAACGGAGCCTCGAGCGGAAGGGAACGGTATGGCCGACGCACTGGCCAAAGAAGGGGCTCGAGAGGGCACCTTCTGGAATCCTTACGAGGGGGGTCCAGTAGCCGCTCTCCAGGGCGGGACAGGGGCACAAGGGAGCGCAGGGGTAGCATTGGCCCCAGACCGACAGGTGGTCCAGGCGCAGGATCCCGTCCTTAAGGCCGTCCTGGAGAAGCTAAAAAAGGGGGAAAAGGTCGAAGGACCTTACGGAGGGGCAGCATTCCAGATCAAAGAAAGGATGCTGTTCAGAGGGGATCAGTGGGTCGTACCGAAGCAGCACCAGAGGGAGTTCCTCCAACTGGCCCATGAGGGTCCAGGAGCGGGGCACCCCGGACTTGAGACCACCTGGCAACGGGTGGAACAGGTGGGGTGGTGGGTAGGACTCAGGGAAGACGTCCGAGAGTTCTGCGCAAGCTGCCTGGTGTGTGCAGCAAACAATCCAGATCCCCAGAAAAGAAAGGTGTCGATGGGACACATTAGGAGGGTAGAGGGACCATGGCAGTCGATCCAGGTCGACTACATCGGGCCCCTACCCACCGCCCAGGGAGGCTACAAGTTCTGTTTAGTGCTTGTGGATGTGTTTTCAAAATGGGTTGAAGCCTTCCCCTGCCGAACAGCCACAGCACTAGGAACCGCTAGAATTTTAGTAAGGGAAGTGTTCTCCAGATGGGGACTTCCCCAGTATGTGGAATCAGACCAGGGAAGCCACTTCACAGGACAGGTCATGCAAGCAACCCTCAAGGTGCTGGGCATAAAAGGGAAGTGGCACGTCTCACACAACCCACAGTCTTCAGGCATTGTGGAGCGTTCAAATCGTACCATCAAAGAAAGGCTGCGTAAGGAAACGGCAGACTCTCCCAAGAAGTGGGCGGAGGTCTTACCGTTGGTCCTTATGGGTGTCCGGGCCAGCCAGTCAAAGAGCACCGGGTATTCCCCACATGAGCTAATGACCGGGCGGACCATGAGGACCCCCACCCATGTACTAGCCCCAGTACTCACCGAAGGACAGGCCAGGGAGGTAAACCGGGACAAGTTTACCAAGAATCTGCATGAGCGCCTCAAGCAGATTCACTGGCAGGCAGCATAGGAGTAACAAGCTGTTACTGGAGCCTAGGAAGCACCACGAGTGGGAGGTGGGAGACCAAGTCATGGTGAGGAACTTCGCCCGGGTGGGGGTGTTCGAAGCATTATACCAGGGACCTTATGCCATTGTGGACAAAGCCAGCCCCATGGTGTATGCAGTGAAACTACCTCGCAGAACCAAGTGGTTTCACATTAACCAATGTAAACTATTCAACCCGGGGGAGCCTCGCACAAAGAAAGGAAAGGCAGGAGTAGGGGCCGGTCTGGGAGACAACAGCCTCCCGACCACAGCCAAGACACCGGTGCCTGCAGCAGGTACAGCCACCGCGCCAGCCCCAGCAAAGGGGGCGGTGGGCTGTATGACTGGGCAGCTCACACCTATGCATTGGGACTCAGACGAGACCCCAGATGCCCCACCCACTCCGAGTCCACGGCGAATGAGCCCAAGGGAGCCGTGGACACTGGCCAATCTATGGCCTATGGGGAGTCCCCTATCAGGAGCCACTGGGGGGGAGAAGTCCCCCAGGGAAGGGGAGCCCACCCCAGTCGGACAGCCTACAGGAGGAGGGGTTAGAAGGGTGCATTTTGAAACTCCGCCCAGGGAGGAGGATACCGATAGGTCAGTTTCTCCACAGTCCAATAGGCAGAATGAAGAGATAGAAGGGGAGTACACAGAGGACAGGGCAGACCTCTGGGACCGAAGCCAAGCATCTAACGGGGGACCTGAGACTAGTGTAGGGAAGGCAGCCACTGCAACCCCGCCGCCAGTGCTCGAGTGGAGAGCGCGCGGAGGAGGGAGTGAGGGCTCCGGGAGGATGGTTTGGGATTCCGGGGGCACCCAGGGACCGGGGACAGACCCGCCCGGGAGACCCGTCCGAGTGCCAAAACAAGTGGTTAAGTGGACTCCAGACTTCAGGCCGCGTTACCGGCCAAGAAAGAAGCTGAAGAAACGCTTCCTCAGGACCAGCCCTGGCCACCCGGAGACGGGTGGCAGCAGTACAGACTAAGATAAAACTTTAAAGTTCGGTCCTGGGATAAAAAAAAAAAGGGGGGGGTTCTATTATGATGTGAAAGAGTATTTTTGAGGATATTATGTTATACGAGCCAAGCCTGGGTGAACCTAAGGCAAGGCCCTCTGTTTTGTGTTACAGAATGATGGAAAAGATGGAAATAGCGCTATTCGGGATAACCACACTAATCGCACTGGTCCTGATACGAGTGAGCGAGGGACGCAGAGGAGACCGCGAATTGGCTTATGTATACGGGTGCTCGGGAGGAAAGCCTCCCACAGTCACGACCGGAGGCGGGACACCAAGGGTAGAGGGGACCGAGGAGTACTTCCATGAGGGAAGGTGGCCAGGGTGGTTGGGGTCCAATTCGACCAAGTATTCTAGCCAGCCCGGGGTCACGTATGGGGAAGCATCCGTCCACTGCCCTAGGAGAACCATGAACGCCTCCCGGGTTGAAGTGACAGAGGGGAAGAGAGTTTGTTTACATTGTGAGGGGAAGATCCCGCTGGGAAGGTGGTGGTGGCTCAGGAAGCTGAGCAAGGATATGGAGAACCCGAAAGCTGACTGGGAGCGACTGGATAACAGCACCTACCGGACTGTAACGGGAAAGGGAGGGGGAGTGAGTGTGTGTTGGGACAAGTGGTGGAAGTCTGAGGAAGGCATGTATGTGTGCATGTGGGGCTCGAGTAGGGTCTGCCCGGAGGGCCTGTCTATAGCCTTTTTGAGACACTGGTTGGACGAGGGGAGCGGCGTCAGGTGGAACATCTCTGGAGCCGCCTGTGTCACCCCAAAAATCCCTATCAGCATGAACGCCACTCACCTGACAGCACGACCAAGACAACCCATACCTACCGCACCGACAGCTCCAATAGCAGTTGACAGATGTCCACCCACCACCCAGGGCCCAGGGAATGGTCTAGTTCTAGTCCCCACCGACAAACTACTTTACCAGGGGATACACTACGCAGTGGCTTCGGTGATCCTAAATCTAACAGAAGTCCACTTACCAAAGTGGTGCCCGAAAGAGACCGAACGGTTGTACCAGACCCTCCTCCGGGAGATGTTCAGGCAGTTCTACGAATTGGACCTGGGACACACCGGGGGCGAAACAGCATACGAAGCGGAAGCAGCACAGGAAGCAGATACAGTGTACATAGGCAGGCAAAAAAGGGGTTTGATAAATGATGGGTTCACCGCTTTTAACACAGGGACCTCCATGATCAATAGCATGGATAATGCCCAATTGGCCATGCAAATCCGGGGGTTAAAGAACCAGCTCAGGAAGATACTGGGGGATGAGAATAGGGTAGTAGGGGAGGAGTTACATGAGGACCAGGCAATGACCATCCATTTAAAGGAGGTCATTGCCGAATTGGAAAAGCATGCCAGGGTGATCAATGAGTTGATCAGGGAAGATAGGAATGCGTCAGGACAGGCTGCCCAAAATGAGGTTTGTGTCCTATATGGGGCCTGGCTGCTGGGAGAGGGGCGGAGCAATTTAGAGGACCTGAAACAAGGCCTCGTCCCCTCCTGGATCAGCAATAAGCACCTGGAGGCACTCCACCCGTTCAACCACTCATTGAGCCCATGTCAGCTCCGTTTGGCCTCAGAGACGTACCCTGTTCCTGTAGATTGCGGGAAGTCGAACCACACCATCATGGGGATAATAGTGAGGATACCTGTACTGGGGGAGGCAGCCGTGCCTGCGCCCTTGTACAGGGTAGAGAACATTGGAGTTATCCACGGAGGGGTACATGTCCGGTTCCACACGGTCCCCCCCATGTCAAAAGGTGGGAGCACTCTATAACAGGGACAGACCTTTCTGGGTGCCGAAGCAAGGGGTCACATATAGTCTTGTGTCCCCAGCACTTGAACAGTTTTGCTAGACCTCAGTGTGGGTTCAAGGCTGCCAACTCCGCACCTATAAATTGCACCATGGAGGTGATGGCTGTGGACCATGTACCACCCCAGGTGGCATATGTAGGGGGTGGGACCTATTGTGTTACCACCAGCGTGAAGCACTACCGGTACGGACAGAACGTGTCATGTCCGGTCAGTGACAGCAGTTTCTGCTTCAAGCCACAGGCTGAGGTTCAAGTGGCCCAGGAACAAATTACTCCGATCCCGGACCCCTCCACGGTTCACCTCACTATAAAACACAACACCTCTAACTTGCAGGATTATGCTGCACATTTTGGATACCCTATTCCCTTCCTGCCTGAACACTTAACCACATTATTGAAAGCAGTTGCATTATCACAGAAACATTTTTATACCTTACTACAAAAAACGATAGAGTTGGGGGCAGAGATCGAGGAAATTGCGGCTAGACCATGGTGGGACATAGGGCTCGACGTAGAGATCACCCCCTGGGAACGCATCGCATCTCATGCCCTGGTGATCGGTCAGCTAGTAGTAATGTTTTATTTAATATTCATCACCTGTAAGATGAGAAGAGCAAACCGTCAGGCCCGCTATGTACACGCGATGGAGGGATTAGGGGCCAAATAGGACTGTGACGCAAAGCAGAGAAAAGTCGTATATGGAGCAGTGTATAATGGAAATAATGTGTGGAGTGATTTGGTGTATTGGGAAATGTTATTTGGATATTGTGTGTGTACCCTAGATATGTACATTTGTAATTAGAGTGTTAACAAAATGTCCGTTTACTTTGTAAGGAAACCAGGATCCTTGCTCCCGCGCTTGGTGACACTCTATATTGGAGAGTGTCAAACGGGGGCCTGTAAGGGTCACAAGGATCCCAAGGACACAGCAGGGTCCCAGAAAGCTGCGGATTGCCCGAGCTAAGAAGGGGGCATTTCCCCAGAAACCTGTTTAAACTGTGTGATTTTGAATTGTGTGTGCGTGGTAATTTCTAGTTTAAGCTGAGGGGAAGGTGGGGGTCTCCCAGTTGGGGAGAGGCCATACGAGAACCTCTACCCAGAGTTGGAAGGGGTCCCCGGACCCCAGAAAGGAGGAATTTTTGGATCCCATGAAAAACATTTTCTTTAAAAAGGCAACACATCATTCTCAACCGACAGAACATTCCAGAAGGAAGGGTGAACTGGGGGCCATTAGCATCTAAAGGCCCTGGTCACCCCAACCCAAAACACCAGATGCAACACCTCTACAGGGCAAGAGCTCAACCCAAAACAAACCTCACAAAGAGGGAACAGACTGGTCAGAGCCAGGAGCTTCCAAAGCCAAACAAGACAAAGGAAAAGGATTAACGGACAATCTAGTCTACACTTCGCACCTACTCACACTTTGAGCACCGGACCGGACACAAAGGGACAGCCATCACCGGACCATTATTGGTATCTAAAGACAAAGGACTCTCAAGCCCAGATACAGTATAACTGGGGTGAGAATCTCACAGACAGCATGTGCGTGTGGAGGCAGAGTCGAAGGAATGCCCGACGAGAAGGAAGGAAGAAGAAGCCCGCGGACCACGGAGGCATCGGAACCAGAGACCGGAGAGCGAGGGGGGAGAAAAGCGTGCTGTTCCGGACCGAAAGCGTTTTCAAAACCGTACGGAAGGGGACTGTGAGTATGAGCTTTCCTCAATGAGGATCACCCCACTTAGTGATAGGAGGATGGGAGGCTTGTGGTAATAGGAATAGGGTTTAAGGTCATTTTAGTTCGGTTTCACCCTATGTTTTCCCTTCCCAGAACAATTGGTTAAGTTTAAAGTTCTATGTTTAAGGTGCTGTTTTAAGAACTTGTTCAGGTTTAAAGACATCAAAGAACTTTCAGTGGGAAGTGCTGTGTGGAGTTCGGTACTGAGATTATTGCCTTGCTTGTGTTTCACGTGTCCAAATAAAGTGAGTTGTATCTTTTATCCGGTGTCTGCTTCTGGTTACTGCAATTTGAATCTGTCACAAATGTCCAAGCTGTAATTCGCGTTGTAGAACAGTAGTGGGGGAAGTGGGATTCAAAACCTCACGCCAGTAATTTGGGGGATGAGCTGCAATTGGGAATGAGCAATTAGATTAAGTGGGACAGGCTGAAACTCTGCCTGGGGCTGTATCTGGTATAAACAACCAAGAAGCACTTACTCAGAGAAATTCTCTGAGGACTGTGATTTGCTATAAACAGTCAAAAGCCCCAAACTCCTCAGGGACTGTACATCAGCCTGAGGTACCCAGGACTACCTGGGTATAAGATAACCCCCCTTACACAGTGCACACCCCAAGCTCCACTGTACCCGATGCAGACCCCGAGCTCCAGTGTTCCCTGTGCACACCGTGAGCTGCACTTTACTCGGTGCACACCCCGAGCTCCGGTGTACCCATTACACACTGAGCTCCAGAGTAACCGGCGCACATCCCGAGCTCCAGTGTACCCGGCGAACACCACGAGCACCAGTGTACTGGTGCACACCCCGAGCTCCAGTGTAGCTGGTGCACACCCCGAGCTCCAGTGTACCAGGTGCACACTCCAAGCTCCAGTGTATCCGGTGCACACCCCGAGCTCCAGTGTACACGGCGCACACCCTGG
Organism: Somniosus microcephalus; assembly: GCF_052327205.1. NCBI lineage: Eukaryota > Metazoa > Chordata > Chondrichthyes > Squaliformes > Somniosidae > Somniosus > Somniosus microcephalus. The sequence goes on from NC_140987.1 coordinate 265,035,287, forward strand.
CTCCAGTGTACCTGGTGCACATCCTGAGCTCCAGCGTACCTGGTGCACACTCCGAGCTTAAGTGTGCCCGGCACACACTCCGAGCTCCAGTGCACCCGATGCACACCCCGAGCTCCAGTGTACCCGGTGCACACCCTGAGCTCCAGTGTACTCGGTGCACACCGTGAGCTCCAGTGTACCCGGTGCACACAGTGAGCTGCAGTGTACCCGGTGCACTCCCCGAGCTCCAGTGTACCCAGTGCAAACCCTGAGCTCCAGTGTACCCGGTGCACACACTGAGCTCCAGTGTACCTGGAGCACAGCCCGAGCTCCAGTGTACCCGGCGGATACCCTGAGCTCCAGTGTACACGGCGCACACCCTGGCTCCAGTGTACCTGGTGCACATCCTGAGCTCCAGTGTACCTGGTGCACACTCCGAGCTCAATTGTGCCCGGTGCACACTCCGAGCTCCAGTGAACCCAGTGCACACCCCAAGCTCCAGTGAACCCGATGCAGACACCGAGCTCCAGTGTACTCGGTGCACACTGTGAGCGCCAGAGTTCCCGGTGCACACCGTGAGCTGCACTTTACTCGGTGCACACCCCGAGCTCCGGTGTACCCATTACACACTGAGCTCCAGAGTAACCGGCGCACACCCCGAGGTCCAGTGTACCCGGCGAACACCACGATCACCAGTGTACTGGTGCACACCCCGTGCTCCAGTGTAGCTGGTGCACACCCGGAGCTCCAGTGTACCAGGTGCACACTCCAAGCTCCAGTGTATCCGGTGCACACCCCGAGCTCCAGTGTACCCGGTGCACTCCCCCAGCTCCAGTGTACCCAGTGCAAACCCCGAGCTCCAGTGTACCCGGTGCACACACTGAGCTCCAGTGTACCTGGAGCACAGCCCGAGCCCCAGTGTACCTGGCGCATACCCTGAGCTCCAGTGTACACGGCGCACACCCTGAGCTCCAGTGTACCTGGTGCACATCCTGAGCTCCAGTGTACCTGGTGCACACTCCGAGCTCAAGTGTGCCCGGCACACACTCCGAGCTCCAGTGTACCCGATGCACACCCCTAGCTCCAGTGTACCCGGTGCACACCCCGAGCTCCAGTGTACTCGGTGCACACCGTGAGCTCCAGTGTACCCGGTGCACACAGTGAGCTGCAGTGTACCCATTACACACTGAGCTCCAGAGTAACCGGCGCACACCCCGAGCTCCAGTGTACCCGGCGAACACCACGAGCACCAGTGTACCGGTGCACACCCCAAGCTCCAGTGTAGCTGGTGCACACCCCGAGCTCCAGTGTACCAGGTGCACACTCCAAGCTCCAGTGTACCCATTACAAACTGAGCTCCAGAGCACCCGGTGCACACCCCGAGCTCCAGTGTACCCGGTGCACACCCTGAGCTCCAGTGTACCCGGTGCTCACCCCAAGCTCCAGTGTACCCGGTGCACACCCCCAGCTCCAGTGTACCCGGCGCACACTCCGAACTCCAGTGTAACCAGTGTGCACCGTGAGCTCCAGTGTACCCGGTGCACACCCCATGCTCCAGTGTACCCGGCGAACAACCTGAGCTCCAGTGTACCTGGCGCACACCATGAGCTGCAGTGTATCCAGCGCACACCACGATCTCCACTGTATCCGGTGCACAGCCTGAGCTCCAGTGTACCCGGTGCACACCCCGAGCTCCAGTGTGCCCAGTGCAAAACCCCAGCTCCAGAGTACCTGGTGCACACACTGAGCTCCAGTGTACCTGGTGCACACCCCGAGCACCAGTGTACCCGAAGCACACTCCGAGCTCCAGTGCACCCAGTGCACACCTTGAGCTCCAGTGTACCCGGTGCACACCCCGTGCTCCAGTGTAACCGGAGAACACCTGAGCTCCAGTGTACCTGGCACACACCATGAGCTCTGGTGTATCCAGCGCACACCACGACATCCAGTGTACCCGGTGGACAGCCTGAGCTCCAGTGTACCTGGTGAGCAGCCCGAGCTCCTGTGCAGCCGGTGCACTCCCCGAGCTCCAGTGTACCCTGTGCAAACCCCGAGCTCCAGTGTACCCGGTGCACACACAGAGCTCCAGTGTACCTGGTGAGCAGCCCGAGCTCCAGTGTACCCGGTGCACACCCCGAGCTCCAGTGTACCCGATCCACATCCTGAGCTCCAGTGTACCGGTGCACACCCCGAGCTCCAGTATACCCGGTGCGCACCCCAAGCTCCAGTGTACCCAGTGCAAACCGCCAGCTCCAGTGTACCCATTGCACACCGCGAGTTCCAGTGTACCCGGTGCACACCCTGAACTCCAGTGTGCCGGTGCACACCCCGAGCTCCAGTGTACCCGGTGCGCACCCCAAGCTCCAGTGTACCCAGTGCACACCGCCAGCTCCAGTGTACCCATTGCACACCGCGAGTTCCAGTGTACCCGGTGCACACCCTGAACTCCAGTGTACCCGGCGAACACCCCGAGCTCCAGTGTACCTGGGGCTCACCATGACCTCCAGTGTATCCAGCACACACCCCGATCTCCAGTGTACCCAGTGCACAGCCTGAGCTCCAGTGTACCCGGTGCACACCCCAATCTCCAGTGTACATGGTGCACACCACGAGCTCCAGTGCACACGCCGAGCTCCAGTGTACCCAGTGCACCCCACGAGCTCCAGTGTTCTCGGTGCAAACCCCAGTCTCCAGTGTACACCGTGCGCAGCCCGAGATCCAGTGAACCCGGTGCACACTGAGCACCAGTGTACCCGGTGCACACCCCGAGCTCTAGTGTTCCAGGTGCACAATTCATGCGCCAGTGTACCCAGTGCACACCCTGAGCTCCAGTGTACCCGGTGCACAGCACGAACTCCAGTGCACCCGGTGCACACTGTGAGCGCCACTGTACCCGGTGCACACTCCGAGCTCGAGTGAACCCGATGCAGTCCCCGAGCTCCAGTGTACTCAGTGCACACTGTGAGCTCCAGTGTACCCGGTGCACACCATGAGCTGCACTTTACTCGGTGCACACCCCGAGCTCCGGTGTACCCGTTACACACTGAGCTCCAGAGTAACCGGCGCACACCCCGAGCTCCAATGTACCCGGCGAACACCACGAGCACCAGTGTACCGGTGCACACCCCGAGCCCCAGTGTAGCTGGTGCACAAACTGAGCTCCAGTGTACCTGGAGCACAGCCCGAGCTCCAGTGTACCTGGCGCATACCCTGAGCTCCAGTGTACACGGCGCACACCCTGAGATCCAGTGCACCCGGTGCACACCCAGAGCTCCAGTGCACCCGGTGCACACCCCGAGCTCCAGTGTACTCGGTGCACACCGTGAGCTCCAGTGTACCCGGTGCACACCGTGAGCTGCAGTGTACTCGGTGCACACCCCGAGTTCCAGTGTACCCATTACACACTGAGCTCCAGAGCACCCGGCGCACACCCCGAGCTCCAGTGTACCCGGTGCACACCCTGAGCTCCAGTGTACCCGGTGCTCACCCCAAGCTCCAGTGTACCCGGTGCACACATTGAGCTCCAGTGTACTTGGAGCACAGCCCGAGCTCCAGTGTACCCGACGCATACCCTGAGCTCCAGTGTACACGGCGCACACCCTGAGATCCAGTGTACCTGGTGCACATCCTGAGCTCCAGTGTACCTGGTGCACACTCTGAGCTCAAGTGTGCCCGGCGCACACTCCGAGCTCCAGTGTAACCGGTGCACACACCGAGCTCCAGTGTACCCGGTGCACACCCCGAGCTCCAGTGTACTCGGTGCACACCGTGAGCTCCAGTGTACCCGGTGCACACCGTGAGCTGCAGTGTACTCGGTGCACACCCCGAGCTCCAGTGTACCCATTACACACTGAGCTCCAGAGCACCCGGCACACGCCCCGAGCTCCAGTGTACCCGGTGCACACCCTGAGCTCCAGTGTACCCGGTCCTCACCCCAAGCTCCAGTGTGCCTGGTGCACACCCCCAGCTCCAGTGTACCCGGCGCACACTCCGAGCTCCAGTGTAACCGGTGCACAGCGTGATCTCCAGTGTACCCGGTGCACACCCCGAGCTTCAGTGTACCCGGTGCACTCCCCGAGCTCCAGTGTACCCGGTGCACACCCCGAGCTCCAGTGTACCCAATGCACAAACCGAGCTCCAGTGTACCCGCTGCACACCCCAAGCTCCAGTTTACGTGGTGCACTCCCCGAGCTCCAGTGTACCCAGTGCAAACCATGAGCTCCAGTGTACCCGGTGCACACACTGAGCTCCAGTGTACCTGGTGCACACCCCGAGCTCTAGGGTACCCAGTGCACACTCCAAGCTCCAGTGTACCCGTTGCACTCCCCAAGCTACAGTGTATCCAGTGCAAACCCCGAGCTCCATTGTACCCAGTGCACACACTGAGCTCCAGTGTACCTGGTGAACAACTTGAGCTCCAGTGCACCCGATGCACATCCTGAGTTCCAGTGTACCTGGTGCACACCCCGAGCTCCAGTGTACCTGGTGCACACTCCGAGCTCAAGTGTGCTCGGTGCCCACTCCAAGCTCCAGTGTACCTGGGATACAACGTGAGCTGCAGTTTACTCGGTGCACACCCCGAGCTCCAGTGTACCCGGCGAACACCCCCAGCTCCAGTGTACCTGTTGCACACTCCGAGCTCAAGTGTGCCCGGCACCCACTCCGAGCTGCAGTGTACCTGGGGCACAACGTGAGCTGCAGTTTACTCGGTGCACACCCCGAGCTCCAGTGTACCCAGTGCACACTCCGAGCTCCAGTGTACCCTGTGCACACCCCGAGCTCCAGTGTACCCGGTGCACTCCCCGAGCTCCAGTGTACCCAGTGCAAACCCCGAGCTCCAGTTTGCCCGGTGCACATACTGAGCTCCAGTGTACCTGGGGCACAGCCCGAGCTCCAGTGTACCGGGTGCACACCCTAAGCTCCAGTGTACCTGGTGCACACGTCGAGCTCAATTGCGCCCGGCGCTCATTCAGAGCTCCAGTTTACCCGGTGCACACCCCGAGCTCCAGTGTACCTAGTGCAGACCCCGAGCTCCAGTGTACTCGGTGCACACTGTGAGCTCCATTGTACCAGGTGCACACCCCGAGCTCCAGTGTACCTGGTGCACACCCTGAGCTCCAGTGTACCCGGTGCACACCCCAAGCTCCAGTGTACCTGGTGCACTGCCCGAGCTCCAGTGTACCCAGTGCAAACCCTGAGCTCCAGTGTACCCGATGCACACCCCGAGCACCAGTGTACCCGGTGCACACCCTGAGCTCCAGTGTACTCGGTGCACACCGTGAGCTCCAGTGTACCCGGTGCATACCCCGAGCTCCAGTGTACCCAGTGCAAACCCCGAGCTCCGGTGTACCCATTACACACTGAGCTCCAGATTAACCGGCGCACACCCCGAGGTCCAGTGTACCCGGCGAACACCACGATCACCAGTGTACAGGTGCACACCCCGAGCTCCAGTGTAGCTGGTGCACACCCCGAGCTCCAGTGTACCAGGTGCACACTCCAAGCTCCAGTGTACCCAGTGCAAACCCCGAGCTCCAGTGTACCCGGTGCACACACTGAGCTCCATTGTACCTGGAGCACAGCCCGAGCCCCAGTGTACCCGGCGCATACCCTGAGCTCCAGTGTACACGGCGCACACCCTGAGCTCCAGTGTACCTGGCGCACATCCTGAGCTCCAGTGTACCTGGTGCACACCCCGAGCTCCAGTGTACTCGGTGCACACCGTGAGCTCCAGTGTACCCGGTGCACACAGTGAGCTGCAGTGTACTCGGTGCACACCCCGAGCTCCAGTGTACCCATTACACACTGTGCCCCAGTGTACCCGGCGCACACACCGAGCTGCAGTGTACCTGGTGCACACTCCGAGCTCAAGTGTGCCCGGTGCACACTCCGAGCTCCAGTGAACCCGGAGCACACCCCAAGCTCCAGTGTACCCGATGCAGTCCCCGAGCTCCAGTGTACTCGGTGCACATATTGAGCTCCAGTGTACCCGGTGCACACCATGAGCTGCACTTTACTCGGTGCACACCCCGAGCTCCGGTGTACCCATTACACAATGAGCTCCAGAGTAACCGGCGCACACCCCAAGCTCCAGTGTACCCGGCGAACACCACGAGCACCAGTGTACCGGTGCACACCCCGAGCTCCAGTGTAGCTGGTGCACACCCCGAGATCCAGTGTACCAGGTGCACACTCCAAGCTCCAGTGTACCCATTACACACTGAGCTCCAGAGCACCCGGTGCACACCCCGAGCTCCAGTGTACCCGGTGCACACCCTGAGCTCCAGTGTACCCGGTGCTCACCCCAAGCTCCAGTGTACCCGGTGCACATCCCCAGCTCCAGTGTACCCGGCGCACACTCCGAACTCCAGTGTAACCAGTGTGCACCGTGAGCTCCAGTGTACCCGGTGCACACCCCATGCTCCAGTGTACCCGGCGAACAACCTGAGCTCCAGTGTACCTGGCGCACACCATGAGCTGCAGTGTATCCAGCGCACACCACGATCTCCAGTGTATCCGGTGCACAGCCTGAGCTCCAGTGTACCCGGTGCACACCCCGAGCTACTGTGTGCCCAGTGCAAAACCCGAGCTCCAGAGTACCCGGTGCACACCCCGAGCACCAGTGTACCCGATGCACACTCCGAGCTCCAGTGTACCCAGTGCACACCTTGAGCTCCAGTGTACCCGGTGCACACCCCGTGCTCCAGTGTAACCGGCGAACACCCTGAGCTCCAGTGTACCTGGCGCACACCATGAGCTCTGGTGTATCCAGCGCACACCACGACATCCAGTGTACCCGGTGGACAGCCTGAGCTTCAGTGTACCTGGTGCACTCCCCGAGCTCCAGTGTACCCAGTGCAAACCCCGAGCTCCAGTGTACCCGGAGCACACACTGAGCTCCAGTGTACCTGGTGCACACCCCGAGCTCTAGAGCACCCGGTGCACTACCCGAGCTCCTGTGCACCCGGTGCACTCCCCGAGCTCCAGTGTACCCTGTGCAAACCCCGAGCTCCAGTGTACCCGGTGCACACACTGAGCTCCAGTGTACCTGGTGAGCAGCCCGAGCTCCAGTGTACCCGGTGCACAACCCGAGCTCCAGTGTACCCGATCCACATCCTGAGCTCCAGTGTACCGGTGCACACCCCGAGCTCCAATGTACCCGGTGCACACCCCGAGCCCCAGTGTACCCGATCCACATCCTGAGCTCCAGTGTACCGGTGCACACCCCGAGCTCCAGTGTACCCGGTGCGCACCCCAAGCTCCAGTGTACCCAGTGCACACCGCCAGCTCCAGTGTACCCATTGCACACCGCGAGTTCCAGTGTACCCGGTGCACACCCTGAACTCCAGTGTACCCGGCGAACACCCCGAGCTCCAGTGTACCTGGGGCACACCATGACCTCCAGTGTATCCAGCGCACACCCCGATCTCCAGTGTACCCAGTGCACAGCCTGAGCTCCAGTGTACCCGATGCACACCCCAATCTCCAGTGTACATGGTGCACACCCCGAGCTCCAGTGCACACGCCGAGCTCCAGTTTACCCAGTGCACCCCACGAGCTCCAGTGTTCTCGGTGCACACCCCAGTCTCCAGTGTACACCGTGCGCAGCCCGAGATCCAGTGAACCCGGTGCACACTGAGCACCAGTGTACCCGGTGCACACCCCGAGCTCTAGTGTTCCAGGTGCACAATTCATGCGCCAGTGTACCCAGTGCACACCCTGAGCTCCAGTGTACCCGGTGCACAGCACGAACTCCAGTGCACCCGGTGCACACTGTGAGCGCCACTGTACCCGGTGCACACTCCGAGCTCGAGTGAACCCGATGCAGTCCCCGAGCTCCAGTGTACTCAGTGCACACTGTGAGCTCCAGTGTACCCGGTGCACACCATGAGCTGCACTTTACTCGGTGCACAACCCGAGCTCCGGTGTACCCGTTACACACTGAGCTCCAGAGTAACCGGCGCACACCCCGAGCTCCAATGTACCCGGCGAACACCACGAGCACCAGTGTACCGGTGCACACCCCGAGCCCCAGTGTAGCTGGTGCACAAACTGAGCTCCAGTGTACCTGGAGCACAGCCCGAGCTCCAGTGTACCTGGCGCATACCCTGAGCTCCAGTGTACACGGCGCACACCCTGAGATCCAGTGTACCTGGTGCACATCCTGAGCTCCAGTGCACCCGGTGCACACCCAGAGCTCCAGTGTACCCGGTGCACACCCCGAGCTCCAGTGTACTCGGTGCACACCGTGAGCTCCAGTGTACCCGGTGCACACCGTGAGCTGCAGTGTACTCGGTGCACACCCCGAGTTCCAGTGTACCCATTACACACTGAGCTCCAGAGCACCCGGCGCACACCCCGAGCTCCAGTGTACCCGGTGCACACATTGAGCTCCAGTGTACTTGGAGCACAGCCCGAGCTCCAGTGTACCCGACGCATACCCTGAGCTCCAGTGTACACGGCGCACACCCTGAGATCCAGTGTACCTGGTGCACATCCTGAGCTCCAGTGTACCTGGTGCACACTCTGAGCTCAAGTGTGCCCGGCGCACACTCCGAGCTCCAGTGTAACCGGTGCACACACCGAGCTCCAGTGTACCCGGTGCACACCGTGAGCTGCAGTGTACTCGGTGCACACCCCGAGCTCCAGTGTACCCATTACACACTGAGCTCCAGAGCACCCGGCACACGCCCCGAGCTCCAGTGTACCCGGTGCACACCCTGAGCTCCAGTGTACCCGGTCCTCACCCCAAGCTCCAGTGTGCCTGGTGCACACCCCCATCTCCAGTGTACCCGGCGCACACTCCGAGCTCCAGTGTAACCGGTGCACAGCGTGATCTCCAGTGTACCCGGTGCACACCCCGAGCTCCAGTGTACCCGGTGCACACCCCGAGCTCCAGTGTACCCGGTGCACACCCCGAGCTCCAGTGTACCCAATGCACAAACCGAGCTCCAGTGTACCCGCTGCACACCCCAAGCTCCAGTTTACGTGGTGCACTCCCCGAGCTCCAGTGTACCCAGTGCAAACCATGAGCTCCAGTGTACCCGGTGCACACACTGAGCTCCAGTTTACCTGGTGCACACCCCGAGCTCTAGGGGACCCAGTGCACACTCCAAGCTCCAGTGTACCCGTTGCACTCCCCAAGCTACAGTGTATCCAGTGCAAACCCCGAGCTCCAGTGTACCTGGTGCACACACCGAGCTCCAGTGTACCTGGTGCACACTCCGAGCTCAAGTGTGCCCGGTGCCCACTCCGAGCTCCAGTGTACCTGGGATACAACGTGAGCTGCAGTATACTCGGTGCACACCCCGAGCTCCAGTGTACCCAGTGCACACTCCGAGCTCCAGTTTACCCGGTGCACAACGCGAGCTCCAGTGCACCCAGTGCACATACCGAGCTCCAGTGTACCCTGTGCAAACCCCGAGCTCCAGTGTACCCGGTGCACTCCCCGAGCTCCAGTGTACCCAGTGCAAACCCCGAGCTCCAGTTTGCCCGGTGCACATACTGAGCTCCAGTGTACCTGGGGCACAGCACGAGCTCCAGTGTACCGGGTGCACACCCTAAGCTCCAGTGTACATGGTGCACACGTCGAGCTCAATTGCGCCCGGCGCACACTCAGAGCTCCAGTTTACCCGGTGCACACCCCGAGCTCCAGTGTACCCAGTGCTGACCCCGAGCTCCAGTGTACTCGGTGCACACTGTGAGCTCCATTGTACCAGGTGCACACCCCGAGCTCCAGTGTACCCGGCGAACACCACGATCACCAGTGTACTGGTGCACACCCCGAGCTCCAGTGTACCAGGTGCACACTCCAAGCTCCAGTGTATCCGGTGCACACCCCGAGCTCCAGTGTACCCGGTGCACACACTGAGCTCCAGTGTACCCAGTGCAAACCCCGAGCTCCAGTGTACCCGGTGCACACACTGAGCTCCAGTGTACCTGGAGCACAGCCCGAGCCCCAGTGTACCCGGCGCATACCCTGAGCTCCAGTGTACACGGCGCACACCCTGAGCTCCAGTGTACCTGGTGCACATCCTGTGCTCCAGTGTACCTGGTGCACACTCCGAGCTCAAGTGTGCCCGGCACACACTGCAAGCTCCAGTGTACCCGATGCACACCCCGAGCTCCAGTGTACCCGGTGCACACCCCGAGCTCCAGTGTACTCGGTGCACACCGTGAGCTCCAGTGTACCCGGTGCACACAGTGAGCTGCAGTGTACTCGGTGCACACCCCGAGCTCCAGTGTACCCATTACACACTGAGCCCCAGTGTACCCGGCGCACACACCGAGCTGCAGTGTACCTGGTGCACACTCCGAGCTCAAGTGTGCCCGGTGCACACTCCGAGCTCCAGTGAACCCGGAGCACACCCCAAGCTCCAGTGTACCCGATGCAGTCCCCGAGCTCCAGTGTACTCGGTGCACATATTGAGCTCCAGTGTACCCGGTGCACACCATGAGCTGCACTTTACTCGGTGCACACCCCGAGCTCCGGTGTACCCGTTACACAATGAGCTCCAGAGTAACCGGCGCACACCCCAAGCTCCAGTGTAACCGGCGAACACCACGAGCACCAGTGTACCGGTGCACACCCCGAGCTCCAGTGTACCTGGTGCACACTCCGAGCTCAAGTGTGCCCGGTGCCCACTCCGAGCTCCAGTGTACCTGGGATACAACGTGAGCTGCAGTGCACCCAGTGCACACACCGAGCTCCAGTGTACCCTGTGCAAACCCCGAGCTCCAGTGTACCCGGTGCACTCCCCGAGCTCCAGTGTACCCAGTGCAAACCCCGAGCTCCAGTTTGCCCGGTGCACATACTGAGCTCCAGTGTACCTGGGGCACAGCACGAGCTCAATTGCGCCCGGCGCACACTCAGAGCTCCAGTTTACCCGGTGCACACCCCGAGCTCCAGTGTACCCAGTGCTGACCCCGAGCTCCAGTGTACTCGGTGCACACTGTGAGCTCCATTGTACCAGGTGCACACCCCGAGCTCCAGTGTACCCGGCGAACACCACGATCACCAGTGTACTGGTGCACACCCCGAGCTCCAGTGTAGCTGGTGCACACCCCGAGCTCCAGTGTACCAGGTGCACACTCCAAGCTCCAGTGTATCCGGTGCACACCCCGAGCTCCAGTGTACCCGGTGCACACACTGAGCTCCAGTGTACCCAGTGCAAACCCCGAGCTCCAGTGTACCCGGTGCACACACTGAGCTCCAGTGTACCTGGAGCACAGCCCGAGCCCCAGTGTACCCGGCGCATACCCTGAGCTCCAGTGTACACGGCGCACACCCTGAGCTCCAGTGTACCTGGTGCACATCCTGAGCTCCAGTGTACCTGGTGCACACTCCGAGCTCAAGTGTGCCCGGCACACACTCCGAGCTCCAGTGTACCCGATGCACACCCCGAGCTCCAGTGTACCCGATGCAGTCCCCGAGCTCCAGTGTACTCGGTGCACATATTGAGCTCCAGTGTACCCGGTGCACACCATGAGCTGCACTTTACTCGGTGCACACCCCGAGCTCCAGTGTACCCGTTACACAATGAGCTCCAGAGTAACCGGCGCACACCCCAAGCTCCAGTGTACCCGGCGAACACCACGAGCACCAGTGTACCGGTGCACACCCCGAGCTCCAGTGTAGCTGGTGCACACCCCGAGCTCCAGTGTACCAGGTGCACACTCCAAGCTCCAGTGTACCCATTACACACTGAGCTCCAGAGCACCCGGTGCACACCCCGAGCTCCAGTGTACCCGGAGCACACCCTGAGCTCCAGTGTACCCGGTGCTCACCCCAAGCTCCAGTGTACCCGGTGCACACCCCCAGCTCCAGTGTACCCGGCGCACACTCCGAACTCCAGTGTAACCAGTGTGCACCGTGAGCTCCAGTGTACCCGGTGCACACCCCGTGCTCCAGTGTAACCGGCGAACACCCTGAGCTCCAGTGTACCTGGCGCACACCATGAGCTCTGGTGTATCCAGCGCACACCACGACATCCAGTGTACCCGGTGGACAGCCTGAGCTTCAGTGTACCTGGTGCACTCCCCGAGCTCCAGTGTACCCAGTGCAAACCCCGAGCTCCAGTGTACCCGGAGCACACACTGAGCTCCAGTGTACCTGGTGCACACCCCAAGCTCTAGAGCACCCGGTGCACTACCCGAGCTCCTGTGCACCCGGTGCACTCCCCGAGCTCCAGTGTACCCTGTGCAAACCCCGAGCTCCAGTGTACCCGGTGCACACACTGAGCTCCAGTGTACCTGGTGAGCAGCCCGAGCTCCAATGTACCCGGTGCACACCCCGAGCCCCAGTGTACCCGATCCACATCCTGAGCTCCAGTGTACCGGTGCACACCCCGAGCTCCAGTGCACCCGGTGCGCACCCCAAGCTCCAGTGTACCCAATGCACACCGCCAGCTCCAGTGTACCCATTGCACACCGCGAGTTCCAGTGTACCCGGTGCACACCCTGAACTCCAGTGTACCCGGCGAACACCCCGAGCTCCAGTGTACCTGGGGCACACCATGACCTCCAGTGTATCCAGCGCACACCCCGATCTCCAGTGTACCCAGTGCACAGCCTGAGCTCCAGTGTACCCGGTGCACACCCCAATCTCCAGTGTACATGGTGCACACCCCGAGCTCCAGTGCACACGCCGAGCTCCAGTGTACCCAGTGCACCCCACGAGCTCCAGTGTTCTCGGTGCACACCCCAGTCTCCAGTGTACACCGTGCGCAGCCCGAGATCCAGTGAACCCGGTGCACACTGAGCACCAGTGTACCCGGTGCACACCCCGAGCTCTAGTGTTCCAGGTGCACAATTCATGCGCCAGTGTACCCAGTGCACACCCTGAGCTCCAGTGTACCCGGTGCACAGCATGAACTCCAGTGCACCCGGTGCACACTGTGAGCGCCACTGTACCCGGTGCACACTCCGAGCTCGAGTGAACCCGATGCAGTCCCCGAGCTCCAGTGTACTCAGTGCACACTGAGTTCCAGTGTACCCGGTGCACACCATGAGCTGCACTTTACTCGGTGCACACCCCGAGCTCCGGTGTACCCGTTACACACTGAGCTCCAGAGTAACCGGCGCACACCCCGAGCTCCAATGTACCCGGCGAACACCACGAGCACCAGTGTACCGGTGCACACCCCGAGCCCCAGTGTAGCTGGTGCACAACCTGAGCTCCATTGTACCAGGTGCACACTCCAAGCTCCAGTGTATCCGGTGCACACCCCGAGCTCCAGTGTACCCAGTGCAAACCCCGAGCTCCAGTGTACCCGGTGCACACACTGAGCTCCAGTGTACCTGGAGCACAGCCCGAGCCCCAGTGTACCCGACGCATACCCTGAGCTCCAGTGTACACAGCGCACACCCTGAGCTCCAGTGTACCTGGTGCACATCCTGAGCTCCAGTGTACCTGGTGCACACTCCGAGCTCAAGTGTGCCCGGCACACACTCCGAGCTCCAGTGTACCCGATGCACACCCCGAGCTCCAGTGTACCCGGTGCACACCCCGAGCTCCAGTGTACCCGGTGCACACAGTGAGCTGCAGTGTACTCGGTGCGCACCCCGAACTCCAGTGTACCCATTACACACTGAGCCGCAGTGTACCCGGCGCACACGCCGAGCTGCAGTGTACCTGGTGCACACTCCGAGCTCAAGTGTGCCCGGTGCACACTCCGAGCTCCAGTGAACCCGGAGCACACCCCAAGCTCCAGTGTACCCGATGCAGTCCCCGAGCTCCAGTGTACCCAATGCACAAACCGAGCTCCAGTGTACCCGCTGCACACCCCAAGCTCCAGTTTACGTGGTGCACTCCCCGAGCTCCAGTGTTCCAGGTGCACAATTCATGCGCCAGTGTACCCAGTGCACACCCTGAGCTCCAGTGTACCCGGTGCACAGCACGAACTCCAGTGCACCCTGTGCACACTGTGAGCGCCACTGTACCCGGTGCACACTCCGAGCTCAAGTGAACCCGATGCAGTCCCCGAGCTCCAGTGTACTCAGTGCACACTGTGAGCTCCAGTGTACCCGGTGCACACCATGAGCTGCACTTTACTCGGTGCACACCCCGAGCTCCGGTGTACCCGTTACACACTGAGCTCCAGAGTAACCGGCGCACACCCCGAGCTCCAATGTACCCGGTGAACACCACGAGCACCAGTGTACCGGTGCACACCCCGAGCCCCAGTGTAGCTGGTGCACAAACTGAGCTCCAGTGTACCTGGAGCACAGCCCGAGCTCCAGTGTACCTGGCGCATACCCTGAGCTCCAGTGTACACGGCGCACACCCTGAGATCCAGTGTACCTGGTGCACATCCTGAGCTCCAGTGCACCCGGTGCACACCCAGAGCTCCAGTGTACCTGGTGCACACCCCGAGCTCCAGTGTACTCGGTGCACACCGTGAGCTCCAGTGTACCCGGTGCACACCGTGAGCTGCAGTGTACTCGGTGCACACCCCGAGTTCCAGTGTACCCATTACACACTGAGCTCCAGAGCACCCGGCGCACACCCCGAGCTCCAGTGTACCCGGTGCACACATTGAGCTCCAGTGTACTTGGAGCACAGCCCGAGCTCCAGTGTACCCGACGCATACCCTGAGCTCCAGTGTACACGGCGCACACCCTGAGATCCAGTGTACCTGGTGCACATCCTGAGCTCCAGTGTACCTGGTGCACACTCTGAGCTCAAGTGTGCCCGGCGCACACTCCGAGCTCCAGTGTAACCGGTGCACACACCGAGCTCCAGTGTACCCGGTGCACACCCCGAGCTCCAGTGTACTCAGTGCACACCGTGAGCTCCAGTGTGCCCGGTGCACACCCCGAGCTCCAGTGTACTCGGTGCACACCCCGAGCTCCAGTGTACCCATTACACACTGAGCTCCAGAGCACCCGGCACACGCCCCGAGCTCCAGTGTACCCGGTGCACACCCTGAGCTCCAGTGTACCCGGTCCTCACCCCAAGCTCCAGTGTGCCTGGTGCACACCCCCAGCTCCAGTGTACCCGGCGCACACTCCGAGCTCCAGTGTAACCGGTGCACAGCGTGATCTCCAGTGTACCCGGTGCACACCCAGAGCTCCAGTGTACCCGGTGCACACCCAGAGCTCCAGTGTACCCGGTGCACTCCCCGAGCTCCAGTGTACCCGGTGCACACCCCGAGCTCCAGTGTACCCAATGCACAAACCGAGCTCCAGTGTACCCGCTGCACACCCCAAGCTCCAGTTTACGTGGTGCACTCCCCGAGCTCCAGTGTACCCAGTGCAAACCATGAGCTCCAGTGTACCCGGTGCATACACTGAGCTCCAGTGTATCCAGCGCAAACCCTGAACTCCAGTGTACCCGTTGCACAACATGAGCTCCAGTGTAGCCGGTGCACACTCCGAGCTCCAGTGTACCCTGTGCAAAGCCCGAGCTCCAGTGTACCCGGTGCACACCCCGAGCTCCAGTGTACCGGGTGCACACCCAAAGCTCCAGTGTACCCGGTGCACAACACGAGCTCCAGTGTATCGGGTGCACACCCCAAGCTCCGTTGTACCCGGTAAACACCCCGAGCTCCAGTGTACCTGGTGCACACCCCGAGCTCCAGTGTACCCTGTGCACACCCCGAGCTCCATTCTAACCGGTGCACACCCCTAGCACCAGTGTTCCTGGTGCACACCCCGAGCTCCAGTGTAAACTGCTCCCACCCCAAGCTCCAGTGCACCCGGTGCTCACCCTGAGCTCCAGTGTACCTGGTGCACACCACGAGCTCCAGTGTACCTGGTGCACACTCCGAGCTCCAGTGTACCCAGTGCACACTCCGAGCTCCAGTGTACCCAGTGCACACCCCGAGCTCCAGTGTACCCGGTGCACAGCATGAACTCCAGTGTACCCAATGTACACTGTGAGCACCACTGTACCCGGTGAACACTCCGAGCTCCAGTGTACCTGGTGCACAACTCGAGCTCCAGTATATCAGGCGCACTCCCTGAACTCCAGTGTACCCAGTGCACACCCCGAAATCCAGTGTACCCGTTGCAAAACATGAGCTCCAGTGTAGCTGGTGCACACCCCGTGCTCCAGTGTACCCGGTGAACACCCTGAGCTCCAGTGTACCTGGCGCACACCATGAGCTGCGGTGTATCCAGCGCACACCACGATCTCCAGTGTACCCGGTGCACAGCGTGATCTCCAGTGTACCCGGTGCACACCCCGAGCTCCAGTGTACCCGGTGCACTCCCCGAGCTCCAGTGTACCCAGTGCAAAACCCGAGCTCCAGTGTACCCGGTGCACACAGAGCTCCAGTGTACCTGCTGCACACCCCGAGCTCCAGTGTACCCAATGCACAGACCGAGCTCCAGTGTACCCGCTGCACACCCCAAGCTCCAGTTTACGTGGTGCACTCCCCGAGCTCCAGTGTACCCAGTGCAAACCATGAACTCCAGTGTACCCGGTGCACACACTGAGCTCCAATGTACCTGGTGCACACCCCGAGCTGTAGGGTACCCAGTGCACACTCCAAGCTCCAGTGTACCCATTGCACTCCCCGAGCTACAGTGTATCCAGTGCAAACCCCGAGCTCCATTGTACCCAGTGCACACACTGAGCTCCAGTGTACCTGGTGAACAACTTGAGCTCCAGTGCACCCGATGCACATCCTGAGTTCCAGTGTGCCCGGCGCCCACTCTGAGCTCCAGTGTACCTGGGGCACAACGTGTGCTGCAGTTTACTCGGTGCACACCCCGAGCTCCAGTGTACCCAGTGCACATTCCGAGCTCCAGTTTACCCGGTGCACAACGCGAGCTCCAGTGTATCCGGTGCACACACCGAGCTCCAGTGTACCCTGTGCACACCCCGAGCTCCAGTGTACCCGGTGCACTCCCCGAGCTCCAGTGTACCCAGTGCAAACCCCGAGCTCCAGTTTGCCCGGTGCACATACTGAGCTCCAGTGTACCTGGGGCACAGCCCGAGCTCCAGTGTACCGGGTGCACACCCTAAGCTCCAGTGTACCTGGTGCGCACATCGAGCTCAATTGCGCCCGGCGCACACTCAGAGCTCCAGTTTACCCGGTGCACACCCCGAGCTCCAGTGTACCCAGTGCAGACCCCGAGCTCCAGTGTACTCGGTGCACACCCTGAGCTCCAGTGTACCCGGTGCACACCCCAAGCTCCAGTGTGCCTGGTGCACTGCCCGAGCTCCAGTGTACCCAGTGCAAACCCTGAGCGCCAGTGTACCCGGTGCATACACTGAGCTCCAGTGTACCTGGTGAACAACCCGAGCTCCAGTGTACCCGATGCACATCCTGAGCTCCAGTGTACCTGGTGCACACCCCGAGCTCCAGCGTACTCAGGGCACACCGTGAGCTCTGGCATACCCGGTGCACACCGTGAGCTGCAGTTTACTCGGTGCACACCCCAAGCTCCGGTGTACCCGCTACACACTGATCTCCAGAGTAACCGACGCACACCCCGAGCTCCAGGGTACCCGGCGAACACCACGAGCACCAGTGTACCGGTGCACACCCCAAGCTCCAGCGTAGCTGGTGCACACCCCGAGCTCCAGTGTACCAGGTGCACACTCCGAGCTCCAGTGTATCCGGTGCACACCCCGAGTTCCAGTGTACTCAGAGCACATACTGAGCACCAGTTTACCCGGTGCACACACCGAGCTCCAGTGAACCCTGTGCACACCCCGCGCTTCAATGTACCCGGTGCACACACCGAGCTCCAGTGTACCCTGTGCACACCCCGAGCTCCAGTTTGCCCGGTGCACACACTGAGCTCCAGTGTACCTGGAGCACTGCCCAAGCTCCAGTGTACCGGGTGCACACCCTGAGCTCCAGTGTACCTGGTGCACACTCCGAGCTCAATTGCGCCCGGCGCACACTGTGAGCTCCAGTGAACCCAATGCATACCATGAGCTGCAGTGTACTCGGTGCACACCCGAGCTCCATTGTACCAGGTGCACACCCCAAGCTCCAGTGTACCTGGTGCACACCCCGAGCTCCAGTGAACTTGGTGCACAACGTGAGCTCCAGTGTATCTGAAGCGCATCCCGAACTCCAGTGTACCCGGTGCACAACCCGAGCTCCAGCGTACCCACTGCACACCCTGAGCTCCAGTGTACCCGGTGCTCACCCCAAGCTCCAGTGTAACTGGTGCACACTACGAGCTCCAGTGTACCCAGTGCACACCCCGAGCTCCAGTGTACCCAGTGCACACCCCGAGCTCCAGTGTACCCATTACACACTGAGCTCCAGAGCACCCGGCACACACCCCGAGCTCCATTGTACCCGGTGCACAACCCGAGCTCCAGTGTACCCGGTGCACCCCCCCAGCTCCATTGTACCCGGTGCACACCCCGAGCTCCAGTGTACCCGGTGCACACCCCCAGCTCCAGTGAACCTGGCGCACACTCCGGGCTCCAGTGTAACCAGTGCACACCGTAAGCTCCAGTGTACCCGGTGCACACCCCGTGCTCCAGTGTACCCGGCGAACAACCTGAGCTCCAGTGTACCTGGCGCACACCATGAGCTGCGGTGTATCCAGCGCTCGCCATGATCTCCAGTGTAGCCGGTGCACAGCCTGAGCTCCAGTGTACCCGGTGCACATCCCGAACTCCAGTGTACCCGGTGCACACACTGAGCTGCAGTGTACCTGGTGCACACCCCGAGCTCTAGCGTAACCGGTGCACACTCCGAGCTCCAGTGTACCCGGTGCACTCCCCGAGCTACAGTGTATCCAGTGCAAACCCCGAGCTCCAGTGTAACCAGTGCACACACTGAGCTGTAGTGTACCTGGTGAACAACCCGAGCTCCAGTGTACCCGATGCACATCCTGAGCTCCAGTGTACCTGGTGCACACCCCGAGCTCCAGTGTACCTGTTGCACACTGCGATCTCAAGTGTATCCGGTAAACAGCACGAACTCCAGTATATCCAGTGCACACTGTGAGCGTCACTGTACCCGGTGCGCACTCCGAGCTCCAGTGGACCCTGTGCACAACCCGAGCTCCAGTGTATCCAGCGCCAACCCTGAACTCCAGTGTACCCGGTGCACACCCCGAACTCCAGTGTACCCGTTGCACAACATGAGCTCCAGTGTAGCCGGTGCACACTCCGAGCTCCAGTGTAACTTGTGCAAACCCCGAGCTCCAGTTTACCCGGTGCACACCCTGAGCTCCAGTGTACCCTGTGCACACCCTGCGCTCCAGTGTACCCGGTGCACACCCCGAGCTCCAGTGTACCGGGTGCACACCCAAAGCTCCAGTGTACCTGGTGCACACCACAAGTTCCAGTGTACCCGGTGCACAACCCGAGCTCCAGTGTATCGGGTGCACACCCCAAGCTCCGTTGTACCCGGTAAACACCCCGAGCTCCAGTGTACCTGGTGCACACCCCGAGCTCCAGTGTACCCTGTGCACACCCCGAGCTCCATTCTAACCGGTGCACACCCCGAGCACCAGTGTTCCTGGTGCACACCCCGAGCTGCAGTGTACACGGCGCACACCCCGAGCTCCAGTGAACTCGGTGCACAATGTGAGCTCCAGTGTATCTGGAGCACAGCAACGAGGTCCAGTGTAAACTGCTCACACCCCGAGCTCCAGTGCACCCGGTGCTCACCCTGAGCTCCAGTGTACCTGGTGCACAACACGAGCTCCAGTGTACCTGGTACACACTCTGAGCTCAAGTGTGCCCTGCGCACTCTCCGAGCTCCAGTGCACCCGGTGCACACTCCGAGCTCCAGTGTACCCAGTGCACACCCCGAGCTCCAGTGTACCCGGTGCACAGCATGAACTCCAGTGTACCCAATGCACACTGTGAGCGCCACTGTACCCGGTGAACACTCCGAGCTCCAGTGTACCTGGTGCACAACTCGAGCTCCAGTATATCAGGCGCACTCCCTGAACTTCAGTGTACCCAGTGCACACCCCGAAATCCAGTGTACCCGTTGCAAAACATGAGCTCCAGTGTAGCTGGTGCACACTCCGAGCTCCAGTGCACCCTGTGCAAACCCCGAGCTCCAGTTTACCCGGCGCACACCCTGAGCTCCAGTGTACCCTGTGCAGAACCCGAGCTACAGTGTACCGGATGCACACCCCGAGCTACAGTGTACGCGGTGCACACCACGAGCTCCAGTGAACTCGGTGCACAATGTGAGCTCCAGTGTATCTGGAGCACAACCCGAGCTCCAGTGTACCTGGCGCACACCCCGAGCTCCAGTGTACCCTGTGCACACCCCGAGCTCCATTCTAACCAGTGCACACCCCGAGCACCAGTGTTCCTGGTGCACACCCCGAGCTCCAGTGTACACGGCGCACACCCCGAGCTCCAGTGAACTCGGTGCACAATGTGAGCTCCAGTGTATTTGGAGCACAGCCCGAGCTCCAGTGTACCTGGCGCACACCCCGAGCTTCAGTGTACCCGGAGCACACCCTGAGCTCCAGTGTACCTGGTACACACCCTGAGCTCCAGTGTACCTAGTGCACACTCCGAGCTCAAGTGTGCCCGGTGCACACTCCGAGCTCCAGTGTAATCGGTGCACATACTGAGCACCAGTGTACCTGGTGCACACCCTGAGCTCCAGTGTACCTGGTGCACACTCCGAGCTCCAGTGTACCCGGTGCACACCCCGAGCTCCAGTGTACCCGGTGCACACCCTGAGCTCCAGTGTACTCGGTGCACACCGTGAGCTCCAGTGTACCAGGTGCACACCATGATCTGCAGTGTACTCGGTGCACACCCTGAGCTCCAGTGTACCTGGTGCACACTCCGAGCTCAAGTGTGCCCGCCGCAAACTCCGAGCTCCAGTGTACCCGGTGCACACCCCGAGCTCCAGTGTACCCGGTGCACACCCTGAGCTCCAGTGTACTCGGTGCACACCGTGAGCTCCAGTGTACCAGGTGCACACCTTGATCTGCAGAGTACTCGGTGCACACCCCGAGCTCCAGTGTACCCATTACACACTGAGCTCCAGAGCACCCGGCGCACACCCCGAGCTCCAGTGTACCCGGTGCACACCCCGAGCTCCAGTGTACCCGATGCACACCCCGTGCTCCAGTGTACCTGGTGCACACCCCGAGCTCCAGTGTACCCGATGCACACACCGAGCTCCAGTGTACCCAGTGCAAACCCCGAGCTCCAGTTTGCCCGGTGCACATACTGAGCTCCAGTGTACCTGGGGCACAGCCCGAGCTCCAGTGTACCGGGTGCACACCCTAAGCTCCAGTGTACCTGGTGCACACTTCGAGCTCAATTGCGCCCGGCGCACACTCAGAGCTCCAGTTTACCCGGTGCACACCCCGAGCTCCAGTGTACCCAGTGCAGACCCCGAGCTCCAGTGTACTCGGTGCACACTGTGAGCTCCATTGTACCAGGTGCACACCCCGAGCTCCAGTGTACCTGGTGCACACCCTGAGCTCCAGTGTACCCGGTGCACACCCCAAGCTCCAGTGTACCTGGTGCACTGCCCGAGCTCCAGTGTACCCAGTGCAAACCCTGAGCTCCAGTGTACCCGGTGCACACACTGAGCTCCAGTGTACCTGGTGAACAACCCAAGCTCCAGTGTACCCGATGCACATCCTGAGCTCCAGTGTACCTGGTGCACACCCCGAGCTCCAGTGTACTCAGGGCACACCGTGAGCTCTGGCATACCCGGTGCACACCGTGAGCTGCAGTTTACTCGGTGCACACCCCGAGCTCCGGTGTACCCGCTACACACTGAGCACCAGTTTACCCGGTGCACAACCCGAGCTCCAGTGTACCCGGTGCACACACCGAGCTCCAGTGAACCCTGTGCACACCCCGAGCTTCAATGTACCCGGTGCACACACCGAGCTCCAGTGTACCCTGTGCACACCCCGAGCTCCAGTTTGCCCGGTGCACACACTGAGCTCAATTGCGCCCGGCGCACACTCAGAGTTCCAGTGTAACCGGTGCACACCCCGAGCTCCAGTGTACCCGGTTCACAACCTGAGCTCCAGTGTACTCGGTGCACACTGTGAGCTCCAGTGAACCCAGTGCATACCATGAGCTGCAGTGTACTCGGTGCAAACCCGAGCTCCAGTGTTCCTGGTGCACACCCCGAGCTCCAGTGAACTCGATGCACAACGTGAGCTCCAGTGTATCTGAAGCGCATCCTGAACTCCAGTGTACCCGGTGCACAACCCGAGCTCCAGCGTACCCGCTGCACACCCTGAGCTCCAGTGTACCCGGTGCTCACCCCAAGCTCCAGTGTAACTGGTGCACACTACGAGCTCAGAAATAAATGGTAAAAGGGTGAGGAACAAAAAACAAAGGGCCAAACTAATTCATAAAAAATGTGAGCATAAAAAAAGCCTGAGGGTTTTATACCTTAATGCGAGAAGCATCAGGAACAAGGTAGATGAATTAGCTGTGGAAATAGAGGTTAATAATTATGATCTAATTGGGATTACGGAAACATGGTTGCAGGGTGAGCAGGGCTGGGAGCTTAACATACAGGGGTATTCAGTATTTAGGAAGGATCGACAAAAAAGAAAGGGAGGAGGGGTAGCATTGCTAGTAAAAGAGGGGATAAATGCAATTGAAAAGAAGGATATTAACTCAGTTAATACAGAATCTATATGGGTGGAGCTAAGAAATAGCGAGGGGCGAAAAACATTAATAGGAGTGGTATATAGGCCTCCAAATAGTAAAATAGAGGTTAGGGAGGGCATCACGAGGGAAATTAGAGAAGCGTGCAATAAGAGCACAGCTGTCATCATAGGTGACTTTAACTTACATATAGATTGGACTAGCCTAATCAGTAAAAATAATGAGGAGGAGGAATTCCTTGAGTGTTTAAGGGATGGTTATCTGGATCAATATGTCGAGGAACCAACTCGGGAACAGGCTATATTGGACTGGGTACTGTGCAATGAGAAGGGACTAATCAGTAATCTTGTTGTACGGGGACCCTTGGGTCAGAGCGATCATAACATGATCGATTTCTCACTCGAAATGGAGAGCGAAGAAATTGACTCAGAGACTAAGGTCCTGAATTTAAACAAGGGGAATTATGATGCCATGAGACGGGAACTGAGTAGGTCTGATTGGACAACGTTCCTGAGAGGACTGGAGGTAGATAAACAATGGCAAACATTTAAAGATAGAATGACAAAATTGCAAAAATTGTTTATACCAATCTGGCATAAAAGGAAATCTAAAAAGGTGACTCAACCGTGGATAACAGGGGAAATTAGAGACAGCATAAAATCCAAAGATAGGGCGTATAAAATAGCCAAAAAAAGCGCCAGAGCGGAAGATTGGGAACAGTTTAAGATAGAGCAAAGGAGGGCAAAGGGCATGATCAAGAGGGGCAAAATAGCTTACGAAAACAAGCTGGCGGAAAATATAAAAACTAACTCCAAAAGCTTTTATAAATATATCAAAAGGAAAAGACTGGTGAAAACCAAAGTTGGTCCATTGCAGTCAGATACGGGGGAATATATAATGGGAAATAAGGAAATGGCAGATCAACTAAATGCATACTTTGGGTCAGTCTTTACGAAGGAAGACACAAAAAACCTCCCTGGGATATCGGGAAAAATAGGGACATTGGCAAAGGAGGAACTGACGCAAATCAATATCTCTAAGGATATGGTGTTAAGGAAGCTAAAGGGATTGAAGGTGGACAAATCCCCAGGGCCTGATAACATGCATCCTAGGGTACTGAAGGAGGTGGCCCTAGAGATAGCGGATGCACTAAGGATGATTTTTCAGAATTCATTAGACTCGGGAACAGTGCCGATGGATTGGAGGGTAGCTAACGTTACCCCACTATTCAAAAAGGGGGGTAGGGAAAAAGCAGGTAATTACAGACCTGTAAGCCTTACATCAGTTGTGGGCAAAATGCTGGAGTCCATCATTAAGGATGAAATAGCGGAGCACTTAGCAAATGGGGACAGGATAGGACAGAGTCAACATGGATTTACAAAGGGTAAATCGTGCTTGACTAATCTATTGGAATTTTTTGAGGGAGTAACTGGTAGAATAGATGGGGGAGAGCCAGTAGATGTGGTGTACCTGGACTTCCAAAAGGCCTTCGATAAGGTCCCACATAAAAGATTAGCATGGAAAATTGAGGCTCATGGGATAAAGGGGAAAGTTTTGGCATGGATAGGGAACTGGCTGTCAGATAGAAAACAGAGAGTTGGAATAAACGGCTCATTTTCTGAATGGCAGGCAGTAACAAGTGGGGTACCACAGGGATCTGTCCTGGGCCCCCAGCTGTTCACAATTTACATTAATGACCTGGATCAGGGAGTCGGATGCAGCATTTCCAAATTTGCAGACGACACTAAACTAGGAGGGGGGGTGGGCTCAGAGGAAGAGACCAGGAAGCTCCAGAGCGATTTGGACAGACTGGGCGATTGGGCGGATAAATGGCAGATGCACTATAATGTGGACAAGTGCGAAGTTATCCACCTTGGGTGCAGGAACGGGAGGGCAAATTATTATTTAAATGGCAATAGATTGGGAGAGGGGGAAGTACAGAGAGACCTGGGTGTTCTTGTACACCAGTCACTGAAGGCGAGCATGCAGGTGCAACAGGCGGTCAAGAAGGCAAACGGTATGCTGGCCTTCATAGCAAAAGGGTTAGAATACAGGAACAGGGATACCTTGCTGCAGCTGTACAGGGCACTGGTGAGACCACACCTCGAGTACTGTGTACAGTTTTGGTCGCCTCATCTGAGGAAGGATGTTCTTGCCATGGAGGGGGTGCAGCGGCGATTCACCAGGCTGATACCAGGAATGGCGGGAATGACCTATGAGGAGAGACTATGTAGTTTAGGGATGTACACACTGGAGTTTAGAAGATTGAGAGGGGACCTCATAGAAGTGTATAAAATTCTGACAGGTCTAGACAGACTGGATGCAGAAGGAATGTTTCCCTTGGCGGGTGAGAACAGAACTAGAGGACATAATTTAAGGATAAGGGCTAAACCATTTAGGACAGAGATGAGGGGGAATTTCTTCACTCAGAGAGTGGTGAACCTGTGGAACTCATTGCCACAGAGGGCAGTGTACGCCAGCTCATTAAATATATTTAAGAGGGAATTAGATATATTTCTACGGGCAAAAGGGGTTAAGGGTTACGGAGAGAAGGCGGGGACGGGATACTGAATTAAAGGATCAGCCATGATCTCATCGAATGGCGGAGCAGGCACGAAGGGCCGAATGGCCTACTCCTGCTCCTATCTTCTATGTATCTATGTATCTATGTGTGCCCGGCGCACACTCCGAGCTCCAGTGTACCCAGTGCACACCCCGAGCTCCAGTGTACCCATTACACACTGAGCTCCAGAGCACCCGGCGCACACCCCGAGCTCCATTGAACCCGGTGCACACCCCAAGCTCCAGTGTACCCACTGCACACCCCCAGCTCCATTGTGCCCGGTGCACAACCTGAGCTCCAGTGTACCCGGTGCACACCCCCAGCTCCATTGTGCCCGGTGCACACCCCGAGCTCCAGTGTACCCGGTGCACACCCCCAGCTCCAGTGAACCTGGCGCACACTCCGAGCTCCAGTGTAACCAGTGCACACCGTAAGCTCCAGTGTACCCGGTGCACACCCCGTGCTCCAGTGTACCCGGCGAACAACCTGAGCTCCAGTGTACCTGGCGCACACCATGAGCTGCGGTGTATCCAGCGCTCGCCATGATCTCCAGTGTAGCTGGTGCACAGCCTGAGCTCCAGTGTACCTGGTGCACACTCCGAGCTCAAGTGTGCCCGCCGCAAACTCCGAGCTCCAGTGTACCCGGTGCACACCCCGAGCTCCAGTGTACCCGGTGCACACCCTGAGCTCCAGTGTACTCGGTGCACACCGTGAGCTCCAGTGTACCAGGTGCACACCTTGATCTGCAGAGTACTCGGTGCACACCCCGAGCTCCAGTGTACCCATTACACACTGAGCTCCAGAGCACCCGGCGCACACCCCGAGCTCCAGTGTACCCGGTGCACACCCCGAGCTCCAGTGTACCCGATGCACACCCCGTGCTCCAGTGTACCTGGTGCACACCCCGAGCTCCAGTGTACCCGATGCACACACCGAGCTCCAGTGTACCCAGTGCAAACCCCGAGCTCCAGTTTGCCCGGTGCACATACTGAGCTCCAGTGTACCTGGGGCACAGCCCGAGCTCCAGTGTACCGGGTGCACACCCTAAGCTCCAGTGTACCTGGTGCACACTTCGAGCTCAATTGCGCCCGGCGCACACTCAGAGCTCCAGTTTACCCGGTGCACACCCCGAGCTCCAGTGTACCCAGTGCAGACCCCGAGCTCCAGTGTACTCGGTGCACACTGTGAGCTCCATTGTACCAGGTGCACACCCCGAGCTCCAGTGTACCTGGTGCACACCCTGAGCTCCAGTGTACCCGGTGCACACCCCAAGCTCCAGTGTACCTGGTGCACTGCCCGAGCTCCAGTGTACCCAGTGCAAACCCTGAGCTCCAGTGTACCCGGTGCACACACTGAGCTCCAGTGTACCTGGTGAACAACCCAAGCTCCAGTGTACCCGATGCACATCCTGAGCTCCAGTGTACCTGGTGCACACCCCGAGCTCCAGTGTACTCAGGGCACACCGTGAGCTCTGGCATACCCGGTGCACACCGTGAGCTGCAGTTTACTCGGTGCACACCCCGAGCTCCGGTGTACCCGCTACACACTGAGCACCAGTTTACCCGGTGCACAACCCGAGCTCCAGTGTACCCGGTGCACACACCGAGCTCCAGTGAACCCTGTGCACACCCCGAGCTTCAATGTACCCGGTGCACACACCGAGCTCCAGTGTACCCTGTGCACACCCCGAGCTCCAGTTTGCCCGGTGCACACACTGAGCTCAATTGCGCCCGGCGCACACTCAGAGTTCCAGTGTACCCGGTGCACACCCCGAGCTCCAGTGTACCCGGTTCACAACCTGAGCTCCAGTGTACTCGGTGCACACTGTGAGCTCCAGTGAACCCAGTGCATACCATGAGCTGCAGTGTACTCGGTGCAAACCCGAGCTCCAGTGTTCCTGGTGCACACCCCGAGCTCCAGTGAACTCGATGCACAACGTGAGCTCCAGTGTATCTGAAGCGCATCCCGAACTCCAGTGTACCCGGTGCACAACCCGAGCTCCAGCGTACCCGCTGCACACCCTGAGCTCCAGTGTACCCGGTGCTCACCCCAAGCTCCAGTGTAACTGGTGCACACTACGAGCTCAAGTGTGCCCGGCGCACACTCCGAGCTCCAGTGTACCCAGTGCACACCCCGAGCTCCAGTGTACCCATTACACACTGAGCTCCAGAGCACCCGGCGCACACCCCGAGCTCCATTGAACCCGGTGCACACCCCAAGCTCCAGTGTACCCACTGCACACCCCCAGCTCCATTGTGCCCGGTGCACAACCTGAGCTCCAGTGTACCCGGTGCACACCCCCAGCTCCATTGTGCCCGGTGCACACCCCGAGCTCCAGTGTACCCGGTGCACACCCCCAGCTCCAGTGAACCTGGCGCACACTCCGAGCTCCAGTGTAACCAGTGCACACCGTAAGCTCCAGTGTACCCGGTGCACACCCCGTGCTCCAGTGTACCCGGCGAACAACCTGAGCTCCAGTGTACCTGGCGCACACCATGAGCTGCGGTGTATCCAGCGCTCGCCATGATCTCCAGTGTAGCTGGTGCACAGCCTGAGCTCCAGTGTACCCGGCACACCCCCCAGCTCCAGTGTACCCGGTGAACACCCCGAGCTCCAGTGTACCCGGTGCACACTCCGAGCTGCAGGGTACCAGGTGCACACCCTCAGCTCCAGTGTACCCATTGCACACTCCGAGCTCAAGTGTACCCGGTGCACACTCCCAGCTCCAGTGTACCCGGTGCACACCCCTAGCTCCAGTGTACCGGGTGCACACCCCGAGCTCCAGTATACCCGATGCACACCCAGAGCTTCAGTGTATCCGGCGCACACCCCGAGCTCCAGTGTACCCGCTGTGCTCCCCGAGCTCCAGTGTACACAGTGCGAACCCCGAGCTCCAGTGTACCCGGTGCACACACTGAGCTCCAGTGTAACTGGTGCACACCCTGAGCGCCAATGTACCCGGTGCACACCCAATGCTCCAGTGTACCCGGTCGACATCCTGAGCTCCAGTGTACCAGTGCACAACCCGAGCTCCAGTGTACCCGCTGCACACACCGAGCTCCAGTGTATCCAGTGCACACCCCAAGCTCCAGTGTACACAGTGCACACCCGAGCTCCAGTGTACCCGGTGCACAGCCCGAACTCCAGTGTACCCGGTGCACACTGTGAGCGCCAGTGTAACTGGAGCACACCCCGAGCTCCAATGTACCTGGTGTACACCCCAAGCTCCAGTGTACCCGGTCGACATCCTGAGCTCTAGTGTACCAGTGCACAACACGAGCTCCAGTGTACCCGGTGCACACCCCGAGCTCCAGTGTACCCGGTGCTCAATCCAAGCTCCAGGGTACCCAGTGCACAGCCCGAGCTCCAGTGTACCCGGTGCACATCCCGAACTCCAGTGCACCCAGCGCACACTCCGAGCTCCAGTGTACTCGGTGCACTCCCCGAGCTCCAGTCTACCCAGTGCACACTGCGAGGTCCAGTGTACCTGGTGCACACCACAAGCTCCAGTGTGCCCAGCGCACAACCCGAGCTCCAGAGTACCCGGCGCACACCCCGATCTCCAGTGCACCCGGTGCACACCGTGAGCTCCAGTGTACCAGGTGCACCCCCCGAGCACCAGAGTACCTGGTGCACACCCCGAGCTCCAGTGTCCTGGTGCACATTCTGAGCTCCAGTGTCCCAGTGCACACTCTGAGCTCCAGTGTACCCGGTGCACACTCTGAGCTCCAGTGTATCAGGTGCACACCCCAACCTCCAGTGGACCCAGTGCACATGCCGAGCTTCAGTATACCCGGTGCACACCCCCAGCTCCAGTGGACCCGGCGCACACCCCGAGCTCTAGTGTACCCAGTGCACACTCCGAGCTGCAGTGTACCCGGCGCACACACTGAGCTCCAGTGTACCCGGTGCACACCGTGAGCTCCAGTGTACCCGGTGCACACCGTGAGCTCCATTGTACCCAGTGCACACCCCGAGCTCCAGTGTACCCGGTGCACACTGTGAGCTCCAGTTTACCAGGAGCACACCCCGAGCTCCAGTGTGCCCGGTGCACACCCTGAGTTCCAGTGTACCCGGTGCACACCCCGAGCTCCAGTGTACCAGGTGCACACTCCGAGCTCCAGTGTACCCAGTGCACACCGCGAGCTCCAGTGTATTCGGCGCTCACCTCGATTTCCATTGTACCCGGTGCACACGCCGAGCTGCAGTGTACCCGGTGCACACCTCAACCTCCAGTGCACCCAGCGCACACTCTGAGCTCCAGTGTACTCGGTGCACTCCCCGAGCTCCAGTCTACCCAGTGCACACTGCGAGGTCCAGTGTACCTGGTGCACACCTCAAGCTCCAGTGTGCCCAGCGCACAACCCGAGCTCCAGAGTACCCGGCGCTCACCCCGATCTCCAGTGCACCCGGTGCACACCGTGAGCTCCAGTGTACCAGGTGCACCCCCCGAGCTCCAGAGTACCTGGTGCACACCCCGAGCTCCAGTGTCCTGGTGCACATTCTGAGCTCCAGTGTCCCAGTGCACACTCTGAGCTCCAGTGTATCAGGTGCACACCCCAACCTCCAGTGGACCCAGTGCACACGCCGAGTTTCAGTATACCCGGTGCACACCCCCAGCTCCAGTGGACCCGGCGCACACCCCGAGCTCTAGTGTACCCAGTGCACACTCCGAGCTGCAGTGTACCAAGTGCGCACGCCAAGCTCCAGTGTACCCGGCGCACACCCTGAGCTCCAGTGTACCCGGTGCACACCTTGAGCTCCAGTGTACCCGGTGCACACCGTGAGCTCCATTGTACCCAGTGCACACCCCGAGCTCCAGTGTACCCGGTGCACACTGTGAGCTCCAGTTTACCAGGAGCACACCCCGAGCTCCAGTGTGCCCGGCGCACACCCTGAGTTCCAGTGTACCCGGTGCACACCCCGAGCTCCAGTGTACCAGGTGCACACTCCGAGCTCCAGTGTACCCAGCGAACACCCCGAGCTCCAGTGTACCCGATACACACCCCGAGCTCCAGTGTACCTGGTGCACACCCCGAGCTCCAGTGTGCCAGGTGCACACCATGTGCTGCAGTGTACCCGGTGCACACTGTGAGCTCCAGTGCACCTGGAGCACACCCCGAGTTCAAATGTACCCGGTGCACACCCCGAGCTCCAGTGTACCAGGTGCACAGTCCGAGCTCCAGTGTACCCGGTGAACACCCCGAGCTCCAGTGTACCCGATGCACACCCCGAGCTCCAGTGTACCTGGTGCACACACCAAGCTCCAGTGTACCAGGTGCACACCGTGTGCTGCAGTGTACCCGGTGCACACTGTGAGCTCCAGTGCACCTGGAGCACACCCCGAGTTCAAATGTACCCGGTGCACACCCCGAGCTCCAGTGTACCAGGTGCACAGTCCGAGCTCCAGTGTACCCGGTGAACACCCCGAGCTCCAGTGTACCCGATGCACACCCCGAGCTCCAGTGTACCAGGTGCACACCCCAAGCTCCAGTGTACCCGGTGCACACCGAGCTCCAGTGTACCTGGTGCACACCCCGAGCTCCAGAGTACCTGGTGCACACACCGAGTTCCAGTGTACCCGGTGAACACCCCGAGCTCCAGTGTACCCGATGCACACCCCAAGCTCCAGTGTACCCGGTGCACACCGTGAGCTCCAGTGTACCCGGTGCACACCGTGAGCTCCATTGTACCCAGTGCACACCCCGAGCTCCAGTGTACCCGGTGCACACTGTGAGCTCCAGTTTACCAGGAGCACACCCCGAGCTCCAGTGTACCCGGTGCACACCCCGAGCTCCAGTGTACCAGGTGCACACTCCGAGCTCCAGTGTACCCAGCAAACACCCTGAGCTCCAGTGTACCCGATACACACCCCAAGCTCCAGTGTACCTGGTGCACACCCCGAGCTCCAGTGTACCAGGTGCACACCGTGTGCTGCAGTGTACCCGGTGCACACTGTGAGCTCCAGTGCACCTGGAGCACACCCCGAGTTCAAATGTACCCAGTGCACACCCCGAGCTCCAGTGTACCAGGTGCACAGTCCGAGCTCCAGTGTACCCGGTGCACACCGAGCTCCAGTGTACCCGGTGCACACCCCGAGCTCCAGTGTACCTGGTGCACACACCGAGTTCCAGTGTACCCGGTGAACACCCCGAGCTCCAGTGTCCTGGTGCACATTCTGAGCTCCAGTGTCCCAGTGCACACTCTGAGCTCCAGTGTACCCGGTGCACACTCTGAGCTCCAGTGTATCAGGTGCACACCCCAACCTCCAGTGGACCCAGTGCACACGCCGAGCTTCAGTATACCCGGTGCACACCCCCAGCTCCAGTGGACCCGGCGCACACCCCGAGCTCTAGTGTACCCAGTGCACACTCCGAGCTGCAGTGTACCAAGTGCGCACGCCAAGCTCCAGTGTACCCGGCGCACACCCTGAGCTCCAGTGTACCCGGTGCACACCGTGAGCTCCAGTGTACCCGGTGCACACCGTGAGCTCCATTGTACCCAGTGCACACCCCGAGCTCCAGTGTACCCGGTGCACACTGTGAGCTCCAGTTTACCAGGAGCACACCCCGAGCTCCAGTGTGCCCGGCGCACACCCTGAGTTCCAGTGTACCCGGTGCACACCCCGAGCTCCAGTGTACCAGGTGCACACTCCGAGCTCCAGTGTACCCAGCGAAAACCCCGAGCTCCAGTGTGCCCGATACACACCCCGAGCTCCAGTGTACCTGGTGCACACCCCGAGCTCCAGTGTGCCAGGTGCACACCGTGTGCTGCAGTGTACCCGTTGCACACTGTGAGCTCCAGTGTACCCAGTGCACACCGCGAGCTCCAGTGTATTCGGCGCTCACCTCGATTTCCATTGTACCCGGTGCACACGCCGAGCTGCAGTGTACCCGGTGCACACCTCAACCTCCAGTGCACCCAGCGCACACTCTGAGCTCCAGTGTACTCGGTGCACTCCCCGAGCTCCAGTCTACCCAGTGCACACTGCGAGGTCCAGTGTACCTGGTGCACACCTCAAGCTCCAGTGTGCCCAGCGCACAACCCGAGCTCCAGAGTACCCGGCGCTCACCCCGATCTCCAGTGCACCCGGTGCACACCGTGAGCTCCAGTGTACCAGGTGCACCCCCCGAGCTCCAGAGTACCTGGTGCACACCCCAAGCTCCAGTGTCCTGGTGCACATTCTGAGCTCCAGTGTCCCAGTGCACACTCTGAGCTCCAGTGTATCAGGTGCACACCCCAACCTCCAGTGGACCCAGTGCACACGCCGAGTTTCAGTATACCCGGTGCACACCCCCAGCTCCAGTGGACCCGGCGCACACCCCGAGCTCTAGTGTACCCAGTGCACACTCCGAGCTGCAGTGTACCAAGTGCGCACGCCAAGCTCCAGTGTACCCGGCGCACACCCTGAGCTCCAGTGTACCCGGTGCACACCGTGAGCTCCAGTGTACCCGGTGCACACCGTGAGCTCCATTGTACCCAGTGCACACCCCGAGCTCCAGTGTACCCGGTGCACACTGTGAGCTCCAGTTTACCAGGAGCACACCCCGAGCTCCAGTGTGCCCGGCGCACACCCTGAGTTCCAGTGTACCCGGTGCACACCCCGAGCTCCAGTGTACCAGGTGCACACTCCGAGCTCCAGTGTACCCAGCGAACACCCCGAGCTCCAGTGTACCCGATACACACCCCGAGCTCCAGTGTACCTGGTGCACACCCCGAGCTCCAGTGTGCCAGGTGCACACCATGTGCTGCAGTGTACCCGGTGCACACTGTGAGCTCCAGTGCACCTGGAGCACACCCCGAGTTCAAATGTACCCGGTGCACACCCCGAGCTCCAGTGTACCAGGTGCACAGTCCGAGCTCCAGTGTACCCGGTGAACACCCCGAGCTCCAGTGTACCCGATGCACACCCCGAGCTCCAGTGTACCTGGTGCACACACCAAGCTCCAGTGTACCAGGTGCACACCGTGTGCTGCAGTGTACCCGGTGCACACTGTGAGCTCCAGTGCACCTGGAGCACACCCCGAGTTCAAATGTACCCGGTGCACACCCCGAGCTCCAGTGTACCAGGTGCACAGTCCGAGCTCCAGTGTACCCGGTGAACACCCCGAGCTCCAGTGTACCCGATGCACACCCCGAGATCCAGTGTACCAGGTGCACACCCCAAGCTCCA
This sequence comes from Somniosus microcephalus, assembly GCF_052327205.1. Taxonomy (NCBI): domain Eukaryota; kingdom Metazoa; phylum Chordata; class Chondrichthyes; order Squaliformes; family Somniosidae; genus Somniosus; species Somniosus microcephalus. The sequence goes on from NC_140987.1 coordinate 265,068,548, forward strand.
GTGTACCCGGTGCACACCGAGCTCCAGTGTACCCGGTGCACACCCCGAGCTCCAGAGTACCTGGTGCACACACCGAGTTCCAGTGTACCCGGTGAACACCCCGAGCTCCAGTGTACCCGATGCACACCCCAAGCTCCAGTGTACCCGGTGCACACCGTGAGCTCCAGTGTACCCGGTGCACACCGTGAGCTCCATTGTACCCAGTGCACACCCCGAGCTCCAGTGTACCCGGTGCACACTGTGAGCTCCAGTTTACCAGGAGCACACCCCGAGCTCCAGTGTACCCGGTGCACACCCCGAGCTCCAGTGTACCAGGTGCACACTCCGAGCTCCAGTGTACCCAGCGAACACCCTGAGCTCCAGTGTACCCGATACACACCCCAAGCTCCAGTGTACCTGGTGCACACCCCGAGCTCCAGTGTACCAGGTGCACACCGTGTGCTGCAGTGTACCCGGTGCACACTGTGAGCTCCAGTGCACCTGGAGCACACCCCGAGTTCAAATGTACCCAGTGCACACCCCGAGCTCCAGTGTACCAGGTGCACAGTCCGAGCTCCAGTGTACCCGGTGCACACCGAGCTCCAGTGTACCCGGTGCACACCCCGAGCTCCAGTGTACCTGGTGCACACACCGAGTTCCAGTGTACCCGGTTAACACCCCGAGCTCCAGTGTACCCGATGCACACCCCAAGCTCCAGTGTACCCGGTGCACACCGAGCTCCAGTGTACCCGGTGCACACCCCGAGCTCCAGTGTACCAGGTGCACAGTCCGAGCTCCAGTGTACCCGGTGAACACCCCGAGCTCCAGTGTACCCGATGCACACCCCGAGCTCCAGTGTACCCGATGCACACCCCAAGCTCCAGTGTACCCGGTGCACACCGAGCTCCAGTGTACCCGGTGCACACCCCGAGCTCCAGTGTACCAGGTGCACACCCCAAGCTCCAGTGTACCCGGTGCACCCCGAGCTCCAGTGTACCCGGTGCACACCCCGAGCTCCAGTGTACCCGGTGCACACCCCCAGCTCCAGTGAACCTGGCGCACACTCCGAGCTCCAGTGTAACCAGTGCACACCGTAAGCTCCAGTGTCCCCGGTGCACACCCCGTGCTCCAGTGTACCCGGCGAACAACCTGAGCTCCAGTGTACCTGGCGCACACCATGAGCTGCGGTGTATCCAGCGCTCGCCATGATCTCCAGTGTAGCTGGTGCACAGCCTGAGCTCCAGTGTACCCGGTGCACATCCCGAACTCCAGTGTACCCGGTGCACACACTGAGCTGCAGTGCACCTGGTGCACACCCCGAGCTCTAGTGTAACCGGTGCACACTCCGAGCTCCAGTGAACCCGGTGCACTCCCCGAGCTACAGTGTATCCAATGCAAACCCCGAGCTCCAGTGTCCCTGGTGAACAACCCGAGCTCCAGTGTACCCGATGCACATCCTGAGCTCCAGTGTACCTGGTGCACACCCCGAGCTCCAGTGTACCTGTTGCACACTCCGATCTCAAGTGTACCCGGGGCACAGCACGAACTCCAGTATACCCAGTGCACACTGTGAGCGTCACTGTACCCGGTGCGCACTCCGAGCTCCAGTGAACCCGGTGCACTCCCCGAGCTACAGTGTATCCAATGCAAACCCCGAGCTCCAGTGTCCCTGGTGAACAACCCGAGCTCCAGTGTACCCGATGCACACCCCAAGCTCCAGTGTACCCGGTGCACACCGTGAGCTCCAGTGTACCCGGTGCACACCGTGAGCTCCATTGTACCCAGTGCACACCCCGAGCTCCAGTGTACCCGGTGCACACCCCGAGCTCCAGTTTACCAGGAGCACACCCCGAGCTCCAGTGTACCCGGTGCACACCCCGAGCTCCAGTGTACCAGGTGCACACTCCGAGCTCCAGTGTACCCAGCGAACACCCTGAGCTCCAGTGTACCCGATACACACCCCAAGCTCCAGTGTACCTGGTGCACACCCCGAGCTCCAGTGTACCAGGTGCACACCGTGTGCTCCAGTGTACCTGGTGCACACCCCGAGCTCCAGTGTACCTGTTGCACACTCCGATCTCAAGTGTACCCGGGGCACAGCACGAACTCCAGTATACCCAGTGCACACTGTGAGCGTCACTGTACCCGGTGCGCACTCCGAGCTCCAGTGGACCCTGTGCACAACCCGAGCTCCAGCGTATCCAGCGCAAACCCTGAACTCCAGTGTACCCGGTGCACACCCCGAAATCCAGTGTACCCGTTGCACAACATGAGCTCCAGTGTAGCCGGTGCACACTCCGAGCTCCAGTGTACCCTGTGCAAAGCCCGAGCTCCAGTGTACCCGGCACACAACCTGAGCACCAGTGTACCCTGTGCACACCCCGAGCTCCAGTGTAGCCGGTGCACACCCCGAGCTCCAGTGTACCGGGTGCACACCCAAAGCTCCAGTGTACTCGGTGCACACCACAAGTTCCAGTGTACCCGGTGCACAACCCGAGCTCCAGTGTATCGGGTGCACACCCCAAGCTCCGTTGTACCCGGTAAACACCCCGAGCTCCAGTGTACCTGGTGCAAACCCCGAGCTCCATTCTAACCGGTGCACACCCCGAGCACAAGTGTTCCTGGTGCACACCCCGAGCTCCAGTGTACACGGCGCACACCCCGAGCTCCCGTGAACTCGGTGCACAATGTGAGCTCCAGTGTATCTGGAGCACAGCAACGAGGTCCAGTGTAAACTGCTCACACCCCGAGCTCCAGTGCACCCGGTGCTCTCCCTGAGCTCCAGTGTACCTGGTGCACACCACGAGCTCCAGTGTAGCTGGTGCTCTCCCTGAGCTCCAGTGTACCTGGTGCACACCACGAGCTCCAGTGCACCCGGTGCTCTCCCTGAGCTCCAGTGTACCTGGTGCACACCACGAGCTCCAGTGTAGCTGGTGCACACTCTGAGCTCAAGTGTGCCCTGCGCACTCTCCGAGCTCCAGTGCACCCGGTGCACACTCCAAGCTCCAGTGTACCCAGTGCACACCCCGAGCTCCAGTGTACCCGGTGCACAGCATGAGCTCCAGTGTACCCGATGCACACTGTGAGCGCCACTGTACCCGGTGAACACTCCGAGCTCCAGTGTACCTGGTGCACAACTCGAGCTCGAGTATATCCGGTGCACACCCCGAAATCCAGCGTACCCGTTGCAAAACATGAGCTCCAGTGTAGCTGGTGCACACTCCGAGCTCCAGTGCACCCTGTGCAAACCCCGAGCTCCAGTTTAACCGTCGCACACCCTGAGCTCCAATGTACCCTGTGCACAACCCGAGCTACAGTGTACCGGATGCACACCCCGAGCTACAGTGTACGCGGTGCACACCACGAGCTCCAGTGAACCCGGTGCACAATGTGAGCTCCAGTGTATCTGGAGCACAGCCCGAGCTCCAGTGTACCAGGCGCACACCCCGAGCTCCAGTGTACCCTGTGCACACCCCGAGCTCCATTCTAACCAGTGCACACCCCGAGCACCAGTGTTCCTGGTGCACACCCCGAGCTCCAGTGTACACGGCGCACACCCCGAGCTCCAGTTTACCTGGTGCACACTCCGAGTTCCAGTGTACCCGGTGCACACCCCGAGCTCCAGTGTAACCGGCGCACACCCCGAGCTCCAGTGTACCCGACGAACACCACGAGCACCAGTGTACCAGTGCACACCCTGAGCTCCAGTGTAGCTGGTGCACACCCCGAGCTCCAGTGTACCAGATGCAAGCTCCAGTGCGTCCGGTGCACACCCCGAGCTCCAGTGTACTCAGAGCACATACTGAGCACCAGTGTACCCGTTGCACCCCCCAAGCTCCAGTTTACCCAGTGCAAACCCCGAGCTCCAGTGTACCCGGTGCACACACTGAGCTCCAGTGTACCCGGTGCACACCCCGAGCTCCAGTGTACCTGGTGCACACCCCGAGCTCCAGTGTACCCGGTGCACACCCCGAGCTCCAGTGTACCTGGTGCACTCTCCAAGCTGAAGTGTGCCCGGCACATACTCCTAGCTCCATTGTACCCGGTGCACACCCCAAGCTCCAGTGTACCCGGTGCACACCCCCAGCTCCAGTGTCCCCGGTGCACACCCCGAGCTCCAGTGTACCCGGTGCACACCCCCAGCTCCTGTGTACCCGGCACACACTCCGAGCTCCAGTGTAACCAGTGCAGACCCTGAGCTCCAGTAAACCTGGAGCACACCATGAGCTGCGGTGTATCCAGCGCACACCACGATCTCCAGTGTACCCGGTGCACAGGCTGAGCTCCAGTGTACCCGGTGCACACCCCGAGCTCCAGTGTACCCGGTGCACACACTGAGCTCCAATGTACCTGGTGCGCACCCCGTGCTCTAGTGTACCTGGTGCACACCCCGAGCTCCAGTGTACCCGGTGCACTCCCCGAGCTCCAGTGTACCGAGTGCAAAACCCGAGCTCCAGCGTACCCGGTGCACACCCCGAGCTCCAGTGTACCTGGTGCACTCCCTGAGCCCCAGTGTACCCAGTGCAAACCCCGAGCTCTAGCGTACCCGGTGCACACTCCGAGCTACAGTGTGCCCAGTGCACTCCCCGAGCTACAGCGTACCCGGTGCACACACTGAGCTCCAGTGTACCTGGTGCACACCCCAAGCTCTAGCGTACCCGGTGCACACTCCGAGCTACAGTGTGCCCAGTGCACTCCCCGAGCTACAGTGTATCCAGTGCAAACCCCGAGCTCCAGTGTACCCAGTGCACACACTGAGCTCCAGTGTACCTGGTGAGTAACCCGAGCTCCAGTGTACCCGATGCACATCCTGAGCTCCAGTGTACCTGGTGCACACCCCGAGCTCCAGAGTACCTGGTGCACACTCCGAGCTCAAGTGTGCCCAGTGCCCACTCCGAGCTCCTGTGTACCCGGTGCTCACCCCGAGCTCCAGTGTACCCGATGCACACCCCGAGCCCCAGTGAACTCAGTGCACACCGTGAGCTCCAGTGTACCCGGTGCACATCGTGAGCTGCAGTTTACTCGGTGCACACCCCGAGCTCTGGTGTAACCATTACACACTGAGCTCCAGAGTAACCGGCGCACACCCCGAGCTCCAGTGTACCCGGCGAACACCACGAGTACCAGTGTACTAGTGTACACCCCAAGCTCCAGTGTAGCTGGTGCACACCCCGAGCTCCAGTGTACCAGGTGCACACTCCGAGCTCCAGTGTATCCGGTGCACACCCCGAGCTCCAGTGTACTCAGAGCACATACTGAGCACCAGTTTACCCGGTGCACAACCCGAGCTGCAGTGTACCCGGTACACACACCGAGCTCCAGTGTACCCTGTGCACACCCCGAGCTCCAGTGTATCCGGTGCACTCCCCGAGCTCCAGTGTACCCAGTGCAAACCCCGAGCTCCAGTTTGCCCGGCGCACACACTGAGCTCCAGTGTACCTGGAGCACAGCCCGAGCTCCAGTGTACTGGGTGCACACCCTGAGCTCCAATGTACCTGGTGCACACTCCAAGCTCAATTGCACTCGGCGCACACTCAGAGCTCCAGTGTACCCGTTGCACACCCCGAGCTCCAGTGTACTCGGTGCACACTGTGAGCTCCAGTGTACCCGGTGCACACCGTGAGCTGCAGTATACTCGGTGCACACCCAAGCTCCATTGTACCAGGTGCAAACTCCGAGCTCCAGTGTATCCAGTGCACACCCCGTGCTCCAGTGTATCTGGCGAACACCCTGAGCTCCAGTGTACCTGGCGCACACCATGAGCTGCGGTGTTTCCAGCGCACACCACAATCTCCAGTGTACCCGATTCACAGCCTGAGCTCCAGTGTGGCCGGTGCACATCCCGAGCTCCAGCGTACCCAGTGCACACACTGAGCTCCAGTGTACCTGGTGCGCACCCCGAGCTCTAGTGTACCTGGTGCACACCCCGAGCTCCAGCGTACCCGGTGCACTCCCCGAGCTCCAGTGTACCCAGTGCAAAACCCGAGCTCCAATATACCCGGTGCACACACTGAGCACCAGTATACCTGGTGCACACCCCGAGCTCTGGTGTATCCAATGCACACACCGAGCTCCAGTGTACCCGGTGCACACCCCAAGCTCCAGTGTAACCTGTGCATACATTGAGCTCCAGTGTACCTGGTGCACACCCCGAGCTCCTGTGCACCCTGTGCAAACCCCGAGCTCCAGCTTAACCGGCGCACACCCTGAGCTCCAGTGTACCCTGTGCACACCCCGAGCTCCAGTGTACTGGATGCACACCCCGAGCTACAGTGTACGCGGTGCACACCACGAGCTCCAGTGTACCCGGTGCACACCCCGAGCTCCAGTGTACTCGGTGCACACCCGAGCTCCAGTGTACCCGGTGCACACCCTGAGCTCCAGGGAACCCGGCGCGGACCCCGAGTTCCAGTGAACTCGGGGCACAATGTGAGCTCCAGTGTATCTGAAGCACAGCCCGAGCTTCAGTGTACCCGGAGCACACCCTGAGCTCCAGTGTACCTGGTGCACACCCCGAGCTCCAGTGTACCTGGTGCACACTATGAGCTCAAGTGTGCCCGCTGCACACTCCGAGCTCCAGTGTACCCGGTGCACAACCCGAGCTCCAGTGTACCCGGTGCACAGGCTGAGCTCCAGTGTACCCGGTGCACACCCCGAGCTCCAGTGTACCCGGTGCACACACTGAGCTCCAATGTACCTGGTGCGCACCCCGTGCTCTAGTGTACCTGGTGCACACCCCGAGCTCCAGTGTACCCGGTGCACTCCCCGAGCTCCAGTGTACCGAGTGCAAAACCCGAGCTCCAGCGTACCCGGTGCACACCCCGAGCTCCAGTGTACCTGGTGCACTCCCTGAGCCCCAGTGTACCCAGTGCAAACCCCGAGCTCTAGCGTACCCGGTGCACACTCCGAGCTACAGTGTGCCCAGTGCACTCCCCGAGCTACAGCGTACCCGGTGCACACACTGAGCTCCAGTGTACCTGGTGCACACCCCAAGCTCTAGCGTACCCGGTGCACACTCCGAGCTACAGTGTGCCCAGTGCACTCCCCGAGCTACAGTGTATCCAGTGCAAACCCCGAGCTCCAGTGTACCCAGTGCACACACTGAGCTCCAGTGTACCTGGTGAGTAACCCGAGCTCCAGTGTACCCGATGCACATCCTGAGCTCCAGTGTACCTGGTGCACACCCCGAGCTCCAGAGTACCTGGTGCACACTCCGAGCTCAAGTGTGCCCAGTGCCCACTCCGAGCTCCTGTGTACCCGGTGCTCACCCCGAGCTCCAGTGTACCCGATGCACACCCCGAGCCCCAGTGAACTCAGTGCACACCGTGAGCTCCAGTGTACCCGGTGCACATCGTGAGCTGCAGTTTACTCGGTGCACACCCCGAGCTCTGGTGTAACCATTACACACTGAGCTCCAGAGTAACCGGCGCACACCCCGAGCTCCAGTGTACCCGGCGAACACCACGAGTACCAGTGTACTAGTGTACACCCCAAGCTCCAGTGTAGCTGGTGCACACCCCGAGCTCCAGTGTACCAGGTGCACACTCCGAGCTCCAGTGTATCCGGTGCACACCCCGAGCTCCAGTGTACTCAGAGCACATACTGAGCACCAGTTTACCCGGTGCACAACCCGAGCTGCAGTGTACCCGGTACACACACCGAGCTCCAGTGTACCCTGTGCACACCCCGAGCTCCAGTGTATCCGGTGCACTCCCCGAGCTCCAGTGTACCCAGTGCAAACCCCGAGCTCCAGTTTGCCCGGCGCACACACTGAGCTCCAGTGTACCTGGAGCACAGCCCGAGCTCCAGTGTACTGGGTGCACACCCTGAGCTCCAATGTACCTGGTGCACACTCCAAGCTCAATTGCACTCGGCGCACACTCAGAGCTCCAGTGTACCCGTTGCACACCCCGAGCTCCAGTGTACTCGGTGCACACTGTGAGCTCCAGTGTACCCGGTGCACACCGTGAGCTGCAGTATACTCGGTGCACACCCAAGCTCCATTGTACCAGGTGCAAACTCCGAGCTCCAGTGTATCCAGTGCACACCCCGTGCTCCAGTGTATCTGGCGAACACCCTGAGCTCCAGTGTACCTGGCGCACACCATGAGCTGCGGTGTTTCCAGCGCACACCACAATCTCCAGTGTACCCGATTCACAGCCTGAGCTCCAGTGTGGCCGGTGCACATCCCGAGCTCCAGCGTACCCAGTGCACACACTGAGCTCCAGTGTACCTGGTGCGCACCCCGAGCTCTAGTGTACCTGGTGCACACCCCGAGCTCCAGCGTACCCGGTGCACTCCCCGAGCTCCAGTGTACCCAGTGCAAAACCCGAGCTCCAATATACCCGGTGCACACACTGAGCACCAGTATACCTGGTGCACACCCCGAGCTCTGGTGTATCCAATGCACACACCGAGCTCCAGTGTACCCGGTGCACACCCCAAGCTCCAGTGTAACCTGTGCATACATTGAGCTCCAGTGTACCTGGTGCACACCCCGAGCTCCTGTGCACCCTGTGCAAACCCCGAGCTCCAGCTTAACCGGCGCACACCCTGAGCTCCAGTGTACCCTGTGCACACCCCGAGCTCCAGTGTACTGGATGCACACCCCGAGCTACAGTGTACGCGGTGCACACCACGAGCTCCAGTGTACCCGGTGCACACCCCGAGCTCCAGTGTACTCGGTGCACACCCGAGCTCCAGTGTACCCGGTGCACACCCTGAGCTCCAGGGAACCCGGCGCGGACCCCGAGTTCCAGTGAACTCGGGGCACAATGTGAGCTCCAGTGTATCTGAAGCACAGCCCGAGCTTCAGTGTACCCGGAGCACACCCTGAGCTCCAGTGTACCTGGTGCACACCCCGAGCTCCAGTGTACCTGGTGCACACTATGAGCTCAAGTGTGCCCGCTGCACACTCCGAGCTCCAGTGTACCCGGTGCACAACCCGAGCTCCAGTGTACCCGATGCACACCACGAGCTCCAGTGTACTCGGTGCACACCACGAGCTCCAGTGTACCCGGTGCACACCGTGAGCTACAGTTCACTCGCTGCACACCCGGAGCTCCGGTGTACCCGTTACACACTGAGCTCCAGAGTAACCGGCGCACAGCCCGAGCTCCAGTGTACCCGGCGAAGACCACGAGCAGCAGTGTACCAGTGCACACCCTGAGCTCCAGTGTAGCTGGTGCACACCCCGAGCTCCAGTGTACCAGGTGCACACTCCATGCGCCAGTGCGTCCGGTGCACACCCTGAGCTCCAGTGTACTCAGAGCACATACTGAGCACCAGTGTACCAGGTGCACGCCCCGAGCTCCAGTGTACCCAGTGCAAACCCCGAGCTCCAGTGTACCCGGTGCACACCCTGAGCTCCAGTGTACTCGGTGCACAGCGTGAGCTCCAGTGTACCCGGTGCACACCGTGAGTTGCAGTGTACTCGGTGCACACACCGAGCTCCAGTGTACCCATTACACACTGAGCTCCAGAGCACCTGGTGCACACCCCGAGCTCCAGTGTTCCCGGTGCACACCCTGAGCTCCAGTGAACCCGGTGCACACCCGGTGCACACCCCCAGCTCCAGTGTACCCAGAGCACACTCCGAGCTCCAGTGTAACCAGTGCACACCCTGAGCTCCAGCATACCTGGTGCACACAATGAGCTGTGGTGTATCCAGCGCACACCACGATCTGCAGTGTACCCGGTGCACTCCCCGAGCTCCAGTGTACCCAGTGCAAATCCCTAGCTCCAGCGTACCCGGTGCACACCCCGAGCTCCAGTGTACCTGGTGCACTCCCCGAGCTCCAGTGTACCCAGTGCAAACCCCGAGCTCCAGTGCACCCGGTGCACACACTGAGCTCCAGTATACATGGTGCACACCCCGAGCTCTAGCGTACCCGGTGCACACTCCAAGCTCCAGTGCACCCAGTGCACTCCCCGAGCTACAGTGTATCCAGTGCAAACCCCGAACTCCAGTGTACCCAGTGCACACACTGAGCTCCAGTTTACCTGGTGAGTAACCCGAGCTCCAGTGTAGCCGCTGCACATCCTGAGCTCCAGTGTACCTGCTGCACATCCTGAGCTCCAGTGTACCTGGTGCACACCCCGAGCTCAAGTGTGCCTGGTGCCCACTCCGAGCTCCTGTGTACCTGGTGCTCACCCCGAGCTCCAGTGTACCTGATGCACACCCCGAGCTGCAGTGAACTCAGTGCACACCCTGAGCTCCAGTGTACTCGGTGCACAGCATGAGCTCCAGTGTACCCGGTGCACATCGTGAGCTGCAGTTTACTCGGTGCACACCCCGAGCTCCAGTGTATCCGGTGCACACCCCGAGCTCCAGTGTACTCAGAGCACATACTGAGCACCAGTTTACCCGGTGCACAACCCGAGCTGCAGTGTACCCGGTGCACACACCGAGCTCCAGTGTACCCTGTGCACACCCCGAGCTCCAGTGTACCCAGTGCAAACCCCGAGCTCCAGTTTGCCCGGTGCACACACTGAGCTCCAGTGTACCTGGAGCACAGCCCGAGCTCCAGTGTACTGGGTGCACACCCTGAGCTCCAGTGTACTGGGTGCACACCCTGAGCTCCAGTGTACCCAGTGCAAACCCCGAGCTCCAGTTTGCCCGGTGCACACACTGAGCTCCAGTGTACCTGGAGCACAGCCCGAGCTCCAGTGTACTGGGTGCACACCCTGAGCTCCAGTGTACTGGGTGCACACCCTGAGCTCCAGTGTACCTGGTGCACACTGTGAGCTCCAGTGTACCCGGTGCACACCGTGTGCTGAAGTATACTCGGTGCACACCCGAGCTTCATTGTACCAGGTGCACATCACGAGCTCCAGTGTACCTTGTGCACACCCTAAGCTGCAGTGTACCAGGTGCACACTCCGAGCTCCAGTGTATCTGGTGCACACCACGTGCTCCAGTGTACCCAGCGAACACCCTGAGCTCCAGTGTACCTGGCGCACACCATGAGCTGCGGTGTTTCCAGCGCACACCACGATCTCCAGTGTACCCGATTCACAGCCTGAGCTCCAGTGTAGCCGGTGCACATCCCGAGCTCTAGTGTACCCAGTGCACACACTGAGCTCCAGTGTACCTGGTGCGCACCCCGAGCTCTAGTGTACCTGGTGCACACCCCGAGCTCCAGCGTACCTGGTGCACACTCCGAGCTACAGTGTATCCAGTGCAAACCCCGAGCTCCAGTGTAACCAGTGCACACACTGAGCTCCAGTGTACCTGGTGAACAACCCGAGCTCCAGTGTACCCAATGCAAATCCTGATCCCCAGTGTACCTGGTGCACACTCCGAGCTCAAGTGTGCCCGGCCCCCACTCCGAGCTCCAGAGTACCCGCTGCACAGCCCGAGTTCCAGTGTACCCGGTGCACAGCACGAACTCCAGTGTACCCGGTGCACAGTGTTAGCGCCACTGTACCCGATGCGCACTCCGAGCTCCAGTGTACACTGTGCACTGTGCACAACCCGAGCTCCAGTGTATCCAGCGCAAACCCTGAACTCCAGTGTACCCGGTGCACACCCCGAGCTCCAGTGTACCCGTTGCACAACATGAGCTCCAGTGTAGCCGGTGCACACTCCGAGCTCCAGTGTACCCTGTGCAAACCCCGAGCTCCAATTTACCCGGTGCACACTCCGAGCTCCAGTGTAACCTGTGCAAACCCCGAGCTCCAGTGTACCCGGCACACACCCTGATCTCCAGTGTACCCTGTGCACAGCCCGAGCTCCAGTGTACCCGGTGCACACCCCGAGCTCCAGTGTACCGGGTGCACACCCCAAGCTCCATTGTACCCGGTAAACACCCCGAACTCCAGTCTACCCGGTGCACACCCCGAGCTCCAGTGTACCCTGTGCGCACCCCGAGCTCCAGTGTACCCTGTGCGCACCCCGAGCTCCAGTCTACCCGGTGCACACCCTGAACTCCAGTCTACCCGGTGCACACCCCGAGCTCCAGTGTACACTGTGCGCACCCCGAGCTCCAGTCTAACCGGTGCACACCCCAAGCTCCAGTGTTCCTGGTGCACACCCCGAGCTCCAGTGTACCCGGCACACACCCCGAGCTCCAGTGAACTCGGTGCACAATGTGAGCTCCAGTGTATCTGGAGCACAGCAACGAGCTCCAGTGTAAACGTCGCACACCCCGAGCTACAGCGCACCCGGTGCTCACCCTGAGCTCCAGTGTACCTGGTGCACACCACGAGCTCCAGTGTACCTGGTGCACACACGGAGCTCAAGTGTGCCCGGCGCAATCTCCGAGCTCCAGTGCACCCGGTGCACACTCTGAGCTCCAGTGTACCCAGTGCACACCCCGAGCTACAGTGTACCCGGTGCACACTCCGAGCTCCAGTGTAGCCGGTGCACAACCCGAGCTCCAGTGTACCCGGTGCACACCGTGAGCTCCAGTCTTCCCGGTGCACACCCGGAGCTCCAGTGTACCCTGTGCACACCCCGAGCTCCACTGTACCAGTGTACAACCCGATATCCAGTGTTTCGGATGCACACCCCGAGCTCTAGTGTACCCGGTGCACACCCCGAGCTACAGTGTACCCAGTGCACACTCCAAGCTCCAGTGCACGCGACACACACCCCGAGCTCCTGTGTACCCGGTGCACATTTCGAGCTGCAGTGTACCAGGTGCACACCGCAAGCTCCAGTGTACACAGTGCGAACCCCGAGCTCCAATGTACCCGGTCGACATCCTGAGCTCCAGTGTACCAGTGCACAACCCGAGCTCCAGTGTACCCGGTGCACACCCCGAGCTCCAGTATACCCGGTGCACACTCCAAGCTCCAGTGTACACAGTGCACACCCCGAGCTCCAGTGTACCCGGTGCACAGCCCTGAGCTCCAGTGTACCCGGTCGACATCCTGAGCTCCAGTGTACCAGTGCACAACATGAGCTCCAGTGTACCCGGTGCTCACTCCAAGCTCCAGTGTACCCAGTGCACACCCCGAGATCCAGTGTACCCGGTGCACATCCCGAACTCCAGTGTACCCGGTGCACACTGTGAGCGGCAGTGTACCAGGTGCACACCCCGAGCTCCAGTGTATCCAGCGCACACCCTGAGCTCCAGTGTACCCGGTGCACACCCCGAACTCCAGTGTAAACATTGCACACCGTGAGCTCCAGTTTACCCGGTGCACATTCCGAGCTCCAGTGTATCCTGTGCAAACCCCGAGCTCCAGTGTACACGGCGCACACCCTGAGCTCCATTTTACCCTGTGCACACCCCGAGCTCCAGTGTACCCGGTTCACAAAAACCAGCTCCAGTTTTCCGGGTGCACACCCCGAGCTCCAGTGTACCTGGTGCACACCCCGAGCTCCATTGTACCCAGTGCACATCCCGAACTCCAGTGTACCCGGTGCACACCCCGAGCTCCATTGTACCCAGTGCACATCCCGAACTCCAGTGTACCCGGTGCACACTGTGAGCGCCAGTGTACCTGGTGCACATCACGAGCTCAAGTGTAACCAGTGCACAACCCCAGTTCCAGTGTACCCGGTGCACACCCTGGGATCCAGTGTACCTCGTGTACATCTTGAGCTCCAGTGTACCCGGTGGACACCCCAAGCTCCAGTGTACCCGGTGCACACCGTGAGCTCCAGTGTTCCGGGTGCACACCCTGATCTCCAGTGTACCCGGTGCACACCCCGAGCTACAGTGTACCCAGTGTACACTCCAAGCTCCAGTGCACCCGACGCACACCCCGAGCTCCTGTGTACCCGGTGCACATTTCGAGCTGCAGTGTACCAGGTGCACACCCCAAGCTCCAGTGTACCCGGCACACCCCCCAGCTCCAGTGTACCCGGTGAACACCCCGAGCTCCAGTGTACCCGGTGCACACTCCGAGCTGCAGTGTACCAGGTGCACACCCTCAGCTCCAGTGTACCCATTGCACACTCCGAGCTCAAGTGTACCCGGTGCACACTCCGAGCTCCAGTGTACCCGGTGCACACCCCTAGCTCCAGTGTACCGGGTGCACACCCCGAGCTCCAGTATACCCGATGCACACCCCGAGCTTCAGTGTATCCGGCGCACACCCCGAGCTCCAGTGTACCCGCTGTGCTCCCCGAGCTCCAGTGTACACAGTGCGAACCCCGAGCTCCAGTGTACCCGGTGCACACACTGAGCTCCAGTGTAACTGGTGCACACCCTGAGCTCCAATGCACCCGGTGCACACCCAATGCTCCAGTGTACCCGGTCGACATCCTGAGCTCCAGTGTACCAGTGCACAACCCGAGCTCCAGTGTACCCGCTGCACACACCGAGCTCCAGTGTATCCAGTGCACACCCGAGCTCCAGTGTACCCGGTGCACAGCCCGAACTCCAGTGTACCCGGTGCACACTGTGAGCGCCAGTGTAACTGGAGCACACCCCGAGCTCCAATGTACCTGGTGTACACCCCAAGCTCCATTGTACCCGGTCGACATCCTGAGCTCCAGTGTACCAGTGCACAACACGAGCTCCAGTGTACCCGGTGCACACCCCGAGCTCCAGTGTACCCGGTGCTCAATCCAAGCTCCAGGGTACCCAGTGCACAGCCCGAGCTCCAGTGTACCCGGTGCACATCCCGAACTCCAGTGCACCCAGCGCACACTCCGAGCTCCAGTGTACTCGGTGCACTCCCCGAGCTCCAGTCTACCCAGTGCACACTGCGAGGTCCAGTGTACCTGGTGCACACCACAAGCTCCAGTGTGCCCAGCGCACAACCCGAGCTCCAGAGTACCCGGCGCACACCCCGATCTCCAGTGCACCCGGTGCACACCGTGAGCTCCAGTGTACCAGGTGCACCCCCCGAGCACCAGAGTACCTGGTGCACACCCCGAGCTCCAGTGTCCTGGTGCACATTCTGAGCTCCAGTGTCCCAGTGCACACTCTGAGCTCCAGTGTACCCGGTGCACACTCTGAGCTCCAGTGTATCAAGTGCACACCCCAACCTCCAGTGGACCCAGTGCACATGCCGAGCTTCAGTATACCCGGTGCACACCCCCAGCTCCAGTGGACCCGGCGCACACCCCGAGCTCTAGTGTACCCAGTGCACACTCCGAGCTGCAGTGTACCAAGTGCGCACGCCAAGCTCCAGTGTACCCGGCGCACACCCTGAGCTCCAGTGTACCCGGTGCACACCGTGAGCTCCAGTGTACCCGGTGCACACCGTGAGCTCCATTGTACCCAGTGCACACCCCGAGCTCCAGTGTACCCGGTGCACACTGTGAGCTCCAGTTTACCAGGAGCACACCCCGAGCTCCAGTGTGCCCGGCGCACACCCTGAGTTCCAGTGTACCCGGTGCACACCCCGAGCTCCAGTGTACCAGGTGCACACTCCGAGCTCCAGTGTACCCAGCGAACACCCCGAGCTCCAGTGTGCCCGATACACACCCCGAGCTCCAGTGTACCTGGTGCACACCCCGAGCTCCAGTGTGCCAGGTGCACACCGTGTGCTGCAGTGTACCCGTTGCACACTGTGAGCTCCAGTGTACCCAGTGCACACCGCGAGCTCCAGTGTATTCGGCGCTCACCTCGATTTCCATTGTACCCGGTGCACACGCCGAGCTGCAGTGTACCCGGTGCACACCTCAACCTCCAGTGCACCCAGCGCACACTCTGAGCTCCAGTGTACTCGGTGCACTCCCCGAGCTCCAGTCTACCCAGTGCACACTGCGAGGTCCAGTGTACCTGGTGCACACCTCAAGCTCCAGTGTGCCCAGCGCGCAACCCGAGCTCCAGAGTACCCGGCGCTCACCCCGATCTCCAGTGCACCCGGTGCACACCGTGAGCTCCAGTGTACCAGGTGCACCCCCCGAGCTCCAGAGTACCTGGTGCACACCCCGAGCTCCAGTGTCCTGGTGCACATTCTGAGCTCCAGTGTCCCAGTGCACACTCTGAGCTCCAGTGTATCAGGTGCACACCCCAACCTCCAGTGGACCCAGTGCACACGCCGAGTTTCAGTATACCCGGTGCACACCCCCAGCACCAGTGGACCCGGCGCACACCCCGAGCTCTAGTGTACCCAGTGCACACTCCGAGCTGCAGTGTACCAAGTGCGCACGCCAAGCTCCAGTGTACCCGGTGCACACCCTGAGCTCCAGTGTACCCGGTGCACACCGTGAGCTCCAGTGTACCCGGTGCACACCTTGAGCTCCAGTGTACCCGGTGCACACCGTGAGCTCCATTGTACCCAGTGCACACCCCGAGCTCCAGTGTACCCGGTGCACACTGCGAGCTCCAGTTTACCAGGAGCACACCCCGAGCTCCAGTGTGCCCGGCGCACACCCTGAGTTCCAGTGTACCCGGTGCACACCCCGAGCTCCAGTGTACCAGGTGCACACTCCGAGCTCCAGTGTACCCAGCGAACACCCCGAGCTCCAGTGTACCCGATACACACCCCGAGCTCCAGTGTACCTGGTGCACACCCCGAGCTCCAGTGTGCCAGGTGCACACCATGTGCTGCAGTGTACCCGGTGCACACTGTGAGCTCCAGTGCACCTGGAGCACACCCCGAGTTCAAATGTACCCGGTGCACACCCCGAGCTCCAGTGTACCAGGTGCACAGTCCGAGCTCCAGTGTACCCGGTGAACACCCCGAGCTCCAGTGTACCCGATGCACACCCCGAGCTCCAGTGTACCTGGTGCACACACAAAGCTCCAGTGTACCAGGTGCACACCGTGTGCTGCAGTGTACCCGGTGCACACTGTGAGCTCCAGTGCACCTGGAGCACACCCCGAGTTCAAATGTACCCGGTGCACACCCCGAGCTCCAGTGTACCAGGTGCACAGTCCGAGCTCCAGTGTACCCGGTGAACACCCCGAGCTCCAGTGTACCCGATGCACACCCCGAGCTCCAGTGTACCAGGTGCACACCCCAAGCTCCAGTGTACCCGGTGCACACCGAGCTCCAGTGTACCCGGTGCACACCCCGAGCTCCAGAGTACCTGGTGCACACACCGAGTTCCAGTGTACCCGGTGAACACCCCGAGCTCCAGTGTACCCGATGCACACCCCAAGCTCCAGTGTACCCGGTGCACACCGTGAGCTCCAGTGTACCCGGTGCACACCGTGAGCTCCATTGTACCCAGTGCACACCCCGAGCTCCAGTGTACCCGGTGCACACTGTGAGCTCCAGTTTACCAGGAGCACACCCCGAGCTCCAGTGTACCCGGTGCACACCCCGAGCTCCAGTGTACCAGGTGCACACTCCGAGCTCCAGTGTACCCAGCGAACACCCTGAGCTCCAGTGTACCCGATACACACCCCAAGCTCCAGTGTACCTGGTGCACACCCCGAGCTCCAGTGTACCAGGTGCACACCGTGTGCTGCAGTGTACCCGGTGCACACTGTGAGCTCCAGTGCACCTGGAGCACACCCCGAGTTCAAATGTACCCAGTGCACACCCCGAGCTCCAGTGTACCAGGTGCACAGTCCGAGCTCCAGTGTACCCGGTGCACACCGAGCTCCAGTGTACCCGGTGCACACCCCGAGCTCCAGTGTACCTGGTGCACACACCGAGTTCCAGTGTACCCGGTGAACACCCCGAGCTCCAGTGTACCCGATGCACACCCCAAGCTCCAGTGTACCCGGTGCACACCGAGCTCCAGTGTACCCGGTGCACACCCCGAGCTCCAGTGTACCAGGTGCACAGTCCGAGCTCCAGTGTACCCGGTGAACACCCCGAGCTCCAGTGTACCCGATGCACACCCCGAGCTCCAGTGTACCCGATGCACACCCCAAGCTCCAGTGTACCCGGTGCACACCGAGCTCCAGTGTACCCGGTGCACACCCCGAGCTCCAGTGTACCAGGTGCACACCCCAAGCTCCAGTGTACCCGGTGCACCCCGAGCTCCAGTGTACCCGGTGCACGCCCCGAGCTCCAGTGTACCCGGTGCACACTCCGAGCTCCAGTGTACCCAGTGCACACCGCAAGCTCGAGCATTCAGCTGTACTCCCCGAGCTCCCTCTCCACGTTCCCCATTTCATTTATAATTAAACGACCTGTCTTAAAAGGATGAGCAGGGTGTGCTTGGAATTTTTTTTCTCCAAACACACTGCTTATTAATAATGGTATTTTTTTGGGGGAGGGTTATGAAGTTGCAGAAATAGTTTTCCGTTACATATAATTTGCCGAGACAGTTTGTAGGACTGAATGGGAATGAAACGTTTTACTAATCGATTTTAAATGCACAGTAGCTCTCCTATGTGTTTGCTCACATGAGAGTCATTGGTTACACCCTTTCAAAAAGATTTGATTGGTGGGGGCTTGTTCGGCCCCGAGTTTCCGCATGCTTACCGCCCAGGTATCAGTGCAATCCGACTGATAGATTTTTGTTAGGCAAGGGTATTAAGAGTTACGCAACCAAGGCGGGTAGACAGGGCCAGCCTTATGGGTGGGCGCCGTGGTCAGGGGGCCGCGTGGTCTGACATTAATGGCGTCTACCTCTGCAAAGAACTTGGCCATCTCCAAAGTCTGCTTCCAATGGACTGTAGTGCTCCTCAAGAAGAGCAAACTTCAAGTTCCAAGAGCATGGATAGCACTCAGGGTCCTGTTAACCATGCCCGATTCAGTGACGAGCAGCGAAGTGAGCTTCTCGAAGCTGAAGCTCATAAACAGATATTTGCGATCGACCACGGGAGACAACAGGCTATCTTCGCTGGCCATCCTGTCTATAGAGAATGATGTGGCTCAAAAATATCTTGGTGAACAATGTTTTCTAAACGTTATTGTTATATATTAATTTAGTGTTTAATTTAATGTTTAATTTATTTGTCATTTAGCTATAATGTTATTTTTTTATGACTTATATGGTTTATTATTTAAATTATAAAAAACTTACGAGATTACAGCTTTATTCCTGAAACTTTCACTAATACTACAGGTTGAGCCTCCAAAATCCAGAGTTCTGGAATCTGGACTCTGGGACGATTGGTGACATGGTTGTCCGGAATCCGTACAATGTTCCGGAATCCGGACACCCTGAGGGAGGCTTACCAAAAACCGGAAATATTGCAACCTGGGCTCAGGCATTTCCAGACTCGGAACATGTTTCTGATGTCCGAAGTCCGGAAATATCGCAAACTGGGCTCGAGCGCTTCCGGACTTCGGACATCAGAAACACGTTCCGAAGTCCGGAAAAACACGAAAACCGGCTTGGCCTTCGGTCCCGAGGTTGCCAGATTCGGAACACTCAACCTGTACTACATACTTAAACTCAAAGAAAGGGCGCCAAAATACAAGTTCACCCAGGGTGCCATTTTCCCTAAGGCCGGCCCTGCGGGTAGATGGCAATAAAATACAGATCAGCCCTGATCTAATTGAATGGCGGGACAGGTTTGAGGGGCTGAATGACCTGCTCCTGTTCCTATGTCCCCATCTGGGCGGAATTGACTGAAATCTCCAGGGGGAGAATTTTGAAAGAAATTTGTAAGAGATTTTCTCAGACCTGTGGTCAATGTTTTTCTTTTGTTGATTGACTCCTGGAAAATAAATGATTAAGAACCATTTTTTCTGAATGGGAAGAAAATTGTAGGGAGCATGTTCACAATTTCCTGACACAAACTGCCAGCAGATGAGGTTCCACGCAGGGAGCACACATTTCGATAGATAGGTGGAGATCGATAGATTTTTGGGCACTAAGGGAATCAAGGGATATGGGGATAGGGTGGGAAAGTGGAGTTGAGGTTGATGATCAGCCGTGATCTTATTCAATGGCAGAGCAGGCTCGAGGGGCTGTATGGCCTACTCCCGCTCCTATTTCTCCTGTTCTTATGTTCTTTTTTCGAAAGTCATTCCTATATGTCACAAAGATCAAAGTAAATAAAGTTGAGGGAGGCCATTTAACTTATAATTCTGTCGAAGCTTACTGTTTTCCCCATTACAACATTCAGTTGCTTGTTGAATGATTCCAGAATTTTTGCTTCCACTACCCCATGTGGAAGACTATCCAAGTATTAATCACCTTTTGTGTGAAGAAATACTTCCTGACATGAGTCCTGAACTTTCCCTTTACCAGTTTGTACCTATATCGCCTTGTCCTATAGTCATGGCTTAATTTGAAATAATGTTCAGGATGAACCTTTTCTACTCTCTTTGGTATTTTTATCAGGCCCCTTCACATACGTCTCCTTTTAGGGATGGAGGTTCCGAGTTTTTCTAATCTTTCCTCATAATGCAATCCTATGGCACTAGGGATCAACACCACTCATTAAGTAAATATGTTCCCCATTTTTCCTCCATTGTGTAAAACCTCATACTTATTTGTATTCAATTTAGTCTGCAATAGTTCTGTCCATTTGTAAATAATGGCCCGTATTTTCCGATCGGAGGCTTCCTGTGCGCGGAGGCCTCCGATCTGGAAAAAATCTACGGACTTACCTGAGGGCTCCCGACGTGTGAATACTTCCATTCCTGGGCCTCTCCAAACTCAAACTGCGCAGGGCCCACATATCCCAGAGGTGCATGCAGTTCGCAAGCATCCCTGGGATCACGTGTGCCATGGGGAGCCAATAGGAGAAGGGAATCTCCCTTCATACACTTGACAGATAGACCTGTCAAATATATGAATGGAGATCACCCCAAAAACACTGTAAAACATAAAAAAAAAATTTAAATCACATTTTTAAAATGAGTTGAAATTACAATAAATTAAATATTTTAAACAAAAATTAAATATTTTGAAAAAAATAATTCAAGTTTTTTACAGGGCTAAAAATACAAATCATTTAGATCAGAAACAGTAGAAGCTGAACTCGGTATATTTCCCTAACTTGGCATCACTCCTCTAACTAGTACTCACTGATTCCTTTCTTTCAATCAATTCCTTAAGTTTTATCTATGATACCCATTGCTTTAAGCTTGTGGAACTCTATCATAGGCTTTCTGGAGGTTTACAATTTCATGTAATATGGGGGCGCAGCTTTCCTGTCCATCTGTGTGTGTTTTAATGAACCTGGAGCAGAGAAGGCTAAGAGGAGATTTGATAGAGGTGTTTAAAACGATAAAGGATTTAGATAGAGTAAATAAAGAAAAACTGTTCCCATTGGCAGAAGGGCCGATAATCAGAGGGCACAGATTTAAGGTGATTGGCAAAAGAATCAGAGGTGACATGAGGAAAAACTTTTTTACGCAACGACTGTTTAGGATTTGGAATGCACTGCCTGATAGGGTGGTGGATACAGATTCAATAGTAGCCTTCAAAAGGGAATTGGATAAATACTTGAAGGAAAAAATATTGCAGGGATATGGGGAAAGAGTGAGGGAGTGGGACTACTTAATGTTAGCAAAAATTCTACTTAAATATACATGTAAAAATCAGGAATTTTATTGAGAACCTCCCTCCAAATGTGAATAATTATACAGTCCTTTTAACACTTACTATTGTTCAGAAGATCATGGTTGACTTTGAGTTCTAAGATATATAAATAAAAGAAACGCATTTCATGTCACCATTTGAAATACATTACAAAACATAAAACCCACTCTGAGTTTTGCTATGTTAAAGGCACTACATAAAGTAAAAAGACTTTAATTTCTATAGTGCTCTTTTATGAACACCGTACGTCCCAAAGCGCTTTACAGCCAATGAAGTACTTTTTGAAGTGTAGTCACTGTTGTAATGTAGGAAATGCGGCAGCCAATTTGCGCACAGCAAGCTCCCGCAAACAGCAATGTGATAATGACCAGATAATCTGTGTTCGTGATATAAATGCAAGTTGCTGTTGTTGTTGTCATTCCTGCCTGGGCCTTTCCCCACTCACGATTTTGGGAGTAGTTGAAGCAGAGATCATTGACACTTTTACGGGAAAATTGGATAAATATTTGAAACAGACAGGATTCAGGGCCACATATTTAAGAAAAGATATACTTGCTCTCGAGGCGGTTCAGAGAAGGTTCACTCGGTTGATTCCAGAGATGAGGGGGTTGACGTATGAGGAAAGGTTGAGTAGGTTGGGACTCTACTCATTGGAGTTCAGAAGAATGAGAGGCGATCTTATCGAAACATATAAGATTGTGAGGGGGCTTGATCGGGTGGATGCGGTGAGGATGTTTCCACTGATGGGTGAGACTAGAACTAGGGGGCATAATCTTAGAATAAGGGGCTGCCCTTTCAAAACTGAGATGAGGAGAAACTTCTTCACTCAGAGGGTAGTAAATCTATGGAATTTGCTACCCCAGAGAGCTGTGGAAGCTGCAACATTAAATAAATTTAAAATGGAGATAGACACTTTCCTAGCAGATAAGGGAATTAGGGGTTACGGGGAGCAGGCAGGGAAGTGGACGTGAGTCTAGATTCAGATCAGCCATGATCCTATTGAATGGCGGAGCAGGCCTGAGGGGCCGTATGGCCTACTCCTGCTCCTATTTCTTATGAAAGGCAGGCTGTGGCATTGGTTTTGTATTGCTCTCGCAAAGCGCTAACAGACACAATGGAATAAAATGCCTCTTTCTGTGCTCTAACCTGACATGGTTATGTATTTGAGTTTGCCTGTCTTACTGCACTTAGCTACTGTAGTGGTCGGAGGTCAAATTGGATATAGTTTACAATATTTTTTTGCTTTCAAAGTTACCTTGCTAGAAGTCAAAGGGCTTTCCACTGAGCAAAGTCATTTCTTTTACTTTGTAACAAAAAGGATTGTTTGTTTGCCTGTTTCTTGTCTAGCTTTCACCGAGCTAACGTTTAAGCAGTTTAATTCCACAGCCAGAATGTAAACATTACCTAAGGGGAAAAAATGAGAATGTGTTCTCTTTTGGAATTACTAAGAAGAAGGAAAGTTGGCCAGCAGCTTTTCAGTTGCAGTGAGAAAATCCCGCTGATGCTGTTGCGTTTGCAAAGATAATCCAGAGACCGTCAGTGAGTTCAGCTCATGCTGCTTTTAATATGGCTGCTCCACACACACACTTCCAGGCACAAGCAATCGAATACCTATACACGATGGGCCAGAAATTCGCGGCCAAAGGTGTGAGTGCGCTCGGGGTACTCACGCATCTGGCCGTTGGAAATGCCGGCGTTCAGCATGAACAGCGCATGCGGGGAACGCCGGCATTTCCAGACCTCGAGCGCGTGCGACTGCACAGGCAGCACTTGTGCAGTGAACTTCGTAGATTTCATTCATGAAACCCGTGAGGGTAAGTCCTCAGAAGTTACACTTGAAAAAAGCAAGTGTAAAGTGGTTCATTGGCTGCGGAGGAAGAAACATTTTATCGTGGAGCTTCTGAAATGCAATATTTTTGTTTGGGAAAGGGAGGGAAGTTATTTTAAGAAATTTTAAGTAAGTTTTAAAGTTAAAAATTTTTTTTTTTTTTTAAAGGATTTTCAGAACGGTAGGTAGAAGGAGCAATTGTGGCTGTGTGAATGGAATGTGAGAATGAGTTATGTATGTATGTCCACATATATTCCTTTACGTATATGTATGTATGTTTTATATTCCTTTACTAATGTGTATGAATGTATGTTTTTAATTATGATTTTCCAATAAGTTACTTCCTCTGAAAGTCATAATTAAATAATACATTCATACACATAAGTAAAGGAATATATACATAACACGCAAAGGAATATATACAGACATACATACTTTCAGAAGCTCCACGATAAGAAATATCTTCCTCCGCAGCCTCTGGAGCAACTGTACCCATGCTTTTTTCATGTGTAAGTTGTAATGACTTGACCTCACTGAAAGCATTAATGAAAGCGGCGAATTATACTGCGCACGCGCTGCCTGTGCAGTCGCACGCGTTCTGCCTCTGAACCCCTTCATTCAGAGGACAGGAAATGCCGGTTTTCCCCACATGCACTGTGCATGCTGAAAACCGGCATTTCATCCAGCCAGATGCGTAAGTACCCCGACCGTACTCGCGCATTTGGAAGGGAATTACTGGGCCAACATTTTACATGTCAATAAAATGAAAAATTTAACAATTGCACGACTTGCCCCCTTGCATCTGCGACTGAGGGTCCAAGGAGGTGCATTGCGCAAGAGGTCATCATCGTACGTATCCTCACACTGTTCCCTTTCGGGAACTGTATGAAGTGGTGGAAGGATTTATGGCCGTGATTAACGCTCATTCCGTGACCGTAACCATCTTTGAACCAGCCATTAGGGTGGTTAGTCCTATGGCGGGAGGGTTTTACGGGCTCCCACAACCCATCTGAGGGGGGGGGCCACCAACACCCACGGACGCAAGTATCCCGCTGGATGTCCACCCAGAATTTAAAGTTGGAACTCCGACTCCACTTGCCGGGACTGTCTGGAGTGGGGTTCAAAACCCTACTCCTTCTGGCCCAGCGGCGGGGATGCTTACTGCTACGCAAAAGGCCCACTCCGCACAAAAGGTGACACTCATACGTTTCCTGCGCCTTTTCCCTCCCCGTGACTGGAGCCCTATGCTGCCATTTCACGTTGCTAATTGGATTGGGCCTTTGTCATAGCGGTAGGATCCCCGCCACTGGGCCAGATCAGGGTAGGGTTTCGAACCCCGCTCCAGACAGTCCTGGCAAGTGGAGTCGGAGCTCCGGCTCTAAATTCTGGGTTGACATCCAGTGGGATATTTGCGTCCGTGGGTGTGGGTGGCCCCCCCTCCTTGTATAGCTTGTGGGAGCCCGTAAAACCCTCCCGCCATAGGACTAACCGCCCTAATGGCTGGTTCAAAGATGGTTACGGTCACGGAATGAGCGTTAATCATGGCCATAAATCCTTCCACCACTTCATACAGTTCCCCAAAGGGAAGTGTGAAGACACGTATGACGACGACATTGCTAAATAAATAAATGGAATTAAAAAAATTCTTTTAGGGCTTTTAAAATTCTTTAAATTGCTTTAATTCTGTTTAAAACTACTTCAGATTCCTCAAAATAATGTAAACATTTTAAAAAGTTTATAAAAGTTACCAAAATCTTCAAAACACTTCCAAAAACCTATTTAAACTGCTGCTTTGCATGTAAAAATGCTTAGCAGCTTGACAGAAACATTGGGGGCGTGTCCAGTGAAACTGAGACCTCAAGGGGCGTGTCTCACTTACACTGCACGCTACAGGCTTCGCGCTGGCTGCACTCCTGGGCGGCGTGACGTCATACGCTGCCCGGGATTCTTCTTCTGGAAACACCAATTCCAGGCGTCCCTGGAGCTGATCGGCAGTAGCGCGGGGTAAGTGTAAATACGGGGCTTGCACGCGCTGCAAGCCCCGTTCTGGAATTTCTGGGCCAATACAATGATCACAGCACTATCAAACTCCATGTGCTCAGGCCAAGGCAATCGAGTACCTATCACCAATGTCAGACAAAACATTTCCTCCCCCCTCACAGAATTTCAAACATGAAATGTAGTGACAAATTCCTGTAGGTGGCCAGGGCGAGAACGTGTACGAACAGGCCGAGGTGTGGACTGGTGAGGAGCAGGCTGAGGCACAACATCTGCTTGAGGGTTGGCTGGCTGAGCCACATGTGCATCCCGCCACCCTGGGGGTAAGGCTTGGGGGTTAGGTCTGTATAATCCCGCATCAGGGGGTGCTGGCACCTTCCGAAGGCGGCTGGCATGCCACCGAGAGCCGTCAGTGAGGCAGAAAGTGGCTGGTCCAAGTTGGCGGCTGATTTGGAGAGGGGAGGACCAGAATGACGCCATCTTATTGTTGCGGTGAGGCCTGCGGACTCTGACCCAATCGGAGACTGAGATGTTGGGCGCCTTGGCCCTCTTCGACTGGTCGAAGCGGAGTTTCATCTTCTCCTGCTGTCTAGCGACTGTGGCTTGAGCCGGTGGAGCAGGGCTCTGAGCTAGCGAGGGGCGGAGCCTGCCAAGGGGCAGCATGAGCTCACGGCCTAGCATGAGGGATGCGGGTGAGACCCCTGTAGTGGAATGCTGGGAGGCTCTGTAGTGCAGTGTGTGGAGGAGGGCCTTGTCACACCCCTGGGATAGGTGTGCTCTGAGGCCATTTTTCAGTGTCTGGTTAAAACGCTCCACCCCCCCCATTTGACTCGGGGTGGTAGTGCGTATGTGACGGATGCCCTTGCTCTCAAGGTAAGAGGAGAGTTCCGAAGAGACCATTTGGGGGCCACTGTCTGTGGTGATGGCCTTTGGATGCCCCCAGCGGGAGAAGAGGGACTCAAGGATATCAATGATGACCCAAGAGGTGACGGAGCCCATGGCAGTGACCTCTGGCCATTTTGAGTGCAGGTCATAGGTCACCACTAGGAACCGTTGATGGTGGGGGACACCATGGATCTCCCCGCAGACGTCCAGCTGCAGGTGCTCCCAGGGCTGAGAGGGCCAGGCAAGGGGTTGCAGGGGTGGGGGAGCTTGGTGGCCAGTCTTGCCACTTACAAGGCAGGCTGCACAGCCCTTGACCAGGGCCTCGATTTCCCTGTCGATACCCGGCCACCACACTAGGTCTCGGCATCGTTGTTTGAGCTTCACTATGCCCAAGTGGCCCTCATGCGCCATGGATAAAACACGCGCACGAAGGGCACTTGGGACCACAGTGCAGAGCCCACGTGCAACACAGGAGTCATTCCAGCAGGAGAGCTCCTCTTTAACTCTGGAGTAGGCAGACAGCTCCTCAGGCACCTTGCGAGGCCAGCCATCTCTGGTGAAGGTGCACAGCTGGGAGGGCGCCGGATCCTGTTCAGAGGCCTCTTTGAGCTCCTGGAGAGAGACTGTGGTTTGGAGAGGCGTGTGCAGCCTCTGGACGATATCCTGTTCCACTTGTTCAGACCCGACGAGTGGGGCTGGGGCAGAGACAGTGCGGGAGAGCAGATCTGCAACAACATTGTCACGTCCTGGTGTGAACTGGAGACTGAAATTGTATTGGCGGAGGCGGTCAGACCAGCGGTGTAGACGCAGAGGTCTGTGGCCCGTGCCGGGTGTCGACAGCAGGGCAGTGAGAGCCTGGTGATCGGTTCGCAGGGTGAAGGCACGGCCATACATGTACAGGTGCCACCGCTCACATGCCCAGACGCACGCCAGTGCCTCACGCTCGCCTACTGAGTACTTCTGTTCGGTGGGGCTAAGGGCTCGGGAGGCAAAGGCGATTGGTTTCTCCACTCCATTCTGTATCTGCGATAACACCGCCCCCACAGCTGCAGCGGACACATCACAGGTGACGAGGTTGGGGCTGGCGACATCAAAGTGAGCCAACACTGGAGGCGACGTGAGCTGCGATTTGAGGAGGCGAACAGCTTCCGTACAGGCTTGTGACCACACCCAGGGCTCATCCTTTCGCAGGAGCTTGTGCAGTGGGGCTGTGGTGGCTGAGTACTGGGGCAAAAACTTCAGGTAGTACCCGGTCATGCCAAGGAAGGAGGCAACCTGTGCTGCACAGCTGGGTTCTGGGATGCTGTGAATGGCATCCACGTTTGACTGGAGTGGGGATATACCGTCAGCCGACAACTGAAACCCCACAAATTCAATCTCTGAAACAGCAAAGACACACTTTTCGCAATTCAGTGTGAGCTTGTGTTTTGCTAGAGCTGTGAAAACTCTGTGAAGGCGTTCGTCGTGAGTGGAGGTCGAGGGCCCATGCACGATGATGTCATCCAGGTAGATGGCCACCCCAGGAATGCCCGCGAGCACAGAGGCCATCACCTTTTGGAAGCAGCTGGGTGCAGAGCTAAGTCCAAATGGCATCCTGGTGTACCGAAAGACGCCAGCATGTGTCACAAAAGCAGTGAGGTCCCTGCTGCTGGGGTGGAGGGGAACCTGTAGATAGCCCTGTCGAAGGTCCAGTTTCGAGAACAGGATGGAACCATAGAACTGCGCTGTGAGTTCCTCTGATGTGGGCAGTGGATACTTGTCAGGGATTATGGCCTTATTCACTGCTCGAAGATCGACACAGACGCGTAGACCACCTGACTTTTTCATTGCGACCACCAGGTTGGAGACCCATGGGGAGGCATCAACTGGTTCAATGATGCCGGCTTCCAGTAGCTGCTTTTGTTCAGCTGTGACCCCGTCACGGAGAGCAAGCGGGATGCGGCGCAGTGGCTGAATGACAGGGGTAACGGTGGAGTCAACCATGGGCTGGTGGGTGAAGGCAGTCAGGCAGCCCAGACCCTTGAAGAGTGCTGGCCATGTTTGGCGCCACGGTGAGGCGACATGCAGAATCGCAGACCCGCCGGTGTCCAAGAGAGAAAAACCCAGGTCAGTGAAAAGATCCAGTCCCATCAGGTTAGCTCCTTGGCGAGCCACATAAAAACAAAAATCTGGCAAAACTTTTGTTCCATAGCGTACTGTGAGGTTGACTGAGCCCACTAGTCCAATTTTTGAATTACCATACCCGCAAAGGGTAGTGGAGGGCGCAGAGAGTGGCAGGGAGCTGAAAAAGCATTTGAATGTGTCCACATTCAGCAGTGAGACGCTGGCACCGGTATCCAACAACAGCGGGATGTACACATCATTCAGGTTAATTGTGCATGATTTGAAAGCCACTACTGGCCCAGAGCTCACGTTGTGAATTATAGTGCTTGAGGACTGAGTGTTCATTTGTAGCAACCGGGGCAGAGCGGCAGACATTGGCAAAGTGATTTTGTTTTCCACAATTGCGACAGGCTTGGCCGCGCGCGGGGCAATTCTGCGCTCTGGTAGCATGTGAACGAGATCCGCAGTTTCCACACTGTTGCCGCGGTAGCGCGCGTTGGGTGCTGTCACTGGGTGTGTGTGCTAGTTTCGCTGCACATTCGGCTGCAGACTCCACTTGAAAGGCAATGTTGACTGCCTGTGACAACGACAGATCGTCGGGCTCGAGTAACAGTCTTTCACACACTCTCACGTTGTTTGTGTGCTCTATTAGTTGATCACGCACCATCTCATCTTGTAATGCACCGAACTTGCACGAGCTAGCTAACCCCCTCAAATTAGCCACGTATTGATGCACTGACTCGCCGAGGAGTTGGTGACGCTGTCTAAAAATGAATCGCCGCAGGAGGGCACTTTGTGGGGCAGAGAAGTGTGTGCTTAACAGAGCCACAGCCTCATCATATGTTTGGATTGAGTCTGCTGTGCATAATGTCCCAAGAACACGCTGGCCCTCCGCTCCCAAGCAATGGGATAACAGTGCCTTTTTCCGAGCCGTACTCACAGTTTCTAGTCCAAGAGCAATGAGATAGGTTTCAAAGACTGTAACCAGCGAACCCATGGGATCGGGGGCTCA
Source organism: Somniosus microcephalus (assembly GCF_052327205.1). NCBI lineage: Eukaryota > Metazoa > Chordata > Chondrichthyes > Squaliformes > Somniosidae > Somniosus > Somniosus microcephalus. The sequence goes on from NC_140987.1 coordinate 265,097,666, forward strand.
CCGGGTAGTGCAAGGAAGGGAGGAGGTGGTGGAAGAGAGATTTCAGCCATCCTTGTCGCCAAATGTTGCGTTTGCAAAGATAATCCAGAGACCATCAGTGAGTTCAGCTCATGCTGCTTTTAATATGGCTGCTCCACACACACACTTCCAGGCACAAGCAATCGAATACCTATACACAGTACAATGATCACAGCACTATCAAACTCCATGTGCTCAGGCCAAGGCAATCGAGTACCTATCACCAATGTCAGACATAACAGATGCATGGTCGGAAATTGTGCACGCCATTTATGCTCAGACTTAACCGCCTCCTGGGAAGTAACAGAGTGATAGCTGTGGGTCTAAAAGCAACTTCAAGCTGAGGCTTTTGAGATACATTGAAGCAACACATGAAAATATTAATGACATAACTCAAATACAGAAGATCATTTTTTGGTGTATTTATTCGTACTTCTGAATCAAGTCAATTGGCCCGGATTTTGCGGGGGTTTTAGACGACGAACTGTCAGCGTTCGCCGTCATTGCCCTTCTGAAACTAACCGTGACTTCAGGATTTGGCGTAGGCGCAGCTAAACACAGAAATCCTGAAGTTGCGTTCTCTGCTCCGACACAGGCTGCGCTGTGGAACTCCCCATAGCCAGCAAACAGTGAAATCACTCGATCTGATGAAAACTTAAGCTTTTCCGCACTAATATCGCTGTTAAACACACCACTAAATGTTAAGCCTTGTTGGAATAGGTGTAACTGGGGTTTTAACAGTGTATTGACTGATAAACAACCGTTCTGGCCCTGAAAAACTCATTTTATATTTGTGAAATGTCAAATTTCTCCATTAGGATAAAAATGACTAGATTTTAAAAATAATAAAAAAAGTATATATTTTTTAAAGTTTGTTCAGGATATTTCAGCTTCTACTTTAACCCCATGTGTATGACCCAATCTTTATTTCGCTCTCTGTAACATTTTTAAAAAGTGCAGATAATCAGTGCTTCTCATTTCCCGGTTTGCTGTGTGAGAATTCTTCAATGTGACTGGCTGCTTAGACAGCTTGTTGACCTCACACAGCACTATGCTGGGGATTCCCATTACACAGCATTACAATCAATTGCACATCAAGAAAGGTAAAGTTCTCGGCACAGAGATCACGAGATCTCTTTAGGCAACTTTCTTCGAGGTCAGCGGCGAGCACCGTCACTTTGCCGCTGACCACAAATTACAGGCCAATGTTTTTATTAAGACGTGAAACATGTCATTTACTGATTAAAAAATGTAGACAAAAGGATTTAGATTGTTTTGATTTTTTTATTAGTCTTAATCAATTAGAGGGACTTTGCTTGAGGTGCATTAAATTTGTTTATCATTCAACCAATTGCAAGAAGGTGGGAAGAATATGCAATCAAAGGTTATTAGAATAAATATTGCTAAAAATAATAACACTAAGTGTGCCAGAAAAGTAAAACAGCAAAAGATTGACGAAAAGAGTGGCAGAAAGTCATTATAGGAAGTGTTACACTTACAGCGAATGCTTGCTGTACATATAGAACTTTTAGTATATTACTACAAATCTCCCATAACATTGCTTATGGTGAGTTGGAGATTGTATAAGAAAAAGGGCATTATGACAAGTAGTATTATCAGCATAGGAAGTGGCCCTGGGTTCTGGGAGCACTCAGAAGGGAGCTAGGAACCCTCCAGTACTTGGATATAGTCTCAAGATCTAGAAGTACTTTGAGCTGGGGTCTCAATATCTAGAAGCACTGGCAGGAGTTCCAGGAACACTGCTGAGGAAGGTTTTTGGAACATTGGTCAAGGGATCTGGCATCTTAGTGGATGGAGGCCTTAGGATTTGGGAACATTGGGGGTGGTCCTGGATTCAGCGAGCACTGTGAATGTGTACTAAGGTTTACTTTTATGGAGCCTAGGTCCCAGGATCTGGGCATGAGGGAAATGTGTGGGAAGGGGTGAAGGGAGTTCCTGGAGTCCAGCAGGACTGGGAGAGGATTTGGCATCATTGGTGGAGGGCTGAGCCTGGTAACCTTGGGGGTTTCTGGGATATGGCAGTATTGGGGTGTGGGACAGATGTGGTAAGCTTGTGAGGAAGTGGGGCTGAGGAGAATGGAACCCAAATTGACCGTGGCCTCTCATGGAACATCAGGCGCCACCACCAACGCTTTTACTGCCCTTTAGCCTCTTCACTTGAGCCACCCACTGCCCTTATTTCACTGTCAGGTAACCCTGCCCCACTACTGTTTTCTCCATGTCAGCCAGTTTCTGCTTTGTATTCCTACCTTATAGCATTTACTACACCATTAGCGCATTTAGCAGCTAACAGTCTTCAATCTATTAATGGGCCAGAAATTTGTGACCAAATGCGTGAGTACGGTCTGGGTACTCACGCATCTGGCCGTTGGAAATGCCGGCGTTCAGCATGCACAGCGCATGCGGGGAACGCCGGCATTTCCAGACCTCGGAACGACGGGGTTCATAGGCACAGCGCGTGCGACTGCACAGGCAGCGCTTGCGCAGTGAACTTCGTCGATTTCATTCATGGATTCAGTGAGGGTAAGTCCTTACAAGTTACACTTGAAAAAAGCATGTGTAAAGTTGTTCCAAGGCTGCGGAGGAAGATATATTTTATCGTGGAGCTTCTGAAAGGCAATATTTTTGTTTGGGAAAGGGAGGGAAGTTATTTTACGAAATATTAAGTAAGTTTCAGTTAAAAAATTTTTTTTTTTTTTAAACGGATTTTCAGAACGGTAGGTAGAAGGAGCAATTGTGGCTGTGTGAATTGAATGTGAAAATGAGTGTTCTAAAATGAGTCATGTAACATTTCCAGCACTTTTAAGAAAGAAACTTTTCATCAGTAATAAGTAATTATGTATGTATGTCCGCATATATTCCTTTATGTATATGTATGTATGTTTTATATTCCTTTACTTATGTGTATGAATGTATGTTTTTAATTATGATTTTCCAATAAGTTACTTTCTCTGAAAGTCATAATTAAATAATACATTCATACACATAAGTAAAGGAATATATACATAACACGCAAAAGGAATATATACAGACATACATACTTTCAGAAGCTCCACGATAAGAAATATCTTCCTCCGCAGCCTCTGGAGCAACTGTACCCATGCTTTTTTCATGTGTAAGTTGTAAGGACTTGACCTCACTGAAAGCATGAATGAAAGCGGCGAATTTTACTGCGCACGCGCTGCCTGTGCAGTCGCACACGTTCTGCCTCTGAACCCCTTCGTTCAGAGGACAGGAAATGCTGGTTTTCCCCACATGCACTGTGCATGCTGAAAACCGGCATTTCCTCCGGCCAGACGCGTAAGTACCCCGACCGTACTCGCGCATTTGGAAGGGAATTACTGGGCCAACATTTTACATGTCAATAAAATGAAAAATTTAACAATTGCACGATTTGCCCCCTCGCATCTGCGACTGAGGGTCCAAGGAGGTGCATTGCACAAGAGGTCATCGTCGTACGTATCCTCACACTGTTCCCTTTCGGGAACTGTATGAAGTGGTGGAAGGATTTATGGCCGTGATTAACGCTCATTCCGTGACCGTAACCATCTTTGAACCAGCCATTAGGGTGGTTAGTCCTATGGCGTGAGGGTTTTACGGGCTCCCACAACCCATCTGAGGGGCGGGGGGGCCACCCACACCCACGGACGCAAGTATCCCGCTGGATGTCCACCCAGAATTTATAGTTGGAGCTCCGACTCCACTTGCCGGGACTGTCTGGAGTGGGGTTCGAAACCCTACTCCTTCTGGCCCAGCGGCGGGGATGCTTACTGCTACGCAAAAGGCCCACTCCGCACAAAAGGTGACACCCATACGTTTCCTGCGCCTTTTCCCTCCCCGTGACTGGAGCCCTATGCTGCCACTTGAAAGACCAAGCTATCATCTGCCCTTTTTGCGGCGCCTTTGACTTCTCATTACCAATGATGAGCAGGCGCTGCGCCTCCTCCTCCTTGAGGATATTGCTGAGGTCATCATCAGTTCAAATGTGAGTTCTTTTAATGCCGTGAATTGTGCTCATTCCAGCCATTTCACGTTGCTAATCGGATTGGGCCTTTGGCATAGCGGTAGGATCCCCGCCGCTGGGCCAGATCAGGGTAGGGTTTCGAACCCCGCTCCAGACAGTCCCGGCAAGTGGAGTCGGAGCTCCGGCTCTAAATTCTGGGTTAACATCCAGTGGGATATTTGCGTCCGTGGGTGTGGGTGGCCCCCCCTCCTTGTATAGCTTGTGGGAGCCCGTAAAACCCTCCCGCCATAGGACTAACCGCCCTAATGGCTGGTTCAAAGATGGTTACGGTCACGGAATGAGCGTTAATCATGGCCATAAATCCTTCCACCACTTCATACAGTTCCCCAAAGGGAACAGTGTGAAGACACGTATGACGACGACATTGCTAAATAAATAAATGGAATAAAAAAAAATCTTTTAGGGCTTTTAAAAGTCTTTAAATTGCTTTAATTCTGTTTAAAACTACTTCAGATTCTTCAAAATAATGTAAACGTTTTTAAAAGTTTATAAAAGTTACCAAAAGCTTCAAAAAACTTCCAAAAACCTATTTAAACTGCTGCTTTGCATGTAAAAATGCTTAGCAGCTTGGCAGAAACATTGGGGGCGTGTCCTGTTAAACTGAGACCTCAAGGGGCATGTCTCAGTTGCACAGCGTGCTCCAGGCTTCGCGCTGGCTGCACTCCTGGGCGGCGTGACGTCAAGCGCTGCCCGGGATTCTTCAGATTCAAAATGGAATTCCAGGCGTCCCTGGAGGTGATCGGCAGGCGCGTCGGGTAAGTGCAAATCGGGACCTTGCACGCGCGGCAAGCCCCGTTCATGAATTTCTGGCCCAATATGTTAAATTTCTTACATAGGTCATTTGCTCCACTTAAAACTGCTTTTTAAACATTTCCTATGTAAATTCAAATGTTAAAATGTCCATACTTATCTGTTATACTTTTATTTCCTATAATGACAACCCTAGCAGAGATCAGCTAACTGAGCAACATGGAGATTGAACCTAGACCTTCCTGGACTGCATAGCTCAGCTACTTTTATAGATATGTGAAGAGAAAAAGATTGGTGAAGTCAAGCGTAGGTCCCTTGCAGTCAGAATCAGGGGAATTTATAATGGGGAACAAAGAAATGGCTGACCAATTAAATGCATACTTTGGTTCTGTCTTCACAAAGGAGGACACAAATAACCTCCCAGAGATGTCGGGGAACGTAGGGTCTAATGAGAGGGAGGAACTGAAAGAAATCAGAATTTGTAGGGAAATGGTGTTAGGGAAATTGACAAGATTGAAAGCCAATAAATCCCCAGGACCTGATAATCTACATCCTAGGGTACTTAAGGAAGTGGCCCCAGAAATAATAGGTGCATTGCTGGTCATCTTCCAAAATTCGATAGACTCTGGAACAGTACCCATGGATTGGAGGGTAGCTAATGTTACCCCACTATTCAGCAAAAGTGGTAGAGAGAAAACAGGGAAAAATAGACCGGTAAGCCTGACATCGGTAGTGGGAAAAATGCTAGAGTCCATTATAAAAGATGTAATAGCAGAACACTTGGAAAACAGTGACTGGATCGGACAAAGTCAACATGGATTTACAAAAGGCAAATCGTGCTTGACTAATCTACTGGAATTTTTTGAGGATGTAACTGGTAAAATAGATAAGGGAGAACCAGTGGATGTGGTGTATTTGGACTTTCGGAAGGCTTTTGATAAGGTCCCACATAAGAGATTAGCGTGTAAAGTTAAGGCACATGGGACTGGGGGCAAGGTATTGACTTGGATAGAGAACTGGTTGGCAGACAGGAAGCAAAGAGTTGGAATAAACTAGTCTTTTTCCAAGTGGCAGGCAGTGACTAGTGGGGTACCGCAGGGATCGGTCCTTTGACCCCAGCTATTCACAATATATATTAATGATCTAGACGAGGGAACTAGATGTAATATCTCCAAGTTTGCAGATGACACAAAGCTGGGTGGGCGTGTGTGCTGTGAGGAGGATGCCGAGAAACTCCAGTATGATTTGGACAGGTTGGATGATTGGGCAGAAGCATGGCAGATGCAATATAATGTGGATAAATGTGAGATTATCCACTTTGGTGTCAAAATAAGGAAGGCAGATTATTATCTGAATGGCAATAGATTGGGAGAAGGGGAAATGCAACGAGACCTGGGTGTCCTTGTGCACCAGTCACTGAAGATAAGCATGCAGATGCAGCAGGCGGTTAAGAAGACAAATGGTATGTTGGCCTTCGTAGCGAGAGGGTTCAAGTACAGGAACAAGGATGTCTTGCTGCAGTTGTACAGGGCCTTGGTGAGACCACATCTTGAGTATTGTGTGCAGTTTTGGTCGCCTTATCGAGGAAGGATGTTCTTGCCATAGAGGGAGTGCAGCGAAGATTCACCAGGCTGATACCTGGGATGGCAGAAATGACGTATGAGGAGAGATTGGGTCGATTGGGCTTAAACTCACTGGAGTTTAGAAGAATGGAGTTTAGAAAAACTTTAGAAAAACTTATAAAATTCTAACAGGACTAGACAGACTAGATGCAGGAAGGATGTTCCCGATGGCCGGGGAGTCCAGAACCAGGGGTCACATTCTAAGGATAAGGGGTAAGTCATTTAGGACAGAGATGAGGAGGAATTTCTTCACCGAGAGAGTGGTGAACCTGTGGAATTCTCTACCACAGAAGGCAGTAGAGGCCAAATCATTAAATATATTCAAGAAGGAGTTGGATATATTTCTTAAGGCTAAAGGGATCAAGGGATATGGAGAGAAGGCAGGTACAGGGTACTGAATTTGGATGATCAGCCATGATCTTATTGAATGGAGGAGCAGGCTCGAGGGGCCGAATGGCCTACTCCTGCTCATATCTTCTATGTTTCTATGTTACTCACTACTACCACCACTTTCATATGATGGGAAAAATTTATAATGGGATGCCTAGTTTGGCTATCCATTCGATGGCCTCCTGAGATGCCAAGTGGAGAAATGAGGTGCCTCCTACAACAGATCTTAGTGGGCAGGTTGATGTGATGTGTTCCATGGTCTGGGACCCAAGGCCACAATCGCACTTCAGGTCGCCCCTCATCTTCCACTTGTGGAGCAGGTGGCCGCATCGCCCATGTCCTGTGCGGATTTGGTTGAGCGCTGTCCACTGTCTTCGAGGGAGGTCGAAGCTGGGGACCTCTGCTGTTGGGCCAGTGATGAGGTGTTGGTTCTTTATGCTGCATGCATCCCACGATTCCGCCCATCTGGATAGTGGGTGGATACCAGATGCATGAATATTGGCTGCTGTTTCCCAGAATGGCCGGTGTGATTTTAAGCACTTTCCTGAATGGGAAAGTCGATATTGCTCATGACTTTTTCTAATTCATGCTGTGAGTATCTGCCTGATTTGATAGTCTTTTTAGATGTCTGGATAAATTAAAGCTGTTTTTCCTATTTCTGCCATGAGAGATTCAAGGACTGCTATTGGGAGTCAAAGCTATCCCAAGCTCCCTTATGTGCTGAAAGCAGACTATAAAGTAGACAGATTTCAGACCCTGTCTAGCAGTAATATACTGTATTGCCTAAAATTCTCAGTGCAAGAGGGGAATAAAGCATCTAGTAGCCAGGAAAAGAACTTTGATTCACATCTGATGAGGTAACATAGAGGGTTGATGGGGGCAATGCGGTTGACGTGGTGTACATGGACTTCCAAAAGGCGTTTGATAAAGTGCCACATAATAGGCTTTCCAGCAAAGTTGAAGCCCATGGAATAAAAGGGACAGGGACAGCATGGATATGAAATTGGCTAAGTGACAGGAAACAGAATAGGGGTGAACGGTTGTTTTTCGGACTGGAGGAAGATATAGAGTGGCGATCCCCAGAGGTGTGTACTAGGACCACTGCTTTTCATGGTATATATTAATGACTTGGACTTGTGTGTACAGGGCACAATTTAAAAATTTGCAGATGGCACAAACCTTGGAAGTATAGTGAACAGTGAGGAGGAGAGTGATAGAGTTCAGGAAGACATAGACAGGCTGGTGGAATGGGCGGACACATGGCAGATGAAATTTAACGCAGAAAAGTGCAAAGTGATACATTTTGGTAGAAAGAATGAGGAGAGGCAATATAAACTAAAGGGTACAATTCTAAAGAGGGTGCATGAACAGAGGCACCTGGGGGTATATGTGCACAAATCATGAAGATGGCAGGGCAGGTTGAGAAAGCGGTTAAAAAAGCCCACGGATCCTGGGCTTCATAAATAGAGGTATAGAGTACAAAAGCAAGGAAGTTATGATGAACCTGTATAAAACACTGGTTCGGCCTCAACTGGAGTATTGTGTCCAATTCTGGGCACCGCACTTTAGGAAGGATGTGAAGGCCGTAGAAAAGATTTACAAGAATGGTTCGAGGGACGAGGGACTTCAGTTACGTGGATAGACTGGAGAAGCTGGGGTTGTTCTCCTTAGAATAGAGAAGGTTGAGAGGAGATTTGATGGAGGTGTTTAAAATCACGAGGTATCTTGACAGAGTAGAAAGAGAAAATGTTCCCATTGATGGAAGGGTCAAGAACCAGGGGACAGATTTAAGGTGATTGGCAGAAGAACCAAAGACGACATGAGGAAAAACTTTTTTACGCAGCGAGTGGTTATGATCTGGAATGCACTGCCTGAAAGGGTGCTGGAGGCAGATTTAATCATGGCTTTCTAAAGGGAATTGGATAAGTACCTGAAGCAAAAAAAATTTGCAGAGCTACAGGAAAGTGCGGGGGAGTGGGAGTAGCTGAAGTGCTCTTAGAGAGCTAGCATGGGCTCGATGGGCCAAGTGGCCTCCTTCTGTGATATAACCATTCTATGATTCTATGTGAGGAGGAGAGATCTGGGCAGGCGATGAGAAAATTGGCCAAAGAATGAAATTATTTTCATTTATATCCCCAGGACGTCCCAAAGTGCTCCACAGTCACACTATTGTTGGTAAAAGTGGCAGCCAAATTGTGCAAAGCAAGGTCTACAGATAGCAGTGAGATAAATGATCAGTTAATTTTTTTTCAGTGGCGTTGGTTGAGGGATATTTATTAGCCAGAACACTGGGAGCACACTGCGATTCTTCAAATAGTGTAAGGGGTTTCCTGAGAGATGTCCCTGAGGTTTCTCTCTCTAGAGGCCTCTCTCTCTTGCACAGTAAAACCTTGAGTGGTTCGACCCACTCACCCCTTAGATTCTATACTCTGGACTTTGGGGCAGGAACTACAATGTAGAGAAAACTCTTGTAGACCAAGTTTGGTGAAACAAAGGGCCAGAAATTCGTGAACGGGGCTTGCCGCGCGTGCAAGCCCCGTATATGCACTTACCCTACGCTCTGGCCGTTGACCTCCAGGGACGCCTGGAATTGGTATTTCAAAAAGAAGAATCCCGGGCAGCGTATGACGTCACGCCGCCCAGGAGTGCAGCCAGCGCGAAGCCTGTAGCACGCTGTGCAACTGAGACATGCCCCTTGAGGTCTCAGTTTCACAGGACACGCCCCCAATGTTTCTGTCAAGCTGCTAAGCATTTTTACATGCAAAGCAGCAGTTAAATAGGTTTTTGGAAGTTTTTTGAAGATTTTGGTAACTTTTATAAACTTTTAAAAATGTTTACATTATTTTGAAGAATCTGAAGTAGTTTTAAACAGAATTAAAGCAATTTAAAGACTTTTAAAAGCCCTAAAAGAATTTTTTTAATTCCATTTATTTATTTAGCAATGTCGTCGTCATACGTGTCTTCACACTGTTCCCTTTGGGGAACTGTATGAAGTGGTGGAAGGATTTATGGCCATGATTAACGCTCATTCCGTGACCGTAACCATCTTTGAACCAGCCATTAGGGCGGTTAGTCCTATGGCGGGAGGGTTTTACGGGCTCCCACAAGCTATACAAGGAGGGGGGGCCACCCACACCCATGGACGCAAATATCCCACTGGATGTCAACCCAGAATTTAGAGCCGGAGCTCCGACTCCACTTGCCGGGACTGTCTGGAGCGGGGTTCGAAACCCTACCCTGATCTGGCCCAGCGGCGGGGATCCTACCGCTATGCCAAAGGCCCAATCCGATTAGCAACGTGAAATGGCTGGAATGAGCACAATTCACGGCATTAAAAGAACTCACAATTGAATTGATGATGACCTCAGCAATCTCCTCAAGGAGGTGGAGGCGCAGCGCCTGCTCATCATTGGTAATGAGAAGTCAAAGGCGCCGCAAAAAGGGCAGATGATAGCTTGGTCTTTCAAGTGGCAGCATAGGGCTCCAGTCACGGGGAGGGAAAAGGCGCAGGAAACGTATGGGTGTCACCTTTTGTGCGGAGTGGGCCTTTTGCGTAGCAGTAAGCATCCCCGCCGCTGGGCCAGAAGGAGTAGGGTTTCGAACCCCACTCCAGACAGTCCCGGCAAGTGGAGTCGGAGCTCCAATTATAAATTCTGGGTGGACATCCAGCGGGATACTTGCGTCCGTGGGTGTGGGTGGCCCCCCCCCCTCAGATGGGTTGTGGGAGCCCGTAAAACCCTCACGCCATAGGACTAACCACCCTAATGGCTGGTTCAAAGATGGTTACGGTCACGGAATGAGCGTTAATCACAGCCATAAATCCTTCCACCACTTCATACTGTTCCCGAAAGGGAACAGTGTGAGGATATGTACGACGATGACCTCTTGCGCAATGCACCTCCTTGGACCCTCAGTCGCAGATGCGAGGGGGCAAATCGTGCAATTGTTAAATTTTTCATTTTAGTGACGTGTAAAATGTTGGCCCAGTAATTCCCTTCCAAATGCGCGAGTACGGTTGGGGTACTTACGCGTCTGGCCGGAGGAAATGCCGGTTTTCAGCATGCACAGCGCATGCGGGGAAAACCGGCATTTCCTGTCCTCTGAATGAAGGGGTTCAGAGGCAGAACACGTGCGCAGTAAAATTCGCCGCTTTCATTCATGCTTTCAGTGAGGTCAAGTCCTTACAACTTACACACGAAAAAAGCATGGGTACAGTTGCTCCAGAGGCTGCGGAGGAAGATATTTCTTATCGTGGAGCTTCTGAAAGTATGTATGTCTGTATATATTCCTTTGCGTGTTATGTATATATTCCTTTACTTATGTGTATGAATGTATTATTTAATTATGACTTTCAGAGAAAGTAACTTATTGGAAAATCATAATTAAAAACATACATTCATACACATAAGTAAAGGAATATAAAACATACATACATATACGTAAAGGAATATATGCGGACATACATACATGATTACTTATTACTGATGAAAAGTTTCTTTGTTAAAAGTGCTGGAAATGTTACATTACTCATTTTAGAACACTCATTTTCACATTCCATTCACACAGCCACAATTGCTCCTTCTACCTACCGTTCTGAAAACCCGTTTAAATAAAAAAATTTACACTTTAAAACTTACTTAAAATTACTTAAAATAACTTCCCTCCCTTTCCCAAACAAAAATATTGCCTTTCAAAAGCTCCATGATAAAATATATCTTCCTCCGCAGCCTTGGAACAACTTTACACCTGCTTTTTTCAAGTGTAACTTGTAAGGACTTACCCTCACTGAATCCATGAATGAAAACTACGAAGTTCACTGCGCAAGCGCTGTCTGTGCAGTCGCACGCGCTGTGCCTATGAACCCCGTCGTTCCAAGGACTGGAAATGCCGGCGTTCCCCGTATGCGCTGTGCATGCTGAACGCCGGCATTTCCAACGGCCAGATGCGTGAGTACCCCGACCGTACTCACGCATTTGGTCACGAATTTCTGGCCCAAAATGAAACTTTATTGCATGAGGAAAAATATCAAATCAAATGCAAGCAGATAAGGGAGTATATGGGAGGGAAAAACACACAAACAAATCATAATGACACAGTACTAACTAAGGCAAATACAGGCATCTTATACTCTACAAAGATCATCATGAAATAAGGAAACACACGGAATATCGAGGGACAACAACTCATGTTAATTGTACCCTTAAATCCACACCCTTATTAAACCTATCTAGATCTGATTGTGAAGGGCCAGAAACATGCTCACCAATCTCACTAGGAAGTGCAAGGTTTTGAAATCGAGTCTGTGTTTGGTCCTTTCAGGCGTTTCGTCTCCACGTGGATTGTGGAGCCCCTGTGAGCTGCGCCACACCTCTCTCCTGAGGTGGGGGTCGGGGGCGGCTGGACACCGGTGGGCCTGGATGTCGGCGGGGTCGAGGATCGTTGGCTTGACCCTGGTTAGAGGAGCCTTGGGCTGGCTCCCATCGCTTCTTCAGTTTGTTTTTATCTCTTCTCCTTCCAACCGGGGTGGCTGGAAGGTTTCTTCTCTCTGGGTTTTATTTTTTGTTTCTTCTCCCAAGTTGAGTCGATGGCCTCTCGTTCCGGCAATGGCCCGGGGATGGTCGATGATCTCCCGATGTGTTTCCCCGGGGCGGGACGCCGGCTTCGAGACGGCCTTCTCGATGTTGGCTTTCTTCTTCCTCCTGCGAGTGCCTGCTTCTTCTTCTGGCTGTAATTCAAAACTCTCGTTCAGCTGCCACTGTCTCCAAGCTTGCCCCCAACTGCCAAAAAGTCTTCCAGATATACCTTTCCTCCAGAAACTTCTGTCTCCCGCCCAAAATCAGGTTAGTCTTTGTTTTACTTTTGGCGGGCTGGGAGCACAGCGGGGTAGTTATTATATTTTAAAATGTTTTCAATGGCCGGTAAAGGCCCATCTCTGGTCTAGAATGACCTTCATTGTTTTTAATCTCCTGCTGATCTCGTTATCTAGTCCTTGGTGTTGTTCTCATGAATATGAAATTGTCCCCTTTTGTCTGGGTCAACATTTAGATGGCCTCTGTCTCCAGGCCGATCTTGACTGGATCTGCATCTAATCCATATGCATACGTGTGGGTCTGGTTTCGTTCTCTCGGAAACGGCTTCCAGAACTTGCTGTGGGTTGAATCCACAAAGCTGTCTGAGGTTGCGCAGGAACCATTTAAAAGTGTCCCAATAAGCTGGTCACATGGTATGGGAGCCACTTTGTATGCCCCTTTTTCTGGGCTTCTTTTAAAACAGTCTTTAAAATCATGGCCTCTTCTGCCATTTGACCCTTTATAATATGAAGTCCAATTTTGCGAATCCTACACTCCCCCCTGATGATACTGTAACTTGCTTGAAGTATCATAATTCTGGGTGAGCAAAATTTTCTGACTTTCCACAATCTAACCATCTCCAGTATTTACCTATCTATGACCCCACGACACATGCACTTCCCATTTCAGAAAAATCTAGTGTACACTCAGCATCTATAGATGGCAATACCTTGGAGTTAAAAATCTAACAACTTACTTCCAGGCGTGGAGGGGGTCCTTATACCCCTACATCACCTAGTGCATACACATTACCTTCTAATAATAACATCACATCTAATAAAACTTCAATAATAAAATAAAGTACACACACAAAAAATCAAAAATGCACATGAATACATATCAAAAATAATACAGAGGAGGGAGGGAAAACTTTAACTTTATACAAAGCAGCAAAATCTAAACGGGTGTCTCTTCTTCTACCCGCACATAATGCTCCCTCCATTCCCCTCTATTCTCATACTTTTGCGAATGTTTGACCTTTTTACAGTGTACAAACAGTAAATAAACTACAATGATAACCTGGCACACTACCAGAATGTGGGAGGCTATCCTAATCCAAGAAGGGACTTCTATATTAGTGACCCCACCGTGGTGGGACCTGTTCACTATGTCCAATATGTCTGCCCCTATCTCTAAAGTCTTGTGATCCAGTGTGTAGAAGTGCTTCTGTGAAACAACAACGGCTTTTAGTATCTTGGTGAGGTGTTCAGGGAGAGGGGGAATGATATACCCAAAATGTGCAATGAAACGCTGCAGATCGGTGAAATTCTCTTTCACAGTGATGTGAACAGTGGAAGGTTCAGGGATGGGGACAATTCGCTCTTGGGCCACTTGAACTTCTGCCCTGGGCTTGAAACAGAAGCTGCTGTCACTGACCAGACACCAACCATGCTGTCCATGCTGGTAGTGGGGCGCTGCAGTGGTGACACAGTATGTCCCACCTCCTATATCTGCCACCTGCGGGGGCACATGGCCTTGTGCCATTGCCTCCATGGTGCAATTTATAGGCTTCGCGCCAGCAGTTCTGAACCCACACTGTGGTCTTAAATGGGCATTCAAGTGCTGGGGACACAGGATGATGTGTGCTCCCCGGCGCCGGCACCCCGAGAGGTCGGTACCCATCATTGCATGCTCCCATCGAATGACGTAAGGTGGGACCCCTGTGTAGCGAATGTGCGCACCCCCCTGAATGACTCCAATGTTCTCCACCCTGTATACCGGGGTGGGTTTTGCTGTCTTTCCCATCACCGGCATTCTTACCACTATACCCATAATGGTGTGATTAGACCGTCCACAGTCCAGTGGGACTGGGTAGGCTTCTGAAGCTAGTCTGAGCTGGCACGGACTCAATGCATTCTCAAAAGGGTGGAGGGCTGCGAGGTGCTTGTTGCTGATCCAGGAGGGGACTAAACCTTGTTTCAAATCCTCCAGGTTACTGCGGCCCTCGTCCAGTAACCACGCCCCGTACAGCACACAAGCTTCGTTCTGCGCAGCCTGATCGGACGCATTCCGATCCTCCCTGATGAGAGCATTTACCGTTTCGGCGTGTTTCTCCAGCTCAGCTATTATCTCTTTTAAGTGTAGTGTCATGGCCTGGTCCTCATGTAACTCAGAACCCACTACCTTATTCTCATCAGTCAGTATCTTTCTTAGCTGTGTTTTCAAACCATTGATTTGGGTTTGCAGCTCTGAAATAAAGAATAGATTTGCCTTCCAAAGTTAGGCTTTATTAACTTTAAAATCGGCAGCATATCTTTCTACATCCAGTCCCAACTAAAGCTAGAAAAGGACTGAATTTAAGGTAGCCACAACACATCATGTGATCATCAACTACCAATGAGAGTACAACACATATCCCAAGGCAGTTAACAACCAACGAATCACAATACTTTTACTAATCAAGGAATAATCACCACATTCACCCCTCCTTTAAAATATACTCCAACCTAATAACTTTTACAATTTACAATTAATTATTTACAACTAAACTATGCACGAGAATAAAACTATTTACATAACACAATACTAAATGAACAACAATAATAACATTACGCATAAGTATTAAATATCTCTCAACTAAAATATACTATAATATTTCAACAATTTTTAATACATTACTATCAATTTAAAAGTCCATTTTCAATCGGTCGACCGGATATCTTGTTCGTGTCGACCTTCTTAACCTTGGTGAAATTCCTTGCCCTTCCACGCCAGAAGGCACAGAAGTATCTTCAACAGGAAGGCTATCCATATCCCGATTCTCAACGGTTTCCGGATTAGAAATCCCATCAGAAGATGAACTGGGACGGTCATAAACATCTATCAAAGGCTGACTAATAGAAATATGATTATCTGCAATCGGATTGGAAATATTCGTAGTATCTGTAACAGCATCCACATTATCCGAATCATGACCATTATTATTATCCTCAGAAGAAGGCTGGCCCCCACAAGGAGCCAAGTCTTTAATTGAAACAGTACTTTCTTTCCCATCTTGGAATCGAATATGAGCATATTGGGAATTTGCCTCCAACAGCTCCACCTCCTCCACCAAGGGGTCATATTTTGACAATCTAACATGGCGTCAAAGCAACACAGGTCCCTGCATAGTAAGCCATGAAGGTACCGAATATCCCATAGTAGATCTCCGCGGATAGTTAAAGAGCCTTTCATGGGGGGTCACATTAGTAGCCGTTGAAAGCAATGATCTAATGGAATGCAGGGCATCAGGCAGTACCATTTCCCACTGTGCATTCTTGAGGTTCCGGGATGTCAACACCAACATAACTGCCTTCCAGATCACCCCATTGTATCGTTCGCACTGTCCATTACCCTGGGGATTATACGGGGTAGTTCGACTAGTAGAAATTCCCCGACTCTGAAGGTATTCCTTCAACTGGGAAGACATAAAAGAACTTCCCTGATCCGAATGGATATACGCAGGCATCCCAAAGATGACAAAAAGTTGAGTCAAACATTTAATAACTGTAGCAGCTGATACATCTGCACAAGGAAAAGCAAAAGGGAACCTTGAAAACTCATCCACAACAGTAAATATATATCGGTTTTGAGTAGTTGAAGGAAGAGGTCCCTTAAAATCAATACTCAAACGTTCAAAAGGAGAAGTAGCCTTTATAAGATGAGCTCGTTGAGCCTTAAAGAAATTCGGTTTACACCGAGCACAGATAGAACATGATGAAGTCATCCGCTTGACGTCTTCAACTGAAAAAGGCAAGTTCTTACTGCGTACAAAGTGTATCATCCTCGTAACCCCAGGATGACATAAGGCATTGTGAAGATTAATAAGCGTATCTCCGTGAATCACCGAACAATAAGCCCTCGACAGTGCATCAGCAGCAACATTATCCTTCCCTGGACGATAAACTATGTCAAAATGGTAACATGCCAACTCAATCCTCCATCTCATTATTTTATCATTTTTAATCTTTCCAAAATGTTTAACATCAAACATAACGGACACAGATTTTTGGTCAGTTACCAACGTGAAATGTCGCCCCGATAAATAATGTCTCCATTTACGCAATGCTTCTACTATTGCGTATGCCTCTTTTTCTATTGAGGAATGTCTTTTTTCACTATTATTCAAAGTACGTGAGAAAAAGGCCACAGGTCTTCCATTTTGGTTCAAAGTAGCCCCAAATGCAAAATCCGAAGCATCCGTCTCAATCACAAAGGGAACCTGCTCATCAATGGAATGCACAACTGCTCCTAAAATATCCTTTTTAAAATTCTCAAAACATGTCCTGGCCTCCCATGATAGAGGATATGTCGTAACCCGAATAAGAGGCCGGATCTTCCGTGAAAAATTTGCAATCCAATTAGAATAATAAGAAAACAGTCCAACAACTCGTTGCAAAGCCTTAGAATTAGTAGGACAAGGTAAATCGATCGATGGTCGCAGACGTTCTGGATCTGGTTTAATCTTATTTCCCGAAATAATATACCCCAATAGATTTACCTCAGTAGTCGAAAAGACACATTTCTCTTTGTTAAAAGTTAAACCAACTTTTTCCGCAGCTTGAAGGAATCTTTTTAAATTAGAATCATGCTCCACCCTTGATTTGCCACACACTGTGATGTCATCTAAGTATGAAAAGGTGTCAGAGAGGAAGTTATCACTTATAAAAGCATCCATTGCCCGTTGAAAACAAGCAACACCATTAGTAACACCAAATGGCATTCGGCAAAACTGATACAGCTTTCCACCAGCCTCAAAGGCCGTATATGGTTGATCCTTCTTAACAATAGGAATCTGATAAGCACTCTTTAAATCAATAGTGCTAAAAACTTTATACTGGGATACTTTATTGATAAGCTCATCAATCTTAGGCAAAGGGTACGCATCTAATTGAGTATACCTATTAATAGTTTGGGAATAGTCTATCACCATTCGTTTCTTGTGTCTCTCATTAGTCGTGACAACTACCTGTGCTCGCCAAGGCGAACAACTAGGTTCAATGATTCCTTCCAATAAGAGACGTTGAACTTCAGAATTAATAAATTCTCTATCCTGACGACTATATCTTCTTGACTTGGTAGCAATTGGCTTACAATCCGACATCAAATTGGAAAAAAGTGATAATGGAGGAATAGATAAAGAGGTTAATCCACAAATAGATAAAGGTGGCTTAGTCCCGCCAAATGAAAGACTAAGAGACTCGTGTAACTGAAGCACATCATGTCCAATCAAAATATCCGCACAGAGATTAGGCAAAACAGATAGGCGTATATCAGTATACGTATTACCCAGAAGAACCATTTTCACAAAGCAACAACCAGCTATTTGTGAAGTAAGGGTCGTCTGAGCCATACACACCTGATACGTAACAGGCAAAATTTTTAAATGCTTCTCCTTTGCAAACTGAAGACTTATAAAACTCTCAGTACTGCCCGTATCTATAAGGGCCTTCACTTCCAACCCATTAACTTGAGCCGTAACTATAGCTTTGTTTAGGCCATGAGCAAATGCAGCAGAAATTGATGCAATAAACACCCTATCTAAAGGCTGAATAGTCACAGAAGAGGTAGTGGAGGAAGACCCTCCCACACCAGGAGAAGGGAAGGTAATTGAACCTGATGATTTGCACACACGTGCATAATGACCTCTCTTGCCGCATTTACTACACACAGCCTCCCGAGCAGGGCACTTCAGACGAGGGTGCCGGATATTCCCACAAAAATAACACTTCTGAATCCTAGAGGCAACGGCCGCCGAAGTAGAAACTGTTTCAAAATCTAGTAAACCACTCCCATTAAGTCCACATAATTCCTTTTCATCCGAAACTGCCGAAACCATAGTCGCAGGCCGATTAAAAAGAGCATAAGAATCCGAACTTCTCTGAGCCATATCCAATGTAGAAGCTTGCTCAAAAGCACTTTTAAGATCCAGAGTCTTATTTTCTAACAACCGCTGACGAATTGATCTAGACAGTAATCCATTAATAAAAGCATCCCGTACCGATTCGTCCTTATATTCTTCAGCCGTCACAGCCTTATAATTACAGTCAACACTAAGGCACCGAAGTGCTTGTAAATAAGTATCCAAAGATTCTCCCACCTGCTGCCTACGGGCAGATAGAAGATGACGTGCAAATACCTCATTCTTTGGTTTAACAAAAATCTTTTCCAATGTAGAAGTAGCCTCTTCATAAGTTTTACAGTGCAAAATATATTTATATACATCCGGGTCAATGTAGTTGATCAGCATATTCAGCTTATTTAGAGCCTCTTGATCCAACACGCCCAAAAAGTTTTTAAATGTACAATACCAATGTTTCCATTTATCATCCACTCCAGCAGAATTGGGGTTAGCCTTGAATCGTTCTGGTTGAAGATATCGCTCCATTCAACATAAAGTTAATAAATTGAAATAAAGAATAGATTTGCCTTCCAAAGTTAGGCTTTATTAACTTTAAAATCGGCAGCATATCTTTCTACATCCAGTCCCAACTAAAGCTAGAAAAGGACTGAATTTAAGGTAGCCACAACACATCATGTGATCATCAACTACCAATGAGATTACAACACATATCCCAAGGCAGTTAACAACCAACGAATCACAATACTTTTACTAATCAAGGAATAATCACCACAAGCTCCATGTCATCCAGTGTGTTGATGACGGAAGTTCCTGTATTAAAAGCTGTGAAAATATCACTCCTTCTTTGTCTCCCTACTCTGTCCAGGACCTCCTGTGGTGTGGTGTACAATTCGGCTCTGTCGACATCGGCAAAGTCGAATTCGTAAAACTGTTTAAACATGTTTGTTAACAGGACCTAGTGTAATTGCTCTGTTTCCTTGGGGCACCATGCTGGCAATCTTACCTCGGTGAAATTTAAAATCACTGAAGCCACCGCATAGTGGACCCCTTGGTACAGTACCTGACCTGTGGGTACCAATACCAATCCGTTCCCGGGTCCCTTTGTCGTGGTGGGGCATCTTTCCTTGAGGGCTTTAGCTACCGGAATTGTGGGCAGGGGCTTGCGGGGTCAGGTGATGAGCTCGGTGGCGTTTACTGGGATCTGAGAGTATGGGACTCCGCACGCCCGTGTGCTGATGTCCCACCTCATTCCTTGTCCAGCAGCCTGCCACTGTCTTTGGAGAAAGATGGAGACGCCTGTGGGGCAAGCGCATTCTGAACCCCACATACAGATGTAGATCCCCTCATCTGGTTCCCACCATTTGCCCCAACAGACACTCAACCCCCCGTGAGTTCCCGTTATTGTCCGATGGGTGTTATTACCCAATCTCTCCCATTTCACCGTTGAATTCTTCATGGTGCTGCTCAACTTGCGCAGCCACCACCAGTGGTCCAAAGGTACATGTCCATGGCAAACAAGGTAAATCTTCTTGCCCACGGTGACTCTGATCCTGGGTGCAATGATCCGCACCCTGGGGCACATCAGAGACGTTTCTTTGTATGCAAACCCCGTCTGGCTGGAGTATTCAGTAGAGTTCGACCCCAGCCAGCCTGGCCATCTCCCTTCATGGAAGTAGGCAGCAGTCTCTTCAGCGTCCCGTGAGCCGGTTCCGTCAGTCGCGATGGGGCCTCTATTTCCAGAGCACCCATAGATCGTGGAGTCCTTGGTGCGGTCCGATAGGCCCAGCTCCATCCGATCATCACGAACGCGACGAGGATCCCTCTCATCTTTCTCCTGGTTCCTGCAATAAATCAAACAATATAGCCAGGCTCCCGAGAGATTCTGGCTTAGGTGACGGCATGATCGGGTCTTTCGACCTCGATCCAAAACAACACACATACTGGGCAGATTTAAAACTATTTAATCTCTAATCATTTTAATATTTACACACCTTAAACTTAAACCTAAGCTTATGTACAGCGCCGCCCGTCCCCGGGCGGCTTGCCTAATCCCTGATTGGACTGCAGCTTGCCGCTCCCTGTGGCAGGGCTGCAGTGACCTGTGGCTCTGGTGCCCCGCAGCCTTTTGCTGTTAATCGGGGACTGTGTTTTTTCATGGACTTCTGAAGTCAGCGTCTACTGGGAGCGGGGGAATCGGGCCAAGGTTTTACAGGCTGAGGCATTCGAGTCGACCTGCGAAAAGGTACCTTGGCCGTGGCTCCCTTAGCGAGTGGACCTTCGGGTGGGACCTTAGCTCTCACAGCCCGTGGCTCCTCCACGACTGTAGGCTTCGGCTCCCTTCCCTCAGGCTCCGCCCCTTTGGGATTTGAGCAGGCTCCCTTGGCGAGTGGACCTTCGGGTGGGACTTCAGCTCTCACAGCCCGTGGCTCTTCCACGACTGTGGGCTTCGGCTCCCTCCCCTCAGGCTCCGCCCCTTTGGGAATTGGGCCTGTGGCAGACGGCTCCTCCTCACCTGTCCCTACAGGTGGAGAATCTCTGCCCCCAATTTCTACCTCCCCCACGCTCGAGTCGAGGGCGGGACCTCCGTCCTCCGACTCCACCTCCTCCAGAATCGTGTCGAGGGCGGGACCTTGTTGTTCGGGCCCCTCCTCGTCCGAGTCCCAGGCCATCGGAGAAAGCTCCCCCAAGGTGGGCGGGACCTCCTCTCCTTCCAAGCAGGCTACAACGCCAGCTTGTGTGGTCTGTGACTCATTGCGTGCCTCAGGCTGAGGACCTTTATCCTCAGACCTGGCTTCGGTTGCTGATGTTCTTGCACCCGGTTTAAACAATTTGCACCGCTTCATGCTAAACCACTTGTTGCGTCGGGACACCTCCACTGTGCGAATGGCGTAGACCGGTGGATTTTCCACCGATTCCGGCCTATCCTCCTGGTCTACGGCTCTCTCGCCAGCGCATAGGGTTAGATCCAAGAATTTTACTTCTCGCCGGCCAACCCGCGCATTCATAGATACATAGATACATAGAAGATAGGAGCAGGAGTAGGCCATTCGGCCCTTCGTGCCTGCTCCGCCATTCGATGAGATCATGGCTGATCCTTTAATTCAGTATCCCGTCCCCGCCTTCTCTCCGTAACCCTTAACCCCTTTTGCCCGTAGAAATATATCTAATTCCCTCTTAAATATATTTAATGAGCTGGCGTACACTGCCCTCTGTGGCAATGAGTTCCACAGGTTCACCACTCTCTGAGTGAAGAAATTCCCCCTCATCTCTGTCCTAAATGGTTTAGCCCTTATCCTTAAATTATGTCCTCTAGTTCTGTTCTCACCCGCCAAGGGAAACATTCCTTCTGCATCCAGTCTGTCTAGACCTGTCAGAATTTTATACACTTCTATGAGGTCCCCTCTCAATCTTCTAAACTCCAGTGTGTACATCCCTAAACTACATAGTCTCTCCTCATAGGTCATTCCCGCCATTCCTGGTATCAGCCTGGTGAATCGCCGCTGCACCCCCTCCATGGCAAGAACATCCTTCCTCAGATGAGGCGACCAAAACTGTACACAGTACTCGAGGTGTGGTCTCACCAGTGCCCTGTACAGCTGCAGCAAGGTATCCCTGTTCCTGTATTCTAACCCTTTTGCTATGAAGGCCAGCATACCGTTTGCCTTCTTGACCGCCTGTTGCACCTGCATGCTCGCCTTCAGTGACTGGTGTACAAGAACACCCAGGTCTCTCTGTACTTCCCCCTCTCCCAATCTATTGCCATTTAAATAATAATTTGCCCTCCCGTTCCTGCACCCAAGGTGGATAACTTCGCACTTGTCCACATTATAGTGCATCTGCCATTTATCCGCCCAATCGCCCAGTCTGTCCAAATCGCTCTGGAGCTTCCTGGTCTCTTCCTCTGAGCCCACCCCCCCTCCTAGTTTAGTGTCGTCTGCAAATTTGGAAATGCTGCATCCGACTCCCTGATCCAGGTCATTAATGTAAATTGTGAACAGCTGGGGGCCCAGGACAGATCCCTGTGGTACCCCACTTGTTACTGCCTGCCATTCAGAAAATGAGCCGTTTATTCCAACTCTCTGTTTTCTATCTGACAGCCAGTTCCCTATCCACGCCAAAACTTTCCCCTTTATCCCATGAGCCTCAATTTTCCATGCTAATCTTTTATGTGGGACCTTATCGAAGGCCTTTTGGAAGTCCAGGTACACCACATCTACTGGCTCTCCCCCATCTATTCTACCAGTTACTCCCTCAAAAAATTCCAATAGATTAGTCAAGCACGATTTACCCTTTGTAAATCCATGTTGACTCTGTCCTATCCTGTCCCCATTTGCTAAGTGCTCCGCTATTTCATCCTTAATGATGGACTCCAGCATTTTGCCCACAACTGATGTAAGGCTTACAGGTCTGTAATTACCTGCTTTTTCCCTACCCCCCTTTTTGAATAGTGGGGTAACGTTAGCTACCCTCCAATCCATCGGTACTGTTCCCGAGTCTAATGAATTCTGAAAAATCATCCTTAGTGCATCCGCTATCTCTAGGGCCACCTCCTTCAGTACCCTAGGATGCATGTTATCAGGCCCTGGGGATTTGTCCACCTTCAATCCCTTTAGCTTCCTTAACACCATATCCTTAGAGATATTGATTTGCGTCAGTTCCTCCTTTGCCAATGTCCCTATTTTTCCCGATATCCCAGGGAGGTTTTTTGTGTCTTCCTTCGTAAAGACTGACCCAAAGTATGCATTTAGTTGATCTGCCATTTCCTTATTTCCCATTATATATTCCCCCGTATCTGACTGCAATGGACCAACTTTGGTTTTCACCAGTCTTTTCCTTTTGATATACTTATAAAAGCTTTTGGAGTTAGTTTTTATATTTTCCGCCAGCTTGTTTTCGTAAGCTATTTTGCCCCTCTTGATTATGCTCTTTGCCCTCCTTTGCTCTATCTTAAACTGTTCCCAATCTTCCGCTCTGGCGCTTTTTTTGGCTATTTTATACGCCCTATCTTTGGATTTTATGCTGTCTCTAATTTCCCCTGTTATCCACGGTTGAGTCACCTTTTTAGATTTCCTTTTATGCCAGATTGGTATAAACAATTTTTGCAATTTTGTCATTCTATCTTTAAATGTTTGCCATTGTTCATCTACCTCCAGTCCTCCCAGGAACGTTGTCCACTCAGACCTACTCAGTTCCCGTCTCATGGCATCATAATTCCCCTTGTTTAAATTCAGGACCTTAGTCTCTGAGTCAATTTCTTCGCTCTCCATTTCGAGTGAGAAATCGATCATGTTATGATCGCTCTGACCCAAGGGTCCCCGTACAACAAGATTACTGATTAGTCCCTTCTCATTGCACAGTACCCAATCCAATATAGCCTGTTCCCGAGTTGGTTCCTCGACATATTGATCCAGATAACCATCCCTCAAACACTCAAGGAATTCCTCCTCCTCATTATTTTTACTGATTAGGCTAGTCCAATCTATATGTAAGTTAAAGTCACCTATGATGACAGCTGTGCTCTTATTGCACGCTTCTCTAATTTCCCTCGTGATGCCCTCCCTAACCTCTATTTTACTATTTGGAGGCCTATATACCACTCCTATTAATGTTTTTCGCCCCTCGCTATTTCTTAGCTCCACCCATATAGATTCTGTATTAACTGAGTTAATATCCTTCCTTTCAATTGCATTTATCCCCTCTTTTACTAGCAATGCTACCCCTCCTCCCTTTCTTTTTTGTCGATCCTTCCTAAATACTGAATACCCCTGTATGTTAAGCTCCCAGCCCTGCTCACCCTGCAACCATGTTTCCGTAATCCCAATTAGATCATAATTATTAACCTCTATTTCCACAGCTAATTCATCTACCTTGTTCCTGATGCTTCTCGCATTAAGGTATAAAACCCTCAGGCTTTTTTTATGCTCACATTTTTTATGAATTAGTTTGGCCCTTTGTTTTTTGTTCCTCACCCTTTTATCATTTATTTCTGTCTGCCTTTCACTTTCCTCTATTTCACTACATAGGTTTCTAGCCCCCTGCCATACTAGTTTAAATGCTCCCGAACTGCTTTATCAAAAATTACCCCGAGAACATCAGTTCCATCCCTGCACAGGTGTAGACCGTCCCTTTTGTATAGGTCACACCTACCACAAAACTGGTTCCAATGCCTCAAAAATTTAAAACCCTCCCTCTTACACCACTGCTCAAGCCACGTATTTAGCCTAACTATCCTGTTCTCTGTACTCTTACTAGCACGTGGCACTGGTAGTAATCCAGAGATTACTACCTTCGAGGTCCTACTTTTTAGTTTGGCTCCTAACTCCCTAAATTCTACTTGTAGGACCTCTTCCCTTTTTTTAGCTACGTCGTTGGTACCAACATGTATCACGACAACTGGCTGTTCCCCCTCCCCCTCCAGAATGTTCTGCACCCGCGCCGAGACATCCTTGACCCTTGCACCAGGGAGGCAACATACCATCCTGGAGTCTCGGTCGCGACCACAGAAACCCCTATCTATTCCCCTTACAATCGAATCCCCTATTACTATAGCCCTGCCACTCTTTTTCCCTCCCTTCTTTGCAACAGAGCCAGTCATGGTGCCATGAGCCTGGCTGCTGGTGCCTTCCCCCGATGTGTCACCCCCCCCGACAACAGTACCTAAGGCGGTGAACCTGTTGCTAAGGGAGACAACCCCAGGGGATTTCTGCACTACCTTCCTGCCCTTGCTCTGCCTTTTGGTCACCCATGTACTGTCTACGCTGGCCTTAACCTGCGGTGTGACCAACTCACTAAATGTGCTATCCACACCCCTCTCAGAATCGTGGATGCTCCAAAGTGAGTCCACCTGCAGCTCAAGGGCCGTCATGCGGTCCCACATGAGCTGCAGCTGGACACACTTCCTGCACACATAGTCGTCAGGGACACAGGAAGCGTCCCTGATTTCCCACATGTTACAGGAGGAGCATGACACAGGTCCGAGCTCTACTGCCATGACTTAACCCTTATATTACTTTTAATTTTCTAGTTTTAGTTTATTTATCGACTTTTGTTTTCCCGAAGCTTACTTAGACCAATGTATACTGTACTCCTCTTATTCCTTTTTAAACTAACCAAATCCCACTAGTTTTGGTTTTACTTTCTAGGAAGGTTTGAGGAAAGTACTTACCAGTTAGTCTTACCTCCCTGGTCTTTCGCTGACTTCCCGGTCTTGTGTCCCCTTGGTCCTACGCCGACTTCCCGCTCCTCCCGGTTCCTGCCCTGCTGAAAAGAAACTGAGACCAAAAAATTTGTGACCTCTGTTTTTAGACAGCTGCTAAAAGACTACTAGGTTAGAGGAGGGGGGCGGTGGGGGTTCCTACTCTGTAGGAACTCGGGTTTAAGCCACCACCCTCCTTAAATACCTTTCACCTGGGTGCTTCCCACCAGGTCCGCTTCTGAAAAAAAGCTCAAGAGCTGGACTTCCGCCTCAGCTGTTTTTTAAATGGCCCCGAGTCTCGCCGACTGCTGCCTCTCCGCTCCGCTCTCCCGAACTGGTCGGGCCTCTGCCTTCGCGCCGGTTTTTAAGCCGGGCTCCTCCTCCGCTGCTGCTCTCTCCCGAACACCTCCCAGGCTCCGTGCTCCGACTGCTCTCAGGCCTCGCTGCTCTCCGGTTTTTATACCGGCTCCTCACCTCCCAGGCTCCGTGCTCCGACTGCTCTCAGGCCTCGCTGCTCTCCGGTTTTTATACCGGCTCCTCACCTCCCAGGCTCCGTGCTCCGTAGGGGTTTCCTTAACACTCTCTATCTCCTTCACACTCGTACCCGCTCCCCAGAGACAATGATTTCTTAGGTCCACGTGGATCCCGTGGGCTACCAAGAAATCAGACTCCAGGACTCCCGTTCCACCTCCCACCTCCCACTTCATTAGGGTGCACTTCCACATGGTGCGGAGTGGTCCTAAATGAATGGAGAGGGGAAGGGAATGTGCGCCAGCCTGTTCTTCACCCGTGAAGCCCGACGGAAGGTATGGGACCCCGGTGGACAGAGGCGAGGCGGTGGGGTTATCTGCGTGGATTACGGTGCACGATGCTCCCGTGTCCAACAGACAGGTTCCCTTCACCTCCTCCACCTCCATCTCCATGAGGGGTCGTCTCCATACATCATATCGCAGTGCACACAGGTAGACGGGCTGCGCCGACTCTAGTCACTTGGGTACAGCGATCGGGGTTTCGGGAGCGACAAGGCTGGTGGTGACAGCTATTTTCCCCTGCGAGGTCATCAGAGACTGCATTGTCTGTATGATTGACTCAATCGCAGCGGGATTCATAACTGCACCAGCTCCTTGCACTGGGGCAGGAGCTGTGGCTTGGGTTTGGGCTGGTGCTGGGGCGGCGGTCTGGGATTGGGCTTGGGCTGCGGGAAATCTCCCTTTATTATCTTTCCACGGATTTCTACAGTCCTTGCGCCAATGTCCATCCTTCCCACACCCGTAGCAATTGAGCTTGGCTTGGACAGGGCGATTCCCCTCCTGACGCCACTCCTTCTTGCTTGGGGCTGCGGGTTTTGCCTCATGCACCTTTCCTTTCTGGGGAGGTGTTTCCTGACCTCTACAATACTTGTACGCCACATTAAGCTGACGGAGTACCGTCTCCTCCATGACGCCGGGACCTTGGGGATCGAACCAAGATCTGGCTAGGGCCCGTATCTCTGGCAAGCTGTTGGTAACCAAACAACGGAGCCAATGAACCCGCTGTTCGTTGCTCATTAGAGCCCGTTCAGGCATACCCGGACAGCTGCGTCGATACACTGGCCATAGCCTTTCTGCGAAAACCTGTGGGGGCTCTCCAGATAGCTGCACGGTCCCTTCCACACGGTCAAACGGACTACCATCGTCCACTCCCATTACTTCTAAAACTTCCTCCCTGAGATCCGCATACCCTTTCCGTCCCCTCTTACCATCCTCTGAGAGGCACTGAAGGATTGTGGAATCCAGGGAGAAAAGCAACAGTTTCACCTGTTCCTGATCATCACAGTCATTAATGGCTGCTGTTTCCTCTATCTCCCTGAAATGAATCGAGGGATCTCCCTTTACTGTGAGTCGTGTGAGATGGCTCACCATGGACCTTAATTGCGGGCCAGCGTAGGGCACCACGAGCTGGTTCTGGTGGGGTCCGATAATGCCATCGGCAGCGTTGGAACCGAACCTCTGGTGCCGAGCGGGACACATTGGTGCCGGTCCCGGCTTTGTGACCAGTGGTTTTTCCACACACTCCACCTCGGCTACCTCCTCTTTCAGTACCCCCTCCTTTTCCGACCAAGTCTCACTATAGCTCGGCGGTGCTGAGGGCTCGGTGGCTGGTACCACAATTACCTCAGCTGGAATTGGCTGTTTTGATTTCTTTAAAAAGTCCATGTGACGAGCTTTTGGGCTGACGAGACACACCATGCCTTTTGCCTTTACCAGGGCCGTTCTTAGGTCCTCTATGGTCTTTTGGCAGGGGCCGTGTGTTGTGTCTGTGTATAATAAGACACAGACTGCAGGAGAAATGGTACAACAGATGTTTACTGAATGAGGGTTACTCTAGAACTAACTGTACAGATCACTACTCAGGGTTTATATACAGGTGTGGTCACTGCTGGTACTACAGTATACAGGAGCTGTAAAAAGTAGTTCTCTCCCTTAAAGGTACAAACATTACAATTCCTCCCCTTTTAGATTAACAGTACCATAACACTCATTTAACAATTAAATATTAAACTAATTACAATTAACACTTTTAACATGCAACATTAGCTGAAAATAGTCTATTTATAAATTCAGTCTTTGGGGAGGCTTCCTGATTCTTTCTGGATAACGCCTTTCCCGAGTGTCTCGCTCTTGGTGCGGAGGCGATTCTAGCACCCTGTCGTCAGTTGATTCATCAGCTTCCAATGCTATTGTTTCTGAGGTAGATGCGACCTGTACGTCGGGTTCCTCACCAGGTACGTATGGCCGAGACATGGGGTTGACTCGTTCCTGTGACTCTAGGATCTGGTCAGCATGGCATCTCACAATGTTCTCCCCAACAGCCACTGTGTACATTAGTGGCCCCTGCCGTGTGCATATCGTTCCTGGTTGCCATTTCTCTGTTCGGTAGTCGCGGGCCAAGACTGGTTGCCCTACATTGAAGCTCCTTGTCGGCTTCTCATTGATGTGCTGGAATTGCTTACTCTCAACATCTCTTCGTACATTTGGTCTGAGCAAATCCAGACACGATCTCAACCTTCGGTTAAAGAACATCATGGCCGGGGCCTGGTTGGTGACTGCATGTGTCGCATTTCTGTAGGCTAACAGGAAATTGTCCACCTTATGCTGCAGTGGAATGTCGTCATCGCACATGGCCTTTACTGCTTTTTTAAAGGTTTGTACGACCCTCTCAGCCAATCCATTTGTGGCTGGATGATACGGGGTGGATATGTAATGCCTTACCCCATTCCTTTTTATAAATCTTTGAAACTCTTCGGACACAAACTGTGGTCCGTTATCAGAGCAAATCTGCTCTGGCAAGCCGTTCCTGGCAAAAATGGTGCGTAGGACTGCAATAGTTTTCTCCGTGGTGGTGGAGGACATTTTGCTCACCTCAGGCCATTTCGAGTGCGCATCCACGGCTATTAAAAACATTGAGTCCATGAATGGACCAGCAAAATCAATATGCACCCATTGCCATGGAGATGAGGGCCACTTCCATGAGTGTAGAGGGGCATGTGGTGGTGCATTTTGGACCTTCTGGCATCCTGAGCAGTCCAAAGGTGTGCGGGTTAGGTTGATTGGCCATGATAAAAATTGGCCCTTAGTGTTAGGGGGGGATTAAATACGTGGGGTTACGGGGATAGGGTTTGGGTGGGATGGCTGTCGGTGTAGGGACCGGGTGCTAGGGTTTGGATGATCAGCCATGATCTCGTTGAATGGTGGAGCAGGCTCGAAGGGCCGAATGGCCTACTCCTGCTCCTATCTTCTATGTTTCTATGTTTCTATGTTTCTTTGTCAGGTCCTCGATTTGCTGATCGATCCCCGGCCACCACACATAAGCCCTAGCAAGGCTTTTCATTTTCACCCCTCCCAGATGGCCTTCGTGAAGCTCATTGAGCACTCTCTCCCTTAACTTGGGTGGAATTACCACTCGGGATCCACACATCAAGGTCCCCTGGCATACTGACAGCTGTTCTCTTCTGGATGAGAATGCTGGCAACAGTGAGTCGCCATGTGCTGGCCATCCCTTCACCGTCAAATCATATACCCGAGACAGTGTTGGGTCATTTCGGGTCTCCTTCTCTATACCAGCGTTATTTACTGGCAAGCATTCAATTATAGTCGAATGAAATATTTCGACAGGATCCACTGCTGGTGCTTCCTCCGCAGTAGGCAGTGGCAGGCGTGATAGCCCATCAGCGTTTCCATGCTGTTTCGTGCCCTTATACTCGATTTCATATTGGTGCGCCCCTAGAAAAAGGGACCATCTTTGTAGCCGTTGCGCAGTCATCACCAGAAGCCCTTCTTTGAATTAATGATGCAGACAAGTGGTTGGTGGTCAGTCAGCAAGGTGAACTTCTGCCCGTGCAGATAGTGATTGAACTTTTTCACTCCCCACACTAGGCTGAGGGCCTCCCTGTCAATATGGGCGTAGTTACGCTCGGCTGAGGTTAGTGACTGAGACGCAAAGGCTACTGGCCTCTCCGAGCCGTCTGGGAATTTGTGCGACAGCACCGCTCCAATGCCATAGGGTGATGCATCACACGCCAACCGAATTGGTAGTGCTGGGTTGAAATGAGCCAACACCTCTTTTGATGTGATCAATGCTTTGCTCTTCTGGAAAGCTCGTTTACATTCGTCACTCCACTTCCATGGTACCCCCGTTTGCAGTAGGGTGTTCAGTGGGTGTAGTACGGTAGACAAATTCGGCAAGAACATATGGTAGTAGTTCACCAGCCCGAGGAACGACCTCAGTTGTGACACATTTTCCGGTGCTGGAGCCTTGACTACTGCCTCAATCTTTTCAGGGGACTTATGTAACCCCTCTTTATCAATAACGTGGCCACAATACGAGATCTGCTTCTGGAAAAACTCGCATTTGTGGCGATTAGCTCGGAGCCCATATTCCTTCAATCTAGTGAGCACCTGCTCCAGGTTGGCGAGGTGATCACTTTCATTTTCGCCCGTGACCAGGATGTCGTCCAAATAACACTGGGTCCCTGGAATCCCTTGCAGGACTTGTTCCATTGCCTTTTGCCAAATAGCCGGTTTTATTGGTAGAGACCTTTATGAGTGTTGATCGTGAGGAACTGTTTTGAGGCTTCTTCTACCTCCATTTGCAGGTACGCCTCGGCCAGATCAATCTTAGTGAAGCGTTTCCCTCCAGATAGCGAGGCGAAAATATCTTCAATCCGCGGAAGCGGATATTGTACAGTGTGAAGGAGTGGGTTCACTGTCACCTTAAAGTCCCCACAGATGCGAACCTTCTTTGGTTCCCCAGACGTATTACTCAACGACCTCTTCATTACAGGAACGATGGATGTAGCCCACTCGCTCCAGTCCACTTTGGACAGTACTCCTGAACGTTCCAAACCTTCCAGCTCTGCTTTGACGGCTGGGCGGATCGCATAAGGTACCGGTCTGGCCTTAAAAAACTTTGGGCTTGCATTTTCCTCTATTTTGATCGTCGCTTTTATGCCTTTTAGTGTTCTGAGTCCCTGCTGGAACACTTCTTGTGTGTCAGATAGCATTTTTGACAGTCGTCCAGGTGTGACGTCATCATCCTTTTTGGCATCTACAGTCAGTGCTTGTATGGAATGCCAATCTAGCTGCAGCTTCCAGATCCATTCACGTCCTAGTAGTGGTGGTCCTCCATCTGGCAATACATATAGGTCCATTTTTGGTGTTTCCTTGCCGTTATATATAACGTTCACCCTTATTTTTCCTTTGGGGTAGAATTTTTGCCCCGTGTACATCTTCAAGACAATCTTTGTATCTCTCAAGGGTATATGTGAGAATAGCCGCTTGTAGTCCCTTCAGTTTATGATTGTTAGGGCTGATCCTGTGTCCAATTCCACTTTCACTAGGACTCCTGCTATCTTGAGCTTGACCCAGATAGTTTGGTGATCCTCCATTTTGATCACTTTATGTAATTTCAGACAACCCAGCTCCTTGCTTCCGGAGTCTGTATCACTTTTCTGTTCGTCTGAACTAATCTCCGTCACCTTATGTACCTTCTTGTACTTCTCCTGTGGAGATTTCTTGCTGCTGGTTTTCTTTCCCGACCTGCAGACTCTTGCTATGTGTCCTACTTTTCCACACTGTCTGCACACTTGGTCCTTGAACCAGCAATCATTATGGTTGTGTGTTGTTCTGCCACAGCGATAGCACTTCACTGTTCCGTATGACATTTCATTTGTGCCATATTCTTGCAGTCTCCGTTGTATCTCTGCAGTGCTCCGTGCTGCTGCTTCGTGTGATACTGCAATGCTGAAAGCCTTGTCCAGCGTAAGATCCTTTTCTGATAGAAGCCGTTTCTGGGTTCCTTCACTTTGAAGCCCACACACAAACTTGTCCCTTAAAGTATCTGCTAGTCCCGTTCCAAACTGGCAGTGTTTCGATAGCTTGCGCAGTTCCGTTAAATACTCAGCATTACTTTCATCTTTATGCTGGTTCCTTTTGTGAAACTTAAATCTTTCTGCAATCTGCAGTGGTGTGGGGTTTAAGTGATCCTGTAGGATTGACACTATGTTTTCAAAATCCTTTTCTACTGGCTTCTCTGGGGTTACTAGGTTTCGTAGTAAGCCGTACGTTTTTGCACCCATTGAATTCAACAATACCAGCGCTTTCTTGTCATCTGGCACTTCATTCGCCTTGCAGTATACTTCTATGTGTTCGACATATGTCGTCCAATCTTCAACTTCATTGTCGAAAGCTGTGATACTGCCACTCTTCGGCATTTTTGAGTGTGGTTAGACTGGCTTAAAATGGCGTCTCCCACACTTTCCTTTCTTCCCCGCTGCGGCTTGAAATGGCATCTCCAGCGCTTTCCTTTCTTCCCCGCTGTGACTTAAAATGGCTTCTCCCGCGCTGCTGCCAACGCCGCTCTCGGCGGTCCTCGTGGCAAATGGCAACGCCCTGTGGGTTTCGTGCGCTGCTCCTGTGCTGCTGCCAATGCCGCTCTCTGCAGTCCTTGTGGCAATGGCAGCGCCTCGTGTTTTCCTGCGCGCTCTCTCCCCCGTTGACGCTGCTCGGCCCTTGAACACCGGCTGCGCTCTGCGCGTTTTCCTGCGCGCCCCTCTCCCCCGTTGACGCTGCTCGGCCCTTGAACACCGGCTGCGCTCTGCTCTCTCTCATCTCTCTCCCCGTTGACGCCGCTCGGTCCTGTACACCGGCTGCGCCCTGTGCGCTCTGCCCTCTCTCTCTCCCCCGTCGATGCTGCTCAGCCTTTTTCTGTGCCGCTCGGTTGGCTCTAGCCACCGCTGTCCGGGAAGGGTCTGCGCAGTACCTGTTGCCAGCCCATTTTGCTGGACCACCGTGACTGGAAAGCCAAGCCTGGCTCTCGACAGCCTCCCCTGCGATGCTCAAATCTCCACTGGATGACTGGGCGGTTGCCCGTGGTCGACGCCTGTGCTTCTGGACTCGACCTCCTTCCACTGTTCTCCAGGAGCGAATCCCTGGGAGGTGATGTAGAGTTGCATGTAGGTTCGAATCTGCTCGTCACCAATGTTGTGTCTGTGTATAATAAGACATAGACTGCAGGAGAAACGGTACAACAGGTGTTTACTGAATGAGGGTTACTCTAGAACTGACTGTACAGATCACTACTCAGGGTTTATATACAGGTGTGGTCACTGCCGGTACTACAGTATACAGGAGCTGTAAAAAGTAGTTCTCTCCCTTAAAGGTACATACATTACACCGTGGTCTGTGCTCTCGAACCCGTGCTCGAGGGCTAGTTTGTAAGCTGCCTTAACCTCCACTACTCTCTCCTCCTGCACTCTTAGCTGTTGTGCGAGGTGGGCGTTTTTCTCCCGTATCCTCGTTTCATTAATCTTTGCCTCAGTAACCTGGCACTCCAGGTACTCTATCCTAGCCTGATGCTGAATAGCTACCACTTGGCGTTCCTGATTCAGCACGTGAAGCGCTGTGATGAGTTTTTCCCCACCCATGGCCTTTTCCTCCATCTCTGCTGTCGGGGTTGTGATCTTGGCTGCCTGTGCTGCAATGACCTGGTCCACGATCTGGACCTGCTTCTTGTAACACATTAGCCACACTGCCTTCTCGAATGACTTCTTATGCTCTTTGCTCTCTGTCCACCTGATGGCTGCGTCCACCAGACGCCCATCCAGCAAGAGATTGGAAATCCACTGTTTAGTGAGATTTACCTAGCCAAAGACATAATCCGCTATCCTCTCATCCATTGCATTTCGACCATTCAAACTTGGATCTACTACATTGCAATCCTGCTGCCAGAGTCCTGCCGCGGTCGCCATTTTCTGTAAGGGGTTTCATCCTCGAGAGGTTTCCCTGAGGTTTCTCTCTCTAGAGGCCTCTCTCTCTTGCACAGTAAAACCTTGAGTGGTTCGACCCACTCGCCCCTTAGATTCTATACTCTGGACTTTGGGGCAGGAACTACAATGTAGAGAAAACTCTTGTAGACCAAGTTTGATGAAACAAAATGAAATTTTATTGCATAAGGAAAAATATCAAATCATATGCAAGCAGATAAGGGAGTACATGGGAGGGAAAAACACACAAACAAATCATAATGACACAGTACTAACTAAGGCAAATACAGGCATCTTATACTCTACAAAGATCATCATGAAATAAGGAAACACACGGAACTTCGAGGGACAACAACTCATGTTAATTGTAACCTTAAATCCACCCCCTTATTAAACCTATCTAGATCTGATTGTGAAGCGCCAGAAACATGCTCACCAATCTCACTAGGAAGTGCAAGGTTTTGAAATCGAGTCTGTGTTTGGTCCTTTCAGGCGTTTCGTCTCCACATGGATTGTGGAGCCCCTGCGAGCTGCGCCACACCTCTCTCCTGAGGTGGGGGTCGGGGGCGGCTGGACACCGGTGGGCCTGGATGTCGGCAAGGTCGAGGATCGTCGGCTCGACCCTGGTTAGAGGAGCCTTGGGCTGGCTCTCATCGCTTCTTCAGTTTGTTTTTATCTCTTCTCCTTCCAACCGGGGTGGCTGGAAGGTTTCTTCTCTCGGGGTTTTATTTTTTTCTTTCTTCTCCCAAGTTGAGTCGATGGCCTCTCGTTCTGGCAACGGCCCGGGGATGGTCGATGATCTCCCGATGTGTTTCCCCGGGGTGGGACACCGGCTTCGAGACGGCCTTCTCGATGTTGGCTTTCTTCTTCCTCCTGCGAGTGCCTGCTTCTTCTTCTGGCTGTAATTCAAAACTCTCGTTCAGCTGCCACTGTCTCCAAGCTTGCCCCCAACTGCCGAAAAGTCTTCCAGATATACCTTTCCTCCAGAAACTTCTGCCTCCCGCCCAAAATCAGGTTAATCTTTGTTTTACTTTTGGCGGGCTGGGAGCAGAGCGGGGTAGTTACTATATTTTAAAATGTTTTCGATGGCCGGTAAAGGCCCATCTTTGGTCTGGAATGACCTTCATTGTTTTTAATGTCCTGCTGACCTCGTTATCTAGTCCTTGGTGCTGTTCTCATGAATATGAAATTGTCCCCTTTTGTCTGGGTCAACATTTAGATGGCCTCTGTCTCCGGGCTGATCTTGACTGGATCTGCATCCAATCCATATGTATATGTGTGGGTCTGGTTTCGTTCTCTTGGAAACGGCTTCCAGAACTTGCTGTGGGTTGAATCCACAAAGCTGTCTGAGGTTGCGCAGGAACCATTTTAAA
The DNA here is from genome assembly GCF_052327205.1 of Somniosus microcephalus. NCBI lineage: Eukaryota > Metazoa > Chordata > Chondrichthyes > Squaliformes > Somniosidae > Somniosus > Somniosus microcephalus. The sequence goes on from NC_140987.1 coordinate 265,133,052, forward strand.
GTGTCCCAATAAGCTGGTCACATGGTATGGTGGCCATTTTGTATGCCCCTTTTTCTGGGCTTCTTTTAAAACAGTCTTTAAAATCATGGCCTCTTCTGCCATTTGACCCTTTATAATATAAAGTCCAATTTTGTGAATCCTACAATAGTGCCACAGGATATTTTACATCCACCTAAACAGGTAGACAGGCCCTTGATTTAACATCTCATCCAAAAGGTGGCACCTCCAGCAATGCATCTCTCCCTCAGCACTGTATTAAAATGCTAGACTAGATTATGTGCTCAAATCCTAGAGTAGAGCTTTAATCTTCTGTCTCACAGGCAAAAGTGCTACCACTGAGCCTGGGCTGACACTTACTAGGATGGAATTAGGAAGATGTGTAATAATGTTTGCAATATGTTAAATGGGGTTCAGTATTTTGAATGTGTACCAAAACTAGTTAGCTGAATAATTATACCAATCTGGATGCTATTACACTTTTCATACCAGTTACCTGTTAGTTAATTTGATGTTGAATTCACTAATCTTGTACTGCGTATGAAAAGCCGCCCTCAAAGGGAACCTAATTCATAGAACTGATACTGAAGTATTATAGCCTATCTCCAACCTTTGCTCACTTTGAGTGTGGCTTTCCGCTACCAAATTGTGCAAAGCAAGGTTTACAGAAAGCAATGAGATAAATTACCAATGCATTTGTTTTTGGTGGCATTGGTTGAGGGACGTATGTTAGCCAGAACACTGGGAGCATCCTGCGATTCTTCGAATAGTGCCACAGGATCTTTTACATTCACCTGAACAGGTAGACTTAATTTCCAGCAAAATAATCATAGCACAAGACTAAATCTTACCATGGAGATCATTAATTCCATGAGGCAGATGATATATTTTAAGCAGTGGCTGGAGTCACCAGGGACATGCAGTATGACAGGCATCATAAGCATGAAGTGAGAGAAGGGGATTATAGGCAAAATTATAGGCAAAAGCATGGAGCAATGGGAGCGAAAAAATTATGAGTCAATTTTGCTGTATATTATTTTGCAGTTATTAAATTTCATATTCAAATGCTTCTTTCTGTAACTGTTGCTATGCAACAAATGAATCCCTCTGGCACAAACTATGAAGGCTGAAATGAAATAAATGGGGGGAAAGCACTGAGGGGAATTTTCACCTGCACCACCTCAGTGGTAATCTGGTGACGTGGAAATCAAATGAGATGAAAATCATAGAATAGAATCATAGAACATAGAACACAGTTACAACACAGAAGAAGGCCATTCGGCCCATCAAGCCCATGCTGGCTCTCTGCAAGAGCGCTTCAGCTAGTCCCACTCTCTCACCCTGCAATTTTTTTCCTTCAAGTACTTATCCAATTCCCTTTTGAAAGCTGTGATAGAGTCTGCCTCCACCATCTTTTCAGGCAGTGCATTCCAGATCCTAAACACTTGCTGTGTAAAAAAGTTTTTCCTTATGTTGCCTTTGGTTCTTCTGCCAATCACCTTAAATCTGTGTTCTCTGGTTCTCGACCCTTCTGCCAATGGGAACAGTTTCTCTCTATCTACTCTGTCTAGACCCCTCATGATTTTGAACACTGCTTTCAAATCTCCTCTCAACCTTCTCTGCTCTAAGGAGAACAACTCCAGCTTCTCCAGTCTATCCACGTAACTGAAGTCCTATATCCCTGGAGTTTGCACATTCTCCCCGTGTTTGCGTGGGTTTCCTCCGGGTGCTCCGGTTTCTTCCCACAGTCCAAAGATGTGCGGGTTAGGTTGATTGGCCATGATAAAAATTGACCCTTAGTGTTAGGGGGGATTAAATACGTGGGGTTATGGGGATAGGACTTGGGTGGGATGGCTGTCAGTGTAGGGACCGGGTGCTAGGGTTTGGATGATCAGCCATGATCTCGTTGAATGGCGGAGCAGGCTCGAAGGGCCGAATGGCCTACTCCTGCTCCTATCTTCTATGTTTCTATGTTTCTATGAACCATTCTTGTAAATCTTTTCTGCAGCCTCTCTAAGGCCTAAAGTGCAGTGCCCAGAATTGGACACAACACTCCAGTTGAGGCCAAACCAGTGTTTTATAAAGGTTCATCATAACTTCCTTGCTTTTGTATTCTTTGGGGGCGATTTTGCCAGCCCTGGGGAGGCGAGTTTGGAGGTGGGACTGCCAGGAAAATGGCAGAAACTGGGAGCGGGTACCCAACCCCCTCCACCCCGCCTCCGTGCCATCCTCCCGGGAGGCGGGTCCCCGGCTTACACAGGGACCCGTCTCCTTGAGGCGGGAAGGGGATTACAGCCACTTAACAGGTAGTTAACAGGCAGTTAAGAGGCTTATCCCCATTTTACCAACACAAGTGTGGGCGTTCTGACGTCAGGAAACCCCGCCAGGGTCAGCGAGTGGAGCAGTGGGTCTGCAGTGGGGTGAGAGGGGTCGAAAAGTGCGCTGTGGAGGTGAGTGATGGGTGCAAGTGTAGAGAGGTAAGTATGGGAGGTGAGTGAAAAGTCTTCGAAAAAATTTCCTTACCTTTGTTTCTTCCTGCAGTGTTCAACCCTTGGGGATCCGGAGGCTCCGGCATCTCCATGGCAGAGATGACAGAATGGTTGCTGCATTCTCCGATGCAACAGCCATCTGATTTCTGCTCAGGAAAGAGGTTTGGTGAGTCTTGAGTACAAGGACTCACCAAAGAACAGAGATTGTCAGTGTTTGACAGCTTCTCAAAGCTGTCAAATGATGACAATTCATCTATCAAATATTGTTGACAGATGAAACATCATACGCTGGCGTTTTCTGTCACCGGCTTTCCCTTAATTGGCATGCTAAGCCCGCTGGGCGGGCTCAACAAGGTCAATCAAGGGAAAATAGCGTGGGTTGGCCTGATGTCTTTGGGGGCGGGACTGAAACCCGACAAGCAGCAGTCCCGCCCCCAACGTGCCCCCATTGATAAAATTCCACCCATGCCTCTATTTATGAAGCCCAGGATCCCGTATGCTTTTTAACCGCATTCTCAACCTGCCCTGCCACCTTCAATGACTTATGCACATATACCCCCAGGTCTCTCGGTTCATGCACCCCCTTTAGAATTGTACCGTTTAGTTTATATTGCCTCTCCTCATTCTTCCTACCAAACTGTATCACTTCACACTTTTCTGCATTAAATTTCATGTCACGTGTCTGCCCATTCCACCAACCTGTCTATATCCTCTTGAAGTCTATCACGATCCTCCTCACTGTTCACTATACTTCCAAGTTTTGTGTCATCTGCAAATTTTGAAATTGTGCCCTGTACACTATCGGACAGGTTCGATGATGGGAGGGCAATCTGATCCATTCAACCCCTGACGATGAAGAAGAAAATAACTCCCATGGTATCTTCTTGTTACCGATTAATTCATTAATGTGGCGCTTGTGTGATAGCTCGACTAGCTAAGGCAGTGAGTGTCATGAATCTTATCATGAATCATGAAGTAACACTGGGCGGCCTGCTGGTGGCGCCGTCCAAGGAGTATAAATACTCGGGCGTGGGCCCAGCTTGCTCAGGATGTTTCTGTAACCAGGAACTAGTGATGTAACTAGAAATCTCATGGTTTTGAAACAGTTGATTAAAGCCTTGTTTTATACTCAAACCAAGCGCTCAGTTGTCTTTTTACATCAATTTAATCAACTGAACCTGCTCCACGCTCTGAGTGGTTTTGGGAACAAACGGCTACGACTCAAACTGTAGAAGGGAACTCGGATGAAGTAATCGATCCATCATGGAGAAACCTGGACCCGAATTCACTTACAGCCACTAAGGCATGGAAACACTGGTATCGTACCTTCAGCAAATTCCTCAGGGTGTGTGGTGAAAATGTTCCCGATAAATTAGAGATACTTGCCAATTATGTATCCCCTCGTGTGTTTGACTATATCGAAGACTGTGTAGACTATGACGCCGCTATCCAAATACTACAAAAGGCAAAAAGGAAAAGGAGGTGGGGTAGCATTGCTGGTTAAAGAGGGGATTAACACAATTGAAAGGAAGGATATTAGCTCTGATGATGTGGAATCTGTATGGGTAGAACTGAAAAATACCAAGGGCAAAAAACGTTAGTGGGAGTGGTATATAGACCTCCAAACAGTAAGGCGGAGGTCGGGGATGGCATCAAACGGGAAATTAGAGAAGCGTGCAATAAGGGCACAGCAGTTATCATGGGTGACTTTAATCTACATATAGATTGGGCTAACCAAATTAGTAACAATACTGTGTAGGATGAATTCCTGGAGTGTATACGGGATGGTTTCCTGGACCAATATGTCGAGGAATCAACTGGAGATCAGGCCATCTTAGACTGGGTATTATGTAATGAGAAAGGATTAATTAGCAATCTTGTTGTGCGAGGCCCCTTGGGTCAGAGCAATCATAATATGATAGAATTCTTCATTAAGATGGAGAGTGAAATAGTTGACTCGGAGACTAGGGTCCTGAAATTAAATAAAGGAGACTACAATGGTATGAGGCGCGAGTTGGGTAGGATTGATTGGGGAATGACACTCAAAGTGTTGACGGTGGATGGGCAATGGCAAACATTCAAAGATCGCATGGGTGAACTACAAAATTTGTTCATCCCAATTTGGCATAAAAATAAAACAAAAAAATTGGCTCAACCGTGGCTAACAAGGGAAATTAGGGATAGCATAAGATCCAAGGAGACAACATATAAATTGGCCAGAAAAAGCAGTAAACCTGAGGATTGGGAGCAGTTTAGGATTCAACAAAGGAGGACAAAGGGATTAATTAAAAGGGGGAAAATAGAGTATGAGAGAAAGCTTGCAGGGAACATAAAAACTGACTGTAAAAGCTTTTATAGATATGTGAAGAGAAAAAGATTGGTGAAGTCAAGCGTAGGTCCCTTGCAGTCAGAATCAGGAGAATTTATAATGGGGAACAAAGAAATGGCAGCCCAATTAAATACATACTTTGGTTCTGTCTTCACAAAGGAGGACACAAATAACCCCCCAAAGATGTCGGGGAACATAGGGTCTGATGACAGGGAGGAACTGATGGAAATCAGTATTTGTAGGGAAATGGTGTTAGGGAAATTGATTGGATTGAGGGCTGATAAATCCCCAGGACCTGATAATCTACATCCTAGGGTACTTAAGGAAGTGGCCCTAGAAATAATAGATGCATTGCGGGTCATCTTCCAAAATTCGATAGACTCTGGAAGAGTACCCATGGATTGGCGGGTAGCTAATGTTACCCCACTGTTCAAAAAGGGTGGTAGAGGGAAAACGGGGAATTACAGACCGGTAAGCCTGACATCGGTAGTGGGGAAAATGCTAGAGTCCATTATAAAGGATGTAATAGCAGAACAGTTGGAAAAAAGTGACCGGATAGGACAAAGTCAACATGGATTTACAAAAGGTAAATCGTGCTTGACTAATCTACTGGAATTTTTTGAGGATGTAACTGGTAAAATAGATAAGGGAGAACCAGTGGATGTGGTGTGTTTGGATTTTCAAAAGGCTTTCGATAAGGTCCCGCATAAGAGATTAGCGTGTAAAATTAAGGCACATGGGATTGGGGGCAAGGTATTGACTTGGATAGAGAACTAGTTGGCAGACAGAAAGCAAAGAGTTGGAATAAACGGCTCTTTTTCCGAGTGGCAGGCAGTGACTAGTGGGGTGCCGCAGGGATCGGTCCTTGGGCCCCAGCTATTCACAATATATATTAATGATCTGGATGAGGGAACTAGATGTAATATCTCCAAGTTTGCAGAAGACACAAAGCTGGGTGGGCGTGTGTGCTGTGAGGAGGATACCGAGAAACTCCAGTGTGATTTGAACAGGTTGGGTGATTGGGCAGAAGCATGGCAGATGCAATATAACATGGAAAAATGCGAGGTTATCCACTTTGGTGTCAAAAACAGGAAGGCAGATTATCTGAATGGCAATAGATTGGGAGAAGGGGAAGTGCAACGAGACCTGGGCATCCTTGTGCACCAGTCGCTGAAAGTAAGCATGCAGGTGCAGCAGGCGGTTAAGAAGGCAAATGGTATGTTGGCCTTCGTAGCGAGAGGGTTTGAGTACAGGAACAAGGATGTCTTGCTGCAGTTGTACAGGGCCTTGGTGGGACCACATCTGGAGTATTGCGTGCAATTTTGGTCGCCTTATCTGAGGCAGGATGTTCTTGCCATGGAGGGAGTGCAGCAAAGATTCACCAGACTGATACCTGGGATGGCAGGAATGACGTATGAGGAGAGATTGGTTTGATTGGGCTTGTACTCGCTGGAGTTTAGGAGAATGAGAGGGGATCTCATTGAAACTTATAAAATTCTAACAGGACTAGACAGACTAGATGCTGAAAGGATGTTCCTGATGGTCGGGGTGTCCAGAACCAGGGGTCACAGTCTAAGGATAAGGGGTAAGCCATTTAGGACAGAGATGAGGAGGAATTTCTTCACCCAGAGTGTGGTGAACCTGTGGAATTCTCTACCAAAGAAGGCAGTAGAGGCCAATTCATTAAATATATTCAAGAAGGAGTTGGATATATTTCTTAAGGCTAAGGGGACCAAGGGATATGGAGAGAAGGCAGGAACAGGGTACTGAATTTCGACGATCAGCCATGATCTCATTGAATGGCGGAGCAGGCTCGAAGGGCCGAATGGCCTACTCCTGCTCCTATCTTCTATGTTTCTATGTACAGCAACTATACGTTAAGTCCCCAAACAAAATTTTTGCTCCGCATCTATTGGCCACAACTCGACAAAAACCCGAGGAATCACTTGACGAATTCCTTCAGAAGCTTCGCAGGCTCAGCAAGGATTGTAATCTTAAAGCTGTCACAGCTGAGCAGTACCAGGAGAAGTTAATTCGTGATTCCTTTATTAATGGGATTGCGTCTCCCTTCATACGCCAGCGTCTGCTGGAGAATAAAACCCTCGAGTTACAGGCTGCCTATGACCAGGCATGCTCTCTGGACTTAGCAAAGAGGAATGCAGATACCTATCTTTCACCACGTGCACGGGCTGCTGCTATCACTTTTAGTGACTCCTTCGACAGGCCTCGGGCGGAAGCCCTCACTGATGATGACTCCCACCTGGCTGATGACAATCCTGCCCTAGAAGCCTTCACTGATGATGATGCTGCCCTAGCGGTATCTTGGCAATCTGGAAGGAAGTGTTTCTTCTGTGAAGGTTCATTCCACCATAAGAAATTTTGTTCTGCTCGTAACGCAATCTGTAATCATTGCAGTAAGAAAGGTCACTTTTCTAAGGTATGCCAGTCAAGAGCCTCTGTTAGTAAGAAAGGCCACTTTTCTAAGGTATACCGGACGAGGGCCCCTGTTAGTTTTGCAGCTACTATCTATAAAACTGCTCCTCCCCCAAGAGCCACTACTAAGGTTACAGCTGCAATCTATAAAACTGATCCTCCCCCAAGAACCACTACTAAGGTTACAGCTGCCAAGGGTAAAACTGTAAACCTCCCATCATAGCTGTTTTTCCACAAAGTCTGTCCCGTGCAGCCACGAAGGTTTCGTTAAATGGACACATTTTGAGTGCACTAATCGACTCATGCAGCTCTGACAGCTTCATTAGTGAGCGGGCTGTCAGTAAGTTAAAACTGTGTATTTACCCCTTGGACAGGGAAATTGCAATGGCTCTGACGACACTGTCCACCAACTCTTCCGGCTTTTGTCTTGACGACCTTATTCTCAATGGCCACACTTATTTCTCCACCCAGCTCGAGGTGCTCAAAAACCTATGCAGTGATGTGCTCCTGGGACAGGATTTCCAGAAACAACACAAAAGACTCACTTTCGAGTTTGGAGGGTCAAAGCTGGAGCTTACTATTTCCAAAGTACCGTTTTGTGCGCTTTTGGCGGCTTCGCTCGACGAGCCCTCCTTGTTTTCCAATCTTTCCTCCCAATGTAAGCCCATAGTCACTAAATCATGACGTTTCAGCCAAGATGATCGATGCTTTATCGAGGCAGAAATCTCTCGCCTTCTAGTTGATGGTATCATTGAGCCACGTTCATCTTCCTGGCGGGCTCAAGTCGTCGTTGTTAAAAATCCCCTGAATCAACACAAGAAACGTCTTTGCATTGATTACTCACAAACTATTAACCAGTATACCGACCTGGATGCCTACCCACTACCACGCATCGATGACATGGTCAATAACCTTGCCAACTACAAGGTATTTTCAACTTTTGATTTAAAGATGCGCATATCATCAAGTACCGTTAAAGGACTCTGACAAAAAGTATACGGCCTTTGAGGCCAATGGTTGGCTTTATCAGTTTTGTCGCCTTCCATTTGGGGTCACCAATGGGGTGGCCATCTTTCAACGGGTAATGGATAGCCTAGTCAAACAGGAGAACTTAACGGACACTTTTCCATATCTGAACAATATCACCATTGCTGGTCATAACCAGAAGGAGCATGATGCCAACGTCCAGAAATTTTTTGACGTTCTCCGTCATCGCAACTTAACCTTAAATGAGTCCAAATCTGTGAAATCAGTACCATCAGTCAACATCCTTGGCTACTGGGTGGGCAACGGTGTCATCAAACCGGATCCGGAGCGACTTCGTCCACTTCAGGAGCTCCCTCCCCCTATGAATCTCGGCTCTCTTCGTCGGGCACTCGGCATGTTCGTCTATTATGCGAAGTGGATACCCCACTTCTCCGACAAGATCCAGTCCCTGCTTCACGCGAAGTCATTTCCGTTGGAGGCAACGGCTATTTCAGCTTTCAACCTCCTCAAGCAGCAACTGGAAAAAGCCACGCTTCGTTCCATCGATGAAAATCTTCCTTTCGTGGTCGAGTGCGATGCATCGGAGGTGGCGATCTCGGCTACCTTGAATCAAGGTGGTCGACCCGTTGCATTTCTGTCCAGAACTTTGCAGGGTAGCGAGCTCCATTATCCTCCTGTCGAGAAGGAGGCTATGGCTATCATCGAAGCAGTACGTAAATGGAGTCATTTTCTCGCTCGTCGCCATTTCACGCTTATAACCGATCAGCGCTCCATGGCCTTTATGCTGGGTAACCGGAAACGCACTAAGATTAAGAATAACAAAATACAACTCTGGAGGATGGTATTGGTCACCTTTGGCTACACCATACATTATCGACCCGGCAAAGAGAATGTGGCTCAAATACCCTCACGCGTGCATTCTGCTCTTCTATGTCAACTTCGGCTCTAGCGGATCTTCATACTGACTTATGCCATCCTGGCGTTACCCGTATGTTGCACTTTGTGCGATCTAAAAATCTCCCATTTTCTACAGAAGATGTGAAAAGAGCTTGCTCCACCTGTAGAATCTGTGCGGAATTAAAACTGCAATTCCTCTGTCCATCGGATGGCTTGTTCATACATGCTATGCAGCCTATGCAGTGACTCAGCATTGCCTTTAAAGGGCCATTGCCTTCCTCAATGCGCAACACCTACTTACTTACTATGGTGGACGAGTATTCACGCTTTCCCTTTGCTTTCCCCTGTCCCAATATGTTTACTTCCACAGTGATCAAATGCCTCGATCAAGTCTTTTCCCTTTGCAGTATGGCCAATTTCATCCACTCTGATCAGGGTCCCTCCTTCATGTCAAGCGAACTCAAAAGTTATCTTTCCCAACGGGGAATCACCACAAGTAAAACGACACCGTATCATCCCATCGGTAATGGACAGGTTGAGAGATACAACGCTATCATTTGGAATGCTGTTAGTCTTGCACTGAGGTCACGCAACCTACCAGACCTGCAGTGGGAAACTATGCTCCCTGATGCGTTGCATTCCATCAGGTCACTTCTTTCTACATCCATCAATGTCACTCCTCATGAGCGATTCTTCAGGTTCCAGCGTTGCTCCACTCATGGGACGTCCCTACCGTCATGGTTGGCAGCTCCCGGCCCCGTGCTGCTCCAAAGATTCGTCTGATCTTCGAAAAATGATCCCCAAGTTGACGAGGTGGAACTAACGGACGTGAATCCCACATACGCGCATGTGCGGTACCCTGATGGCCGGGAGTCCACTGTTTCACTCCGAGATCTGGCTCCCTGTCCAACCAGTCCCACGGACCCAACTGGTAGAGGAACCTATGGTAATGATGCTGACGCTCTGTGCTCCTTTGAGGATGACGCCTTACCTGGGACATCAAGGGATCTGCCTTCTACTCCACTGGATCAACTTGGAGAGCTGAGCGCTTCCCAGGGGATGGCCACCCGAAGCCAGGACGCCGGTCAATCCCCGGCTACCAAACAAGATGACGCCAGCTCTGCGCCTGTGGCGACCCGCACCCAGAGTCACGATCTCCCCAGTCTTCCACAGGTCGATCAAGGTGACACGGCCCCGTCGATCTACCAATATGGACCAAGCAACATAGGGACCAAGACACGGTCCGAGGAGATGTGCCTTCCAGCCACAAGTGAAGATCTAAAAGACTGCGGCTATTTGTGGTCTGCCTGATCCACTAGATGAAAGTCGCCGGACTTCCAAAAACTTTCAGGTGGGAGGAATGTCATGAATCTTATCATGACTCATGAAGTAACACTGGGCGGCCAGCTGGTGGCGCCGTCCAAGGAGTATAAATACTCGGGCGTGGGCCCAGCTTGCTCAGGATGTTTCTGTAACCAGGAACTAGTGATTGTATCTAGAAATCTCATGGTTGTGAAACAGTTGATTAAAGCCTTGTTTTATACTCAAACCAAGTGCTCAGTCATCTTTTTACATCAGTGAGTAACTGAGCCATACAGTCTAGACAGGTCCACGGTTCCTACTCAGGGCTGCTCAGTTAGATGATCTCAGCTGGGTGGCAGCAGAGGGGCTACAATTAACCACAGGACCCTTGGGAAAGGGAAAACCAACCAATGTATCCCACCCCCCAACCCGATCACTATGCAGTGACTCCTGCTGAAAGTACAAGTGTATGGACCTAGGTGAGGACAGGATTGAGCTTGGCCATTGTTTAATTGCCAGCTAATATTCACTGTCTAGACTAGTGCATGGAAGATGACAATTTGGACGGTAGTGTAGGGTATCTTAACATGGAGTCTATGGGCTGGATTTTGTCATTGGGGGCGGGCTGGGGGCGTGTCAGGTGGTCGGCATGTCAGGACCCCGCCTCCGATGTGAGGCGGGACAAAGTGCGATTTTGCCCTAATTGGGCACTTGATTTCCAGCATGTGGGAACCCCTGGCCCAATGAGTCTTTTGATACTGAAACTCGCCTCCAATGACTTTGTAGGAATTAACGAATTCCTATGAATAACGGAGATGACACAAGAGAACAATCAAACAGGTCTTTACTCAATGGAGATGCCACGAGGACTGACTGGGCAGTCCCGTGGTTTGCGACGTGATGTCATCGCGTTTGCCTGCGTTTTCCCGCGCTCTTAAAGGGACCACGCCCCATACATGCAAACTCTATGTACAAAACACAGTAATGCCTAACATAATGGTACAGGTTTAGGCTGGTGTTAGAACATCGTTAAAGAGAATTATATACAGTTAGCCAGAGTCATTCAGTGGTTCTGCCACATGCGCCCCCCCAGAATTCGCTTTAATGGACAAAGTCAAACGGTGAGGGGGTCTGACAAGCCTGCCAGAACGACTCCTGTACTCTCGAGGCGGAGGCTGCTGGGCGGCTGGCGGTCTGGCGGGAGGTCGCACTTGGTCTGCCGTAACGACGACGGGTGGCCGACCCCGTCTCGGCGGTTGTGCTGTCTCGACGGGGTGGTCAAGGTCCAAATGTGCTGGCTTTAAGCGGTCGACCGAAATGTGGTCCGGTTTACCACCGACATCTACCGTGAAGGTTTTGTCCCCTGCTTCCAACACGCAGAAGGGACCGGTATATGGGGCCTTGAGCTGATCCCTATGTGCGTCATGGCGAATAAAAACGTATTCAGCCTTGTGAAGCTCCGTGGGAACGTGTGACCTCTGCGGCCCGAGGTGCGAAGTGGGCACCGGTGCGAAACATCTGGTCACCTCTTGGTGACTAGCAAGCTGGGCAGGCGCGGACCATTGCTCCGTCGATGTTGGTAGGAAGTCCCCTGGGACCCGCAGCGGCTGACCATGCACAAGCTCTGCTGATGAAGAGTGAAGGTCTTCTTTGGGGGCCATGCGAAGGCCCAACAGGACCCACGGTAGCTTGTCTGCCCATCCAGCGTCCTGGAGGCTGGCTCTCAGGGCGGCTTTCATTGACCGTTGGAAGCGTTCGCAGAGGCCATTCGTCTGTGGGTGGTAGGCTGTGGTGCGGTGTAATTTGACACCGAGTCCTTGGGCCACTGCATTCCAGAGTTCGGAGGAAAACTGCGGTCCCCTGTCTGACGAAATATCGGTGGGTACACTGAAACGGGCGATCCAGGAGGAAATGAATGCCCTGTCCACATCCGCCGAAGTAGTGGATGACAGGGGGACTGCCTCTGGCCATCTGGTGGTGCGGTCAACCATGGTCAGGATGTGTGAAAAACCATGGGAGGGTGGGAGTGGTCCTACCAGGTCCACTTTGACGTGGTCAAAACGTCGCTCTGGAACTGTGAAGGCGGCCAACGGAGCTTTGATGTGGCGCTGTACCTTGGCCTTTTGGCAGACCACACAGGTGTTGGCCCAGTCGCGGAAATCTTTATGCATTCTATGCCATACAAATTTCGCTGACATCAGTTTCTGAGAGGCCTTCATTCCAGGGTGTGACAACCCATGTATGGCGTTGAACACTTTGCGGCGCCAGACGACCGGCACGACAGGGCGAGGATCCTGTACGGAGACATCACACAACAGCGTGGTGCCTGCCGAATGGAACTTGACGTCGGCCAACTGGAGGCCAGTGATGGCCGTTCGGTAAACTTGGACTTCTGGGTCTGAGGCTTGGTCCGCTGCCATGAGGGCATAGTCAATGCCCAAATGAATCGTATTGACGATTGCACGGGAGAAGCAGTCTGCCACCAGGTTGTCCTTACCGGCCACGTGCCGTATATCCGTGGTGAATTCGGATATGTAGGTCAGTTGACGCTGCTGTCGGGCTGATCACGGTTCAGCAGTCTTGGACATTACAAAGGTCAGCAGCTTATGGTCCACAAAAGCAGTGAAATGACGTCCTTCCAGAAGGAACCGAAAATGGCGGATGGCCAGAAAAAGGACGAGCAACTCCCGGTCGAAAGTGCTGTATGCTCTCTCATTCTCCCGTAGTTGACGGCTGAAGAATGCCAACGGCTGCCATGTCCCGTTCACCCACTGCTGTTGCACGGCACTGACTGCGTAGTCCGACGCGTCGGTGGTGAGGGCGATGGTGGCTCCTGGCAGTGGGTGCGCCAGCATAGTCGCATTGACGAAGGCGCTTTTGGTGTCGGCGAACGCTCGGGCCATGTCATCCGTCCAGTCTACCGGGTTCTTGCCAGTCTTGCCCTTGAGGGCCTCGTACAGGGGCTGCATGAGTAGTGCCGCCTTAGGCACAAAACGGTGGTAAACGTTTACCATGCCGAGGAATTCCTGCAGGGCCTTTATGTTCTGCAGGCGTGGAAAGGATGTCACCACCTCTACCTTCGAAGGTAAAGGAACCGTTCCCTCTGAGGTGATGCGATGCCCCAGGAAGTCAATTTGGTGCAGGCCAAACTGACACTTGGCCGGGTTGATAATCAGGCCGTGTTGGCTGAGGCGTCGAAAAAGGGTGCGTAGGTGACAGGTATGTTGTTCCTTAGTAGGACTGGCAATTAGAATATTGTCCAGGTAGACGAAGAGGAACTTGAGGTCCCGCAGCACGGAGTCCATCAGGCGTTGGAAAGCCTGGGCGGTGTTCTTTAACCCAAACGGCATCCATAAAAACTCGAAGAGGCCGAATGGGGTGATGACTGCTGTCTTCTGGACGTCTTGTGGATAAACGGGGACCTGGTGGTAGCCCCGGACAAGGTCGACTTTTGAGAACACAGTGTTCCCTGCCAAATGGGCAGAGAAATCCTGGCTATGGGGGATCGGGTACCGATCAGGAGTGGTGGTGTCGTTTAGTCGTCGATAGTCGCCGCATGGCCACCATCCGCCGCCAGTCTTTGGAACGATATGGAGGGGTGAAGACCAGGGACTATTCAACTGGCAAATAATCCCTAACTGTTCCATGGTTGCGAACTCCGCCTTTGCGACCGCCAGCTTGCCAGGTTCTAGGCGCCGGGCCCGCACGTAGACTGGGGGGCTGTTGGTGGTGATGTGGTGTTCCACACCATGCTTCGTGGCTGTGGGGGAGAACGTGGGTCTTGTCAGGTCGGGGAATTCGCTGAGCAGGCGAGCGAACTCATCAGGAGTTGGGAACACACAGGAGACGGTGCGTGATGTAGTGTTGCTGCGGTAACACGGAAGAGAATTAAAAGTTGCTGTGTTGATCAGCCACCGGTTCCTAATGTCGACCAGGAGGCTGTTGGCGCACAGGAAATCCGTGCCGAGGAGGGGCTGGGAAACTTTGGCCGTAACAAACTCCCAGCGAAAACGTTGCCCCCCGAGGCACAACTCCACTCGCCATCTGCCGAAGGTCCGAATTGTTCCGCCATTGGCCACTTCAAGGGCGGGGCCATGATTCCCCATCTGCACATCGAGGGCAGACGCGGGCAAAATGCTGCACTGCACTCCGGTGTCGCACAGAAAACGACGACCAGAGAGAGTATCAGTGATGAAGAGCAATTTTCCCGCATTGCTGATCGCCATCGCGGCCGCGGGGTGCCCATTAGACCCGTTCCTCGGTGGTCGCAGTGTCAGTCGTTGGTTTTTTGGGGGAAAACTGCAGGGAGGGCGGCAACGCTTCGCTTTCGCGCCGAACTGTGCGTGGTAGAAACACAGCCCAGCAGGCTGACGAGCTGGGGCGGTGTCTGCGGGGGATGGATGCCTCATGGTGGTGCAGTACTGCCGGGTTACAGCGAAAACTTTGTCAGCCTCCGCAGCGAGTGTTGCGCAGTCTTCAGTTTCAGACCTGGCCAGGGCAGCTTGTATCTGTTCAGGCAGTTGGCTGAGGAAAATCTCGCGGAATAGGAAACATTCCCGTTCTGAGCCCAGGAGTGTGAGCATTTGGCTCATCAACTCTGAAGGCTTGGAGTCCCTGAGCCCAGGCATAGCGAGCAATCGACGGGCGCGCTCCAATTTTGTGAGCCCGAAAACCTGCAGTAACCGCGCATTGAGGGTTTCATACTTGCGCTCTGTTGGGGGGTTTTCGAGGAGGCTGACGATCCGAGAGGCGGTAGAGCTGTCGAGTGCGGAGACCACGCAAAGATACTTGGTCTGATCCGCATCGATGTTCCTCAGGGTGAACTGGGCCTCGACCTGAATAAACCACGAGGGCGCTTGCTGCTCCCAGAACTGCGGTAACACAAAAACGGGGTCACCAATGTAGGAATTAACGAATTCCTACGAATAACAGAGAGCGACACAAGAGAACAATCAAACAGGTCTTTACTCAACGGAGATGCCACGAGGACTGACTGGGCAGTCCCGTGGTTTGCGACGTGGCGTCATCGCGTTTGCCTGCGTTTTCCCGCGCTCTTAAAGGGACCACGCCCCGTACATGCATACTCTATATACAAAACACAGTAATGCCTAACACAATGGTACAGGTTTAGGCTGGTGTTAGAACATCGTTAAAGAGAATTATATACAGTTAGCCAGAGTCATTCAGTGGTTCTGCCACAACGTCATCTATGCAGCTGGATTTAAGGCCTGCAAGCAGCCTTGGTTCTTTTTCAGCCTTACAACTTTATCAACATACTTCTGAGGGATTCCTACTGCTACGATGTCCAGCACCAGACCAAAGTGTGCACACAGATTCGATGAGGCCTCCCTCCAAGCTCTGGTGAAGGGAGCAGGAGCAAGCAAGGAAGTGCTCTTTCCTTCCTCAGGGAAGAAAAAGCCTCCACAACAGACCAAAACTGTGTGGCTGCAAGTGGCACAGGAGGTGAATGTGATTTCAATCTGCAGCAGAACCTGGCTGCAATGCCGAAAGTGGTGTCATGACCTTCTCCGCACGGGAGAAGTGAGTATTCTATCTCCATGACCCTCAGTCTGATCCCCATTGCCTCTCATCACCAGCACTCTGCCTTGTCAACCTCCTCCTCCACATCCCACTTCACTGTTACATCCCTGCACCCTTACCCATTCCCTCTCTCTGTATGTTCACATTCACTTAACTATTCGACTATACAGCCCTCACACTCCCAATCACAAGTTACAACACTTAGGGAGGGCCCTTGGTCTTTGCACCTCACTCCATCTTTATGTACTTCTAAGCATCTATGCTATGGATTCTCTACACTCACTCCTTCATTCTCACTCAAACTCCACTTGTGTCCCTCATTGCAGGAAAAGAGAGCCCACAATAAGAGGGAAAGTGCGAGGACAGGAGGAGGTTCACCCTCAATAGCCCAGCTCCCCAATGCAAAGGAGGCGGTCCTGGAGATCGTGGGAGTGGAGGAGGATGCGCAAGTGGGGGACGGACATACGGGCACATCAGAGTAAGCTGGTGACAGAATAGTTTTGCTTCTCTCTCATTGACATTGCATGAGTGACTGATGATGATTCTGATGTGCTAACAGATTGACCTATGATCATCTGCACAATTCAATGTGCATGCAACCTTTATCTCACACCTCTAACTCTTACCATTACTCTCCCACAGGACCATCGAGAGGCACCGACCCCACTGTCCAGGAGGGACAGCCTGAGCTTGAAGACTCCTCAGAGAAAGCTGCAACATCTGAGGGCGCAACGTCAGCAGAATTCAGAACACCCAGCACCAGTGCAGAAACTCACACCTCGGTGGGACCTTCGCGAGATTGAGTAATGTTGTCACCTGGCATATCACAGCTCACAAGTGGGCATCAGCAGATGGTGGAGACATGGACAGTAGTACATAATCCTCGTCGGAGGGCGCAGGCCTCTGCCAGCTCGGCTCAGCTGCATGTCGACCCTGTGCCTCCGGGTCCATCCAGGAGAGTGGTGCTGGAACTCCAGGAAATGGTGCAGGAGTCTCTGGCAGGTTTTGTCTCCAGGGTCGCTACGAGTGTGGAGCGAATGGAGGAGTCCATCGCGAACATGAGCAGAGTCTTTATGGAGGCATTGGCGCATGAACGCATCACCACGGAAAGGATGGCAACCTCCGTGGCAAGGATGGGTTGAGGAAGCGCTCACCCAAGGTGGGGAGAGGGGTTTCCCTGGAGGTTACACTGGAGATGGTGCCAGGCTCGAAACTTCCACAACAATGGGTATGCCTGCTAAAAGTTCCCCCAGACCTGAGACAACAAAGTTCTGCCACCTGCAAATGATCATTGGTGAAAACTCTTTTTTTAATGCTGGAGCTGCAGCTCTTAGTAAGCAGTCCACTTGTGAGGCCACCAAGATTTACTGGCGTGTTCCAGAGGAGACATGCAGCACGGGGGAAATGTGTTAAATTCAGAAAGGCCTCTCAAAATGGGATTATAGTGGCAATTAACTGGTTGTTAAGGGCCTTAAGGGCCTATCCCGCCTCTTGGAGGCGGGATGGAAATGGGGTCTGAAACCACAAATGTGGGAAAATTGCTCAGAGGCGGGATCGAGACGGGATAGGACCTGTCCACCATTTTTTGTGATTTTTAACCCCTCACACGCCTCCAAACCCGCCTCCTCAGGCCTGGCAAAATCGAGCCCGATATCTCAGGAGAGGAAGAAAAGATGGAAACAAAAGAGAAAAAAATGTAAAATTGTGGGTAAATTAATCATTATTAGTGTGCACAAGTAGGCCATGATTAATGGTTGCTATATATTCACACAAAGAAGTTAAAATTGATCTTTGCCAGGGATATTACTTATTTCCTATTCTGTTTAGCAGAGTTACAATCACTTGATGCTCATTTATAAGCAGTTCACTTACCCGAATGAGTAAATAAATTGTTCATCTATATTAATGAGGATGGGTAGAACATCCAACATTTGGACTTGTGTAAAAAGCGTTTCTCAGAATAGAACATAATAGAATTGTTTCATTTATGTAAAGGTGGCTTGAAAAGGGGTCTATTTTGTCTGAAAGTCAATTTTGATTGGTGACTTTCAAGATAACTTTAATTTGGGCTATGCCGCATATTTAATTTAATACAATAGAGCAAACAGCAATTTCCGTGCGCTCAATGAAAGTAATCATTAAAATTAGCAACAAAACAGTGCTACTTAGGTTTTTTTTTCTCTAACAGAACAAAAGAAACATGAGACAGAATTCAAACAACTGACACTGCAATCTATATTCCTAAGTATCCAGGCTGTCCTCACATACAATGACCAGCAACAAAATTCACAGAAACATCAGGCTGCAGTTAGGCAAGACAAGATAAATTAAAACAAGTGATTAAAAACAAACGAAAGCTAATGGCTTAGGGGTAAGTGCTTTGTGTGATGTGAAATTGAAGATAAAGTAATGGAAGGTTTGTCTGAAGAAGGGTATGGGGACAAAATTACAGGCAAGCGTAAAAGCAAAAAACAGATGAAAAGACATACAAAAGGAATGTGTGAGACACAAAAGGAAAGCTAAGTGCTTGCCAAGAGAAATGTCAATGGAGGCCTGTGACAAGATATAAAAACAACACAGCTACTTTTTAGCATCTTATCTGGTCATAAATAGACGTCAGACAAGAACAAACGCAAGGCAAAGAGAATCAGCACAGTGCCCAAGAGGCTAAAGAAAATAGCTAGTGAATTCAGTAGAAGCCAGACCAGTCAGCATTTGACTACTTAATACAGAAACAGTTTTCAGATACTGAACCAGGTTTGTAAACAGAATATTGTAGATGCTGAGAGGCTGTTTCCCCTGGCTGGAGAGCCTAGAACTAACGGGTATAGTTACAGGATAAGGGGTTGGCTTTTTAAGACTGAGACAAGGAGAAATGTCTTCACCCAGAGGCTTGTGAATCTTTGGAATTCTCTGCCCCAAAGGGCTGTGGAGGCTCAGTCATTGAGTATATTCAAGACAGAGATCGATAGATTTTTGAACACTAAGGGAACCAAGGGATATGGAGATACAGCGTGAAAGTGGAATTGATGTAAAAGTTCAGCCATGATCTTATTGAATAGCGGAGCAGGCTTGAGTGGCCGAATGGCCTACTCCTGTTCCTATTTCATATGTTCTTGTGACGGAAGATGCAGTGGTGTAATTGTACTGTTAACATTCAGTTTGGTACTGACAGATTGGTGGTTTGTCACCAGTGCCTGAGCACAGCGATGGAGAACCAGCAGTGTCAACTTTAACTGCCGGCTTAATCTTGTTCACTGCTCAGGCAACACAGAGCAGGCACAAAGTTTCATTCATCAGTGATCAACTGCTGGTCAAGCGTTTAACGTTGGCAAAGAGACAACAGGGCAGCTTAAAAAGTTTGTGGATGAAATTGTATCACTCAGCTTCCAATCAACCAAATCCAAGTGGAATCCACCAAATTTATATTGCAAGGTTCCACGCAAAATGTGCAGGATAACTGGTACGTTGAAGTATAAATAACAGCTGATGCAAAAAATTTAAATAACGCACCACAAAATGTTGTATCACAGCAGATAGAGCATTGGCTGCAACATCAACTTGCTCTGGTGGCCATGTCTGGTGAATTTTGAGCTGAGGTTTCAGTTCAGATTATGCCTGGCTGTTCTGGGAACATCGCCTGTCAAAAACTCCCGAGAATCCTTTCAACATGAAACTTGATTGATTAAAATTAAGCTGACTTGATGCTGCCACTTCAGATCTTTTTATGCTTCCTGTGTAGAATCGTTATTGCAGAATGTCACTTCTGCCATCACTTTCTGTGCTGAGCAACACTCACAATCAAGCTGAGAAACCTGGAATTTATTACTGATGAATACTGAAGCTGTGTTTACATATGGACATTAATTACTGGCAAGATAGAATGTAAGGGGGCATCTTTTAACTGGTTTAAGGTAATTCTCCTGGTCTTGCAGCCTTTACCTGCACTCTGACCAATTCCAAATAAACCAATTTTAAAACAGCGGTTTCGAATCGCTACCCCACCTTCCAGTTCTGACTGCAGGACTTATAATCTTAGCAATATCCCCTTAATTCACCATCCCCCAACTCCTTACTAGGTTGCTTTGCTGAGGAGTCAGAAACTCTGCTCACATGTGGTCCAGCGAAGTGAGAGAGAGAGAGAGAGAGAGAGAGAGAGGCTCACCTGTGGTCCCAGGAAGTAAAGAGAGTGATAGCTTCTCAGTAGCTATCATATATACCTTGTGAGCCTCCTCCCCCTCCCCTGCAGTTTGCCTGTCTGGAAGATTCGCACCCAAAAAGTTCCAATTCACAAGAGAAAAGCTGTGATTGGCGAACTCAAAGTGGTTGGACTGGGTTAGTGTGTCTGCACTGTGGGGCTGAAATGTTCCCTCCCACATCCAGAGCTCACCTGGGCTAAAACAAAAGAGAATACAACTGCTCTATTGTCCAGAATGCTAGGTGATTTAAACCCATTCAGTTCTTAAACGGTTGCAGATCCAAAGTCCATTTCAGGGTTTCAGTCTCTCATTGTCTGTGAGGGAGCTTTGAATGGCTGTGTAAACAGAAGCAGTTTCAAATCGATTGTCCTGCGGTCAGTTCTCAAGTGGGCAATTGCTTAAGTCAATAAACAACTTCAAGTGCTGAGAGGGAACCTTCCTTTGATTGGCAGGTCTGACTCAGCCACTGCTAGATCCTCCCATTTTATACACACAGACAACTCGAGCTGTGAGCTGCTCCTTTTGCCATGCTTTCTGTGGCCATTTTAAAACCTTTTGTGATTGCCCAAACTCCAGGGAACGACTCCACCAAGATGTGTCATCTCAATGTGTGCGAACACCTCCACGAACCTCCTCGATTCCACTGCAGTCCAGCTCAGCAGTCTTTCGTGGTTCTGAGTATGCTTTAAGACATTGATCTGACCCAGAGGCAATTCAAAACACATAAATCTTCATCCACGATGTGGACCAATGTTTCTTTTATCTTCAGGGAAATTAGGGGAAAATTTTGCAACCCCTACAAGAATAAAATAAAAGCTGGAAAATCCAAAAAAGATGACCAGGCCGAAGTCGCATTTGCACCCAGTGGGCACGGAATATGAGCTGGATACCAGCTCTGCCAGGATTCCGCCTCATTTTGGACCCGCTAAGGCAGTAATTAGCCTCAGGACGCCTGGGCTAGACAGGGAAAATAAATCAACCAGGATTTTCTCTCTTGCTTATTCCTTAATGATGCCTGACGGAAATGTGTATAAACATCAGAAATTTGATTGCACCCAAAAAGGGATGAACAGGGAGCAGGCACGCACATCTTGCGCATCCCTGATTTTAGTTTGTCCCTCTATTGGAGGCCGTGCCTTCAGCTGCCTAGATGCTAAGCACTGGAATTCCTTTCCTAAACCTCTCCGCTTACCTGTTAAAGGGAAGGTGTACACTGGATCCAAACAGGAAGGAAGGCGTCAGATGAAAGAAATGGATGCAAAACCTGTAGATCGGGCCCCCAGGTTCTCCGATCAGGCATTGGGGGCCCTGTGTAAGAAAATTTGAATCTAACAAATCAAATATGGTTGCAACGTATCATTTATTTTGTTTGACCAAGTCTTTGACACACGCAATGTTTCTAAGCAGACATACAAAGAAATAAACACAATTATCCCATTTTCCCCCGGTTGGAGAAATAATTAAAAAAATATTTTTTTATTCATTGATGGGATGTGGGCGTCGCTGGCTGGCTAGGACTGCATTTAGTGCCCATCCCTAATTGCCCTTGAGAAGATGGTGGTGAGCCGCCTTCTTGAACCGCTGCAGTCCATATGGTGTAGGTACACCCACAATGCTGTTAGGGAGGGAGTTCCAGGATTTTGGCCCAGCGACAGTGAAGGAACGGCGATACAGGTCCAAGTCAGGATGGTGTGTGGCTTGGAGGGGAACTTGTAGGTGGTGATGTTCCCATGTGTCTGCTGCCCTTGTCCTTCTAAGTGGTAGAGGTCGCGGGATTGGAAGGTGCTGTTGAAGGAGCTTTGGCGAGTTGCTGCAGTGCATCTTGTAGATGGTACACACTGCAGCCACAGTGCGCCGATGGTGGAGGGAGTGAATGTTGAAGGTGATGGATGGAGTGCCAATCAAGCGGGCTGCTTTATCCTGAATGGTGTCGAGCTTCTTGAGTGTTGTTGGAGCCGCACTCATCCAGGCAAGTGGAGAGTATTCCATCACACTCCTGACTTGTGCCTTGTAGATGGTGGAAAGGCTTTGGGGAGTCAGGAGGTGAGACACTCGCCGCAGAATTCCCAGCCTCTGGCCTGCTCTTGTAGCCACAGTATTTATATGGCTGGTCCAGTTCAGTTTCTGATCAATGGTAACCCCCAGGATGTTGATAGTGGGGGATTCAGCAATGGTAATGCCATTGAATGTCAAGGGGAGATGGTTAGAGTCTCGCTTGTTGGAGATGGTCATTGCTTGGCACTTGTGTGGTGCGAATGTGACTTGCCACTTGTCAGCCCAAGTCGGAATGTTGTCCAGGTCTTGCTGCATATGGACACGGTCTGCGTCAGTATCTGACGAGTCTCGAATGGTGCTGAACAGTGTGCAATCATCAGCGAACATCCCCACTTCTGACCTTATGATGGAGGGAAGGTCATTGATGAAACAACTGAAGATGGTTGGGCCTAGGACATTGCCCTGAGGAACTCCTGCAGTGATGTCATGTGATTGAGATGAATGACCTCCAACAACCACAGCCAACTTCCTTTGTGCTAGGTATGATTCCAACCAATGGAGAGTTTTCCCCTTGATTCCCATTGACTTCAGTTTTGCTAGGGCTCCTTGATGCCACACTCGATCAAATGCTGCCTTGATGTCAAGGGCAGTCACTCTCACCTCACCTCTTGAGTTCAGCTCTTTTGTCCATGTTTGGACCAAGGCTGTAATGAGGTCAGGAGCTGAGTGGCCCTGGCGGAACCAAAACTGGGCGTCAGTTAGCAGGTTATTGCTGAGTAAGTGCCGCTTGATAGCACTGTCGACGACACCTTCCATCACTTTGCTGGTGATTGAGAGTAGACTGATGGGACGGTAATTGGCCAGGTCGGATTTGTCCTGCTTTTTGTAGACAGAACATACTTGGGCAATTTTCCACATTGCCGGGTAGATGTCAGTGTTGTAGCCTGTACTGGAACAGCTTGGCTAGGGGCGCAGCTAGTTCTGGAGCGCAAGTCTTCAGTACTATTGCTGGAATGTTGTCAGGGCCCATAGCTTTTGCAGTATCCAGTGTCTTCAGCCGTTTCTTGACATCATGTGGAGTGAATTGAATGGGCTGAAGACTGGCATCTGTGATGCTGGGGACCTCAGGAAGAGGCCGAGATGGATCATCCACTCGGCACTTCTGGCTGAAGATAGTTGCAAATGCTTCAGCCTTGTCTTTTGCACTCACGTGCTGGGCTCCACCATTATTGAGGATGGGGATATTTTTGGAGCCTCCTCCTCCTGTTAACTGTTTAATTGTCCACCACCACTCACGACTGGATGTGGCAGGACTGCAGAGCTTTGATTTGATCCGATGGTTGTGAGATCGCTTAGCTCTGTCTATCGCATGTTGCTTCCGTTGTTTGGCATGCAAGTAGTCCTGTGTTGTCGCCTCACCAGGTTGACACCTCATTTTTTGGTATGCCTGGTGCTATTCCCGGCATGCTCTCCTGCACTCTTCGTTAAACCAGGGTTGATCTCCTGGCTTGATGGTAATGGTAGAGTGAGGGATATGCCGGGCCATGAGGTTACAGATTGTGGTTGAATACAATTCTGCTGCTGCTGATGGCCCACAGCACCTCATGGATGCCCTGTTTTGAGTTGTCAGATCTGTTCGAAATCTGTCCCATTTAGCACAGTGGTAGTGCCACACAACACGGTGGAGGGTATCCTCAACATGAAGATGGGACTTCGTCTCCACAAGGACTGTGCGGTGGTCACTTCCACCAATGTTGTCATGGACAGATGCATCTGCAACAGGTAGATTGGTGAGGACGAGATCAAGTAGGTTTTTCCCTCTTGTTGGTTCCCTCACCACCTGTCGTAGACCCAGTCTGGCAGCTATGTCCTTTAGGACTCAGCCAGCTCGGTCAGTTGTGGTGCTACCGAGCCACTCTTGGTGATGGACATTGAAGTCCCCCACCCAGAGGACATTTTGTGCCCTTGCTACTCTCAGTGCTTCTTCCAATTGGTGTTCAACGTGAAGGAGTACTGATTCATCAGCTGAGGGAGGGCAGTAGGTGGTAATTAGCAGGAGGTTTCCTTGCCCATGTTTGACTTAATGCCATGAGACCTCATGGGGTTCTGAGTCAATGTTGAGGACTCCCAGGGCTACTCCCTCCCGACTGTATACCACTGTGCCACCACCTCTGGTGGGTCTGTCCTGCCGTTGGGACAGGACATACCCAGGGATGGTGATGGTGGTGTCTGGGACATTGGTTGTAAGGTATGATTTGGTAATTATGACTATGTCAGGCTGTTGCTTGACTAGTCTGTGGGACAGCTCTCCCAATTTTGGCACAAGCCCCCAGATGTTGGTAAGGAGGACTTTGCAGGGTCGACAGGGCTGGGTTTGCCATTGTCGTTGTCGTTTCCGGTGCCGAGGTCGATGCCGGGTGGTCCGTCCGGTTTTATTCTTATTGTTTTTCGTAGCGGTTGTTTACAACTCAGTGGCTTGCTAGGCCATTTCAGAGGGCATTAAGAGTCAACCACATTGCTGTGGGTCTGGAGTCACATGTAGGCCAGACCAGGTAAGGACGGCAGATTTCCTTCCCTAAAAGACATTAGTGAACCAGATGGGTTTTTGCAACAATCGACAATGGTATCATGGTCGCCATTACTTCATCGATCTTTTCAATCTTGACTTTACGAATTATTAAGGTAAGCTCACGATCTTTAGGTGGAGAAATTTGGTGGCGCCCCCTTTTGGGGTGCTAACTTCAAGTAGCGCCACGAAAAAGTTAGCGCCCCTGCACCGTAAATTTAATTGTAGCACCCCAAGCAGGAGGCAAGGCGCTACTGAAAGCACTCCCTCTCCCTCTTGGGGCACTACCAGTCAATTTTGAGGTGCTACATA
This sequence comes from Somniosus microcephalus, assembly GCF_052327205.1. Classification (NCBI taxonomy): domain Eukaryota; kingdom Metazoa; phylum Chordata; class Chondrichthyes; order Squaliformes; family Somniosidae; genus Somniosus; species Somniosus microcephalus. Next base: position 265,158,099 of record NC_140987.1, read on the forward strand.
CAACAGCACCATGCACATCGGCACGTAGCGCCGCATCATTGCAGGCCTCCCTCCCCTGATTAAAGGGGAGGGGCCTAGTGCAGCGCGCAACGGGGCCCTCCTGGAGCAACGGGGAGTGGGGTGCCGGGAAAACAGCCTGGCACTCAAGAGGAGTGCTGGGCTGAGCGATTGCGGCCGGCACCCTGAAGAAAAAAGGGGAAGGGGGTAGCTGCTGGCAGTCGGCCAAAAGAAAATGGCTGCCCAACACCTGCTCCTTTAACTTACACCGCCGCGGCTGCAAAAACGCTCCCTGACCCTGTCGGCCATGTCGTCCGGCGATAGGTCAGGGGGCACAATCAAAGTTTGCAGCTGGGGCACGAGCGGGGCACTGCACATGGCAATGGTGTCATTGGTGGCAGCGCAGCGCCGCTGGGCGCTACCAGCTACCACCATTGCTAACCTCCCGCTGAATTTCGTGGAAGGCATTAGTGGCGCCACCCCCGGGGGTGCTAACGGGAGGTGCAAAGCAACCGAATTTTGTCTCCCTATAGTATACTTCTCAAGCGCACTGTCCTTGCTTATTCATTATGGCATGACAAGTGTAATTGTGAACAAGACCCCCAGAAATGAGAGATTTCCTAGAAAATACGAGATGCCAACTTGTTTACCATCCTGTCATAGAAACATAGAAGATAGGAGCAGAAGTAGGCCATTCGGCCCGTTGAGCCTGCTCCGCCATTCGATGAGATCATGGCTGATCATCCAAATTCAGTACCCTGTCCCTGCCTTCTCCCCATATCCCTTGATCCCTTTAGCCTTAAGAAATATATCCAACTCTTTCTTGAATATACTTAATGAACTGGCCTCCACCGCCCTCTGTGGCAGAGAATTCCACAGGTTCACCACTCTCTGGGTGAAGAAATTCCTCCTCATTTCAGTCCTAAATGGCTTACCCCTTATCCTTAGACTATGACCCCTGGTTCTGGACTCCCCGGCCATCAGAAACATCCTTCCTGCATCTAGTCTGTCCAGGCCTGACAGAATTTTATAGGTTTCGATGAGATCCCCTCTCAATCTTCTAAACTCCAGTGAGTACATGCCCAATCGACACAATCTCTCCTCATACGTCATTCCTGCCATCCCAGGTATCAGCCTGGTGAATCTTCGCTGCACTCCTTCCATAGCAAGAACGTCCTTCCTCAGGTAAGGCGACCAAAACTGCACACAATACTCAAGGTGTGGTCTCACCAAGGCCCTGTATAACTGCAGCAAGACATCCTTGTTCTTGTACTCGAACCCTCTTGCTACGAAGGCCAACATACCATTTGTCTTCTTAACCGTCTGCTGCACCTGCATGCTTAACTTCAGCGACTGGTGCACAAGAACACCCAGGTCTCTTTGCACTTCCCCTTCTCCCAATCTATTGCCATTCAAATAATAATCTGCCTTCCTGTTTTTGCCACCAAAGTGGATAACCTCACATTTATCCACATTATAGTGCATTTGCCATGTTTCTGCCCAATCACGACATCCTCCTCACAGCATACCCTCCCACCCAGCTTTGTGTCATCTGTAAATTTGGAGACATTACATCCAATTCCCTCGTCCAGATCTTTAATATATATTGTGAACAGCTGGGGTCCTAGGACCGATCCTTGCGGTACCCCACTAGTCACTGCCTGCCACTCGGAAAACGACCCGTTTATTCCAACTCTCTGCTTTCTGTCCGCCAACCAGTTCTCTATCCAAGTCAATACCTTGCTCCCAATCCCATGTGGCTTAATTTTGCACGTTAATCTCTTATGCGGGACCTTATCGAAAGCCTTCTGAAAGTCCAAATACACCACATCCACTGGTTCTCCCTTATCTATTTTACCAGTTACATCCTCAAAAAATTCCAGCAGATTAGTCAAGCACGATTTACCTTTAGTAAATCAATGCTGACTTTGTCCGATCCAGTCACTGCTTTCCAAGTGCTCTGCTATTACATCTTTTATAATGGACTCTAGCATTTTCCCCACTACCGATGTCAAGCTTACCGGTCTATAATTCCCCACCTTTTCTCTACCACCTTTTTTGAATAGTGGGGTAACATTAGCTACCCTCCAATCCATGGGTACCGTTCCAGAGTCTATCGAGTTCTGGAAGATGACCAGCAATGCATCTACTATTTCTAGGGCCACTTCCTTAAGTACCCTTAGATGTAGATTATCAGGCCCTGGGGATTTATCGGCCTTCAGTCCCATCAGTTTTCCTAACACCATTTCCCTACAAATACTGATTTCTTTCAGTTCCACCCTTTCATCAGATCCTATGTTCCCCGGCATCTCTGGGAGGTTATTTGTGTCCTCCTTTGTGAAGACAGAACCAAAATGTGTATTTAGTTGGTCTGCCATTTCTTTGTTCCCCATTATAAATTCCCCCGATTCTGACTGCAAGGGACCTACGCTTGACTTCACCAATCTTTTTCTTTTCACATATCTATAAAAGCTTTTACAGTCAGTTTTTATGTTCCCTGCAAGCTTACTCTCATATTCTTTTTTCCCTTTCTTAATTAATCCCTTTGTCCTCCTTTGTTGAATCCTAAACTGCTCGCAATCCTCAGGATTATTGCTTTTTCTGGCCAATTTATATGCCCTCTCCTTGGACCTTATGCTATCCCTAATTTCCCTTGTTGACCACGGTTGGGTCACCTTTTTTGTTTTATTTTTATGCCAAACAGGGATGAACAAATTCTGTAGTTCATCCATTCAGTCTTTGAATGTTTGCCAATGCCTATCCACTGTCAACTCTTTGACTGCCATTCCCCAATCCATCCTACCCAACTCGCTCCTCAGACCATCGTAGTTTCCTTTATTTAAATTAAGGACCCTAGTCTCCTAGTCCTATCATCCCACTTCCAATCTCAAGACTGTCTTGGATATCTTGTTTCACAATGTGGCCACAAATATAAGTCAACAGGCACGAATCACACATCCTGCAACCCACATCCTGCACCTCAGCAGAAGCTAATCAGTGTACATGACTAGGGTATCTTACACCTGGTCCAGGTGGAATGACAGGAGGAGGGGCAGAAAGCCCTCCAGACAACACCTCCATCACCAGTGGGAGAAAGTTGCAGAGGAGGTTAATGTCAAGAGTTTAGTTCCCCAGATATGGCTACGATGTAGGAAAAAGTTCAATAACCTCACCAGTGTTGTCAAGGTAAGGATACTACTCTTTTACTTTCTGGTCAAACCTCCACCATCTGCAGCCTCACTACCCACACCACTCCCCTCCCTCACTACCCACAACACTCCCCTCCCTCACTACCCACAACACTCCCCTCCCTCACTATCCACAACACTCCCCTCCCTCACTATCCACAACACTCCGCTCCCTCACTACCCACAACACTCCCCTCCCTCACTTGCTACAACACTCCCCTCCCTCACTACCCACAACACTCCCCTCCCTCACTACCCACAACACTCCCCTCCCTCACTACCCACAACACTCCCCTCCCTCACTACCCACAACACTCCCCTCCCTCACTACCCACAACACTCCCCTCCCTCACTTCCTACAATCACTGCACCACACTTCACTGCACCCCCTTCCCCTCCAAATTACACACCCTGCACTTCTAACTCTCTCTAACTGCAATCCTCACTTCCCCACACCTCACATCTTACAGACTGCATAGGAACGATTCCACCATGACAGGCACGTTCTCCAAACACCGCACAAGGATGTCACTAACACCCTCTCTTCTTTCTTGCAGGAGAAGGTTGCACACAACTTGAGCCCGAGACTGAAGGAGGCCATGCCTGCGTGCACATCCTCTCCCCATTCAAGAAAATGTGCTGGCCATCATGGGCAAAGAGGAAGAGCCAGGGCCATGGTGAGTGGCAATGCTGGAGGAGATGTCCCGCGGGGTTTCTTCACACCTTACCCTCTTTTTCCCTTCTTACTTCTATCTCAATCTACATGCTCTGCATCACAAACTGCAGTTGCTTTCAGCAACCACTTCTCTCTCTTTGCTCTCCCTTCACACTAAAAGCTAATCCGTGTCCCTCTCTTTTATTTCAGGTGCTGAAAATGTGGACAGCTCTCAGCCACTTCAGGAATGGGTGGTCAGTCTTCCCGAAGATGCATCGTCACCGACGAAAGGTCATCGACCTGAAACGTTAACTCGGTTTCTCCCTCCACAGATGCTGCCTGACCTGTTGAGTCTTCCCAGCATTTTCTGTTTTGATCCTAAATTTACATTATGTGTCCATTTGCTGTCCAAGCTCTGTTCCATCTCAGCAACCATTTGCTTAATAGGAAATGAACCAGGAGTAACAAGCGCCGTGCTCACTACAGGCTCGTTTTGTGCACACACGGTCGGACTGGACTAAAATTCCAGGTCCACATCCTCCATTTTGGAAACAGAACTTTCCTTTTATTTCAATACCAAACCCCAACACGGCGATGAAAGCCAGCGACTTGAATTAACAGCACCAGTAATGGCGGAGGCAGATGGCACATGAGAGAAATGGAGAAATAAACAGAGCATTGAGCAACTTTACCCACCCGACCTCATCGCCATAAATCCTTTAGTGACAAAGGCAGCCCCCCTCTTTCTTCCACCCCAACCCTTTCACAAATGACCAGCAGTGTCTCAAAGGACACGAGTGCCCAGACTAGGCCTATTCGTCTGTCAAAGAAGCACATGGCCATAAATATAAAGCTCCAAGTCTGAGGTACGAGGAAAATCGTGATAACGCCTTCAGCTATTTTATTAACTTAGACTGAAGACATTGAAGGAGAGAGTCACACCAGATCACGATTATTACGGCCTTGCCACAAGCCCAGAGACTATAAAGTCCCATTTTTTTCCTTTCCGCCCCCCGCCCTTCCAAGGCCACGTGGTGCATGCGCACTGTCTCCATTGACGGTGCTCTTTTCAAACTCGCAAGCGGCTTCCAACTGACATAGGGCGGCTCTGCACAAGGGGAAAGAAAAGGGTTGAATGACTGGATAGACTGTCTGCACTTGTACCAGTGCCCTTGCAGCCACTTGACACCTTCTGACACCTGTATCCACACACCACTGTACAATTCAGTTCCTGTTTGCCTTCTGATCAGTGACTTACTCAAGGGGCTAAAACACAGTCTAACCCAGGGCTGGGCAATTATTCGGGCTGGAGGGCCAGCTAACAAGTTTTGGTGAGCTGTTGAGGGCTGCCCACCAGTGTTCGCCCAAGGTGCTCGGCCACGCGATCTTGCACCAATCGTGAGGGCCTGTGCAGGCCGCTCACCAGCTCCTGCTGCTGGATGAGATACTGGGTGTGCAATATTGTTAAGTGGCCCTCCAGCCCAAATAATTGGCCAGCCCTGAGTAAGAGCTTTTGAAACCAACCAGCTACATTTGAGCTGTCTTTGAAAACATACAGGGGTTACTTGTTTGACTGCGCAGCTGGTCGATTGCCATGTTATTTCCAGTACCCCATGCAGGTATCCATTGTACCTTATTTTGCTGTCTGACTTCAAGGCTACCTCTGTACGAGGCTACTCTCGAAATGATTCTGCGCAAAACCCTTTATCAGCCCCAGTGCAGTCCAGACTCAGCAGAACTACCAATTAGCATGAACACTGACCCAGTGAGCAGAAATAAACCCACATCAAGGTCCCCCAGCTGTAACGTCCGTGTGTAATTGAGACACGGACTGCAGAAGTTGGTTATAACAGGTGTTTACTGAATGGAGACAAAACTGGAACTACTATACAAAGTTACTTAACACGGCTTATATACAGGGGTGGTCACTACTGGTACTGCAGTATACAGGGGCTGCAGAATATAGTTCCTTCTTCAAGGTACATACACTACAATTCCTCCCCTTTTAGCAAAACAGTACATAACATTCGATTAATAATTAAATAACATATTTACAATTACAGTTGCTATATACATTAGCTAAAGTTAATCAATTATAAATTCAGTCTTTGAGGAGGCTTCCTGATTCTGTCCGGATAACGCCTCTTTGGGGTATCAGGTTCTTCTGGCAAAGTTGATTCGGGATCAACGTCGTTGTTTGGTTCGTCTGCTTCCAATATCACCGATTCTGAGGTAGATGCAATTGGTACTTCGGTTTCATCACCAGGTGTATAGGATTGTGGTGTAGATTTGACGTTTTCCAGCGACTCTAGTATCTGGTCAGCATGGCATCTTACAATGCTCTCCCCAATGTCCACGGTATACATTAGAGGTCCTTGCCATGTGCAGATCGTTCCTGGCTGCCATTTCTCTGTGCGGTAGTCCCGGGCCAAAACTGGTTGACCTATCTTAAAACTCCTGGTTGGCCTTTCATTCATATTCTGAAACTGCCTGTTCTCTGTTAAGTCTGTGTGTTCTAGTTGTATTTAAGATTAATTACTGACACAGACTACAAGAATAACGTTTCAACAGGTCTTTACTAGTTGGAGGTCAGGGCTATACTAACAGCAATATCACTACACAATACTTATATACCGGTGGTCACCACAGATATTACGTATACAGCAGCCAGAGAAAGTAGTACATCTCTTCAGGTGGAACAGGCTTAAGTTCTCTTAAGGTGGAACAGGTTACATACACCACAATCCTCCCTTTTTAGCTTAACAGTCATATCCCCATTTAACATAACATAATAACATATATACATATATAACTTCAGGTATAAACAGTTCAAAGGTTCAGTCTCTCAGGAGGCCTTCTGATTCGGGTTGGATAACGCCTTTCAGTGGTCTCTGATTCTTGTTGCTGAGGTGACTCCTCTAGTTGGTTTCCTATGTATTGGACGTCATCATCAGGTACATTCCCTGCCAAGGTAGATGCTTCAGGTTCATTAACGTCTTCCACAGTTGTCTCTGTCGCAACCATGGGTTCGACCCTTGCTCTCGATTCTACCAGTTGATCCGCATGACGCCTTATCACATTGTTACCAATATCTACTGTGTACATCAGGGGTCCTTGTCTGGCCCGAATTGTTCCGGACTGCCATTTTTTGTTTCCATAGTCCCTTGCCAACACTGGTTGTCCTACGTCGAAACATCGAGTGGTCTTGTTATTAATATGCCGGAACTGTTTGTTTTCCACTTCCCTCCGCACATTTGGTTTTAACAAGTCCAACCTGGACCGCAACCTCCTGTTATAAAACATCATGGCAGGACTTTGGTTAGGTACTGCATGAGCGGCATTTCGATATGCCATTAGGAAATTGTCCACCTTGTGTTGTAGCGGAATCTGATCATTGTTCATAGCCTTTATTGCCTTTTTGAATGTTTGGACAAATCTCTCGGCCAACCCGTTTGTCGCCGGATGATATGGGGCAGAGGTATAATGTTTCACCCCATTCTTCTTTAAGAATTGTTGGAATTCTTCCGACACGAACTGTGGTCCGTTGTCTGAACATATCTGTTCTGGCAATCCGTTCCTTGCGAATATTGTTCTTAACACCGCAATTGTCTTTTCTGAAGTAGTGGTATTCATCTTGATCACTTCTGGCCATTTGGAATGTGCGTCCACCGCAATTAGGAACATGGAGTCCATGAATGGACCAGCAAAGTCAATATGTACGCGTTGCCATGGGGCTGAAGGCCATTCCCATGGGTGTAGCGGTGCGATCGGAGGTGCATTTTGCACTTTTTGGCACCCAGCGCAGCTTTTCGTCAACTCCTCTATCTGTTGGTCAATACCCGGCCACCATACATAAGCCCGAGCAAGACTTTTCATCTTAACTCCCCCCAGATGACCTTCATGCAGTTCCTTTAGAACTCTTTCCCTTAACTTGGGAGGAATAATCACTCTTGTCCCGTACATCAAAGTACCATGGCAGACGGACAGCTGGTCTCGCCTTGCCAAGAATGCCGGTAACAGAGGATCACCATGTGTTGGCCATCCCTTCACTGTCACCTCGTAGACTCGGGACAGTGTCGGGTCATTCCTGGTTTCTCTTTCAATACTTGCATTGGTGACTGGTAAACACTCGATGATGGTCGAATGAAATAACTCAACAGGGTCAACTTTCGTTGTCTCTTCTTCTTCAGGTAGTGGCAGGCGTGACAGCCCATCAGCATTGCCATGCTGCTTTGTACCTTTGAATTCTATTTGATATTGATGTGCCCCTAGGAAAAGGGACCATCTCTGGAGTCTCTGTGCTGTCATCACTGAAACACCCTTCTTAGGGTTAAAAATGGATACCAACAGCTGATGGTCTGTCAGAAGTGTGAATTTTTGGCCTTGCAGGTAATGATTAAACTTCTTCACTCCCCATACAAGGCTGAGAGCCTCCCTAATGATCTGCGCATAGTTGCGCTCAGCGGAGGTCAATGACCTGGATGCAAACGCGACTGGCCTTTCCGTGCCATTTGGCAACTTGTGTGAGAGTACTGCCCCAATACCATATGGAGAAGCATCACAAGCCAATCGAATAGGCAGTGTCGGGTTGAAGTGAGCCAACACTTCCTCTGAGGTGATCAATTCTTTGCTTTTGCGAAATGCCTTCTTACAGTTTTCGCTCCATTCCCATGGTACCCCCTTCTGTAAAAGAGCATTCAGCGGGTGCAGTACCATGGATAGATTCGGTAGAAACTTATGGTAATAGTTAATCAATCCTAGAAACGACCTCAACTGAGAGACATTATCCGGAGCGGGAGCCTTTACAACTGCCTCTATCTTGTCAGGAGACTTATGAAGCCCCTCCCGATCAATGACATGACCACAGTACGAGATCCGCTTCTGAAAGAACTCACATTTCTGCCGATTAACTCGAAGTCCATACTCTTTCAGTCTGTTGAGCACCAGTTCCAAGTTTGTGAGGTGTTCTTCATCACCATCTCCTGTAATCAGAATATCGTCCAGGTAACATTGTATGCCTGGAATTACCTGTAATACCTGCTCCATGGCCCTCTGCCAAATTGCTGGAGCCGATGCCACTCCAAAAACCAGCCTATTATACCGGTACAAACCTCTATGCGTGTTGATCGTGAGGTACTGGCGTGACTCTTCTTCAACCTCCATCTGCAAGTACGCCTGTGCCAGGTCTATCTTGGTGAAGTGTTTCCCGCCAGACAACGAAGCAAAAATATCCTCAATCCGCGGAAGCGGATACTGCACCGTGTGAAGCACCGGATTAACGGTGATCTTGAAGTCTCCACAGATGCGAACCTTCCCTGGTTCTCCTGCCTTGTTGCTCGAAGGATGTTTCATAATGGGAACAATGGGCGTAGCCCACTCACTCCAATCTACCTTAGACAGTACACCTGAACGTTCTAGCGCTTCCAGTTCCGCTTCTACAGCAGGTCGTATTGCATAGGGTACCGGTCTGGCTTTGAAAAATTTTGGGTGTGCATGTTCATCAATCTTGATGTTTGCCGTAATTCCTCTCAGTGTTCCCAGTCCCTGCTGGAACACCTCTTTAGCATCATCCAATATTCTGGACAATCGTTTAGGTTTGACATCTGTTTCCCCGGAATCTACCGTTAGTGCCTTTAAGGAGTGCCAGTCCATATTCATTTTCCTAATCCACTCCCGTCCCAGTAGTGGTGGACCTCCTTCAGGTAGCACATATAAGTCCATTACTTGGCTTTCTTTGCCCTTGTGGACCACTTTTACCTCTATCTTTCTGATGGGGTACACTCTTTGCCCCGTGTATGTTTTCAATATAATCTCCGTATCCCGTAGGGGAATATGTTGGAATAACCTTTTGTAATCTTTCTTATTCATGACCGTCAATGCCGATCCAGTGTCCAATTCCATCTTTACTTGGACTCCTGCTATCTGAAGAGTAACCCAAATTGTCTGGAGATCTGCATCCTTACCAACGTTGTGTACTCTTAAGCTACCCAGTTCATTACTGCTGGCGTCTGAATCTGACTTCTGTTCGTTCGAACTGTTCTTTGTCACCTTGTGTACCTTTATGTATTTTCCTTGCGGTGACTTTTTGTTGCTGGTCTTCTTTCCTGACCGGCATACTTTAGCTATGTGGCCAAGCCTGCCACACGTTCTGCATTCTTGGTTTTTAAACCAACACTGGTTCTGATCGTGCGTTGTCTTTCCACAACGATAACATTTGACAGTACTCAAAACCAATTGATTTGTACTGAGTTCCGGTGACCGTAGCTGCATTACTGCCGTGCCTCTCGCTGCGGCTTCGTGTGATGCTGCCATAGTGACCGCTTTCTCAAGCGTCAGCTCCTTCTCCTCTAACAGTCGCTTTTGTGTATCTTCTTTTAATAATCCACACACAAATTTATCTCTTAGCGCATCTGTTAGTCCCGTTCCAAACTGACAGTACTTTTCTAGCTTACGCAATTCCATTAAATATTCAGCATTGCTTTCATCTTTCAGCTGTTTTCTGCTGTAAAATTTAAATCGTTCCGCTAGCATCAGCGGCGTGGGGTTTAGATGATTTCTCAGGACAGTAACAATCTCCTCAAACGTCTTCTCCGCCGGTTCATCTGGTGATAAAAGGTGTTTCAATTGCCCGTATGTCTTCACACCCATTAAGTTTAATAAAGTTAGTGCTTTCTCATCATCTGGGATTTTATTTGCTTTACAATAATTTTGTATGCGTTCTACACACGTGGCCCAATCTTCAATGTCGCTATCAAAGGTATTAATGTTCCCATGTTTAGGCATCGTTGCAATTTTTTTTTTAGTGATTTCCCTTTTTCCAAGATGGCGGCTTCCCGCTCTTGTCTTCATCCTCCGCCTACAAAATGGTGGTTTTCCCGCGCTTGGCGGTCTTTCCCGCGCTCGCCTTCTTCACCCGCTGGCTGCAATGGCGTTTGGCGTGCCACTGCTGCTCCCCTTTCCCAGCGGTTAGTAACTCCCCCGACGCTGTCTCCGCTTCACCGCGGCTCCCTCGGGCATTCGCGCTTCCCCGATGTCGCGCCTCGCAGCCCTTCTTGCAGCCCGGTTATTAGCACCGGCTGCGTTCGCCTTCACCGCGGCTCTCGCGCCTTCAGTCGCCCCAGACGCTGCGCCTTTTTGGCCCGAATGCGGCCCGGCCCTTATCACCAGCCGCGATCGATGTCCCCGCGCTGCGCCTTTTGGCCCGAATGCGGCCCGGCCCTTATCTCCGGTCGCGATCGATCTCACCGCCTTTATTCCTCCGTCTTCCCTCCCCGTCTGTACAGCCAACGCGGCCGACTTTCTGCTCGCGTCGCTGACCGGCTTACCCACCACCGAGGTAGAAGGAAGATAGCTGACTGCCGCTGATGGAGGCTTCGAGTTCAGGATATCTTCTGCACTCCGGGTTCTCGATGCCTGCCGCGCGACGTGTCTTCCAGCAGGGTGATGAGGGTGGATGCCTCTCTTCGACGCCCGTTCTGTGGACGAAGCCGCCGTGGATATAAACTGCCGCAGGGTAAGAATTGGACTCGTCGCCACTGTTAAGTCTGTGTGTTCTAGTTGTATTTAAGATTAATTACTGACACAGACTACAAGAATAACGTTTCAACAGGTCTTTAATAGTTGGAGGTCAGGGCTATACTAACAGCAATATCGCTACACAGTACTTATATACCGGTGGTCCCCACCGGTATTACATATACAGCAGCCAGAGAAAGTAGTACATCTCTTAAGGTGGAACAGGCTTAAGTTCTCTTAAGGTGGAACAGGTTACATACACCACATTCTCCACATCTCTTCTGATGTTTGGCTTAACCAAATCCAAGCGGCATCTTCGTCTTCGATTGAAGAACATCATGGCTGGAGTTTGGTTGGTAACCGCAAACAAGAAGTTATCCACCTTGTGTTGTAGGGGTATGTCTTCATTACACATTGCCTTGATAGCCTTCTTGAATGTTTGAACGAACCTCTCAGCCAATCCATTGGTGGCTGGATGATATGGGGCGGATGTGTAATGCTTAACACCATTGTTCTTTAAGAATCTCCGGAACTCTTCAGACACAAACTGTGGTCCATTGTCGGAGCAAATCTGTTCAGGCGAATATGGTTCGTAAGACTGTGATAGTTTTTTCTGTGGTGGTTGAGGACATTTTTATTACCTCTGGCCACTTTGAATGTGCATCCACCGCAATTAAAAACATCGAGTCCATAAATGGACCAGCAAAATCAATGTGTACCCTTTGCCATGGAAATGAGGGCCACTTCCATGGATGTAGAGGGGCTCGTGGTGGGGCGTTTTGGACCTTCTGGCATCCTGTACAGCTCTTGGTCATCTCTTCGATTTCTCTATCGATTCCCGGCCACCACACAAACGCTCTGGCTAAGTTCTTCATTTTTACCCCTCCCAGATGACCCTCATGAAGCTCATTGAGCACTCTATCCTTCAATTTGGTTGGAATTACTACTCTGGATCCACACATCAAGGTTCCTCGGCACACTGACAGCTGTTCTCTTCTCGGTGAGAATGCTGGCAACAGTGGTTCGCCATGTGCTGGCCATCCCTTCACCGTTAAATCATAGACCCTGGAGCGTGTCGGGTCACTTCGTGTTTCCTTTTCTATGTTTGCATTCATCACAGGTAGACATTCAACTATGGTCGAGTGGAATATCTCCACAGGATCCACTGCAGGTGCTTCTTCCACCGTCGGCAACGGTAGGCGCGACAATCCATCAGTATTCCCATGCTGTTTAGTTCCTTTGTACTCGATGTCATATTGGTGTGCCCCTAGGAAAAGGGACCACCTCTGTAGCCGTTGTGCTGTCATTATCGGGACACCCTTCTTAGGGTTGAAAATGGAGACAAGAGGTTGATGATCAGTTAGTAGAGTAAATTTCTGTCCGTACAGGTAGTGATTGAACTTCTTCACCCCCCACACCATGCTGAGGGCCTCTCTGTCAATCTGGGCATAGTTATGCTCGGCTGCAGTTAACGAGCGTGACGCAAAAGCTATCAGCCTCTCTGAACCATTAAGGGATTTATGTGACAGTACCGCTCCAACGCCGTAGGGAGACGCATCACACGCCAGTCTTATCGGTAGTGATGGGTTGTAGTGAGCCAATACTTCTCTTGAAGTGATCAGGCCTTTACACTTCTGAAAGGCCCGCTTACATTCATCGCTCCATTTCCATGCTACTCCAGTTTGTAACAGGGCGTTCAGTGGGTGCAGAATTGTGGACAAATTCGGCAAAAACTTATGGTAGTAATTCACCAATCCGAGGAATGACCTCAGTTGCGACACATTTTCAGGCGCTGGAGCCTTAACTACCGCTTCAATTTTGTCAGGGGACTTATGTAACCCCTCTTCATCAATCACGTGGCCACAATACGATATTTGTTTCTTAAAAAACTCGCACTTGGGGCGATTGGCTCGTAGCCCATGTTCTCTTAGTCTAGTGAGCACCTGCTCTAGGTTGGCAAGGTGTTCACTGTCATTTTCACCCGTCACTAGGATGTCGTCCAAGTAACACTGAGTCCCCGGAATCCCTTGCAGGACTTGTTCCATCGCTCTTTGCCATATCGCCGGAGCTGATGCTACTCCGAATACCAGTCGATTATACTGGTAAAGACCTTTGTGGGTGTTTATCGTGAGATATTTCCTAGAGGATTCTTCAACCTCCATCTGCAAATATGCTTGCGCTAGGTCAATTTTTGTAAAACACTTCCCTACAGATAGTGAGGCGAAAATATCTTCTATCCTCGGAAGAGGATACTGTACTGTGTGAAGGACTGGGTTCACAGTCACCTTGAAGTCCCCACAGATGCGAACCTTCCTTGGCTCCTCAGACTTATTGTTTAACGTTTTCTTCATGACAGGAACGATGGGTGTCGCCCACTCGCTCCAGTCTACCTTAGTTAACATGCCTGCATTCTCCAGATTCTCCAGCTCTGCCTCGACGGCTGGGCGAATTATATACGGTACCGGTCTTGCTTTGAAAAACTTGGGAATTGCATTCTCTTCTATTTTTATTGAGGCGGTTACGCCTTTAAGAGTTCCCAGTTCTTGTTGAAATACCTCTTTAGCGTTAGCCAAGATTTTTGACAATCGACCAGGTGTGACGTCGTCATCCTTTTTACCAGCCACCGTCAGTGCCTGAATGGAGTGCCAGTCTAAACTTATCTTTCTGATCCATTCATGTCCCAATAACGGTGGTCCACCATCTTGCAGTATGTACAGATACAATTTCTGTACTTCCTTGCTGTTGTATTCGACAGGCACCCTTATTTTCCCTCTGGGGTATACTTTCTGCCCCGTATATGTCTTCAAGACAATGGATGTGTCTTTCAAGGGTATGTGTGAGAATAGCCGCTTGTTGTCTCGTCGATTCATGACGGTCAGGGCTGATACTGTATCCAATTCCATTTCGACTTGGGACCCTGCTATCGTGAGGGTGACCCAAATGGTTCGGTGATCCTCTTTTGTGATTACGTTGTGTAGTTTGAGACAGCTTAGTCTCTTGGTTCCGGATTCACTATCGCTCTTCTGGTCTTCAGAACTAATGTCCGTCATCTTTTGTACTTTCCTGTACTTTTCCTTAGTAGTCTTTTTGTTGTCGTTAGTCTTCTTCCCAGACCTGCAAACTCGTGCAATGTGTCCCATCTTTCTGCATTGCCTGCATGTTTTGTCCTTGGACCAGCAGTCCTTCTGGTCATGGGTTGTTCTGCCGCAGCGATAACATTTTTCAAATCCCCGTGTCATTTCATGGGTGCCGTATTCCTGTGGCTTTTGCTGTATTTCCGCAGCTCCTCTTGCTGCTGCTTTGTACGATACTGCCACGCTGAAAGCCTTATCTAGCGTCAGCTCTTTCTCTGAGAGTAACCTCTTCTGGGTTCCTTCACTCAGAAGTCCACGGACAAATTTGTCCCGTAGGGTATCTGCCAGTCCTGCTCCGAACTAGCTTGCGTAGTTCCGTAAGGTAATCAGCATTGCTCTCATCTTTATGCTGATTTCTCTTGTGGAATTTAAATCTTTCTGCTATCAGCAGCGGTGTAGGATTTAGGTGTTCCTGTAGGATATCAACAATTTCGTTAAAACTCTTCGCCATCGGTTTGACTGGAGTGATCAGGTTCCGCAATAGGCCATACATTCTTGCGCCCATTAAGTTTAGTAGTACCGATGCCTTTTTCTCATCGGCTACTTCATTTGCCTTGCAATATACTTCAACTCTTTCCACATACGTGGTCCAGTCTTCTATTGCATTATCGAAGGCAGTGATTTTGCCAGTCTTCGGCATCTTGGAGATCTAAGATGGCGCCTCCCGCGCTTTGCCTTCTTCCCCGATTGAACAAAATGGCACCTCCCGCGCTTTGCCTTCTTCCCCGCTGGATTAAGATGGCGCCTCCCGCGCTTTCTGTCTTTTCCGCTGCTGCTAGCGCTTTTGCTAGCGTTTTTATGCCTTGATGGTGACGCCCTACGGTCTTCGCGCACTTCCCCCCCGCGCTGCTGCCAACACCGCTCTCCGCAGTCCCCGTGGCAAACTGCAGCTCCTCGCGGCTTTCTGCGCTTCTAATTTCTTTTATTTTAATTACTGTTCCCGTCATCAGAGCAGACCCTATGGGACACTTTCCTCCCTCTTCTCGGGTCTGTACGCTGCCCGGCTTCGTAGCACCGGCTGCGCCCTGTGTGCTCCACCCTCTCTCTCTCTCTCCTCTTCCCGACAATGCTGCTCGGCCCCGTTGAAAAGCCACCCGATCAAACTCTAGCCCGCCGCAGCCCAGGAAGGATCAGTGTACTACCTGCCACCAGCCCGATTAGCTGGAACACCATAGACTGGATAACCAAGCCCAGCTCTCGACAGCCTCTCCTGCAAATCTTCGAATTCGATGAATCAGAGGGCGGTTGCCCACGGTCGACGCCCGTTTCTTCTGTTTGTTTTATTTTCTTTTTGGATTTCTTCCTTCTGGCCTCGACCTCTAACAACTTCGCTTCAGGGATGGATCCCCGTGAGGTGGTGCAGAACTGTAGGTAAGTTCGGATCTGTTCGTCGCCAGTGTAACGTCCGTGTGTAATTGAGACAAGGACTGCAGAAGTTGGTTATAACAGGTGTTTACTGAATGGAGACAAAACTGGAACTACGATACAAAGTTACTACACAGGCTTATATATAGGGGTGGTCACTACTGGTACTGCAGTATACAGGGGCTGCAGAATATAATTCCTTCTTCAAGGTACATACACTCCACCAGCTACAGCAAGGCTGAAATGAAGAGCCCTCCATTATGACAGAAACAATATTGACCACAAAAATGATGGCAGACTAAACACGCTGCTCTATAAGCAATGAGGACATGCGTAGTACCTATAATCACGTGCCATTACCTGGAGTCCTTGTGCTCCGGGGTCCACTCCCGTGCCTAAGACGGTGAAAAGAACTCCCCTGTTATCGTACTCTGGGTCCCGGGAGAGGAAAGACGCAACACCGGTCACTTCTGTTGAGTCTGTGTGTCCCAGTTATGCTTATTATAAATCACTGGACACAGACAACAAGAATAACTTTAACAGGTCTTTACTATTCGGAGGTCAGGGCTGAACTGCCCAGCAAATCACTACGCAACGTTTATATACCGGTGTGGTCACCACCGGTATTACAGTATACAGCAGCCAAGAGAAAGTAGTACATCTCTTAAGGTAGTTCTCTTAAGGTGGAACAGGTTACATACACCACAATCCTCCCTTTTTAGCTTAACAGTGTATATCCCCATTTAACATAACATAATAACATATATATATATGTATACAACTTCATGCAAAACAGTTCAAAGATTCAGTCTCTGAGGAGGCCTCCTGATCCGAGTTGGATAACGCCGTTCAGGGGTCTCTGATTCTCGTTGCTGGGGTGACTCATCTAGTTGATCTCTTATGGATTGGACATCATCATCAGGTACATTCACTTTTGAGGTAGATGCTTCAGGTTCAATAACTTCTTCCACGGTTGTCTCTGCCGTAACCATGGGTTCGACCCTTGTTCTCGATTCTACCAGTTGGTCAGCATGACGTCGTATTACATTTTCACCAATATCTACCGTTTACATCAGGGGTCCTTGTCTGGCCCGAATTGTTCCAGATTGCCATTTCTCATTTTTATAGTCCCGGGCTAACACTGGTTGTCCTATTTCGAAACTCCGAGTGGTCTTGTTATTTATATGCTGGAACTGTTTGTTTTCGACTTCCCTCCGCACATTTGGTTTTAACAAGTCCAACCTGGACCGCAACCTCCTGTTATAGAACATCATGGCAGGACTTTGGTTTGTCACTGCATGAGTGGCGTTTCGATATGCCAGTAGGAAATTGTCCACCTTGTGTTGTAGTGGAATCTGATCTTCGCTCATGGCCTTTATTGCTTTTTTGAACGTTTGTACAAATCTCTTGGCCAACCCGTTTGTAGCCGGATGATATGGGGCAGAGGTATAATGTTTCACCCCATTCTTCTTCATGAATTTCTGGAATTCTTCTGACACGAACTGCGGTCCGTTGTCTGAACATATTTGTTCTGGCAATCCATTTCTTGCAAATATCGTTCTTAGCACCGCGATCGTCTTTTCCGAGGTAGTGGTAGTCATGTTAATCACTTCTGGCCATTTAGAATGTGCGTCCACCGCAATTAAAAACATGGAGTCCATGAATGGACGAGCAAAGTCAATATGTACACAATGCCATGGGGTTGAAGGCCATTCCCATGGATGCAGCGGTGCAATTGGAGGTGCATTTTGAACTTTTTGGCACCCTGAGCAGCTTTTTGTCAGATCCTCTATCTGTTGGTCGATACCCGGCCACCACACATAAGCCCTAGCAAGGCTTTTCATCTTGACTCCCCCCAGATGACCTTCATGCAGTTCCTTTAGAACTCTCTCTCTTAACTTAGGAGGAATAATCACCCTTGTTCCATACATCAATGTTCCTTGACAGACGGACAGCTGTTCTCGTCTTGCTGAGAATGCCGGTAACAGTGGATCACCATGTGCTGGCCATCCCTTCACTGTCAATTCGTAGACCCGGGACAGTGTCGGGTCGTTCCTGGTTTCTCTTTCAATACTTGCATTGGTGACTGGTAAACATTCGATGATGGTCGAGTGAAATAACTCAACAGGGTCAACCGTCTGTGCCTCCTCCGCTGTAGGTAGTGGCAGGCGCGACAGCCCATCAGCATTACCATGCTGCTTTGTACCTTTGAATTCGATCTGATATTGATGTGCCCCTAGGAAAAGGGACCATCTCTGGAGCCTCTGTGCTGTCATCACCGAAACACCCTTCTTAGGGTTAAAAATGGATACCAACGGCTGGTGGTCTGTCAGTAGTGTAAACTTTTGGCCCTGCAGGTAATGATTAAACTTCTTTACTCCCCACACAAGGCTGAGAGCCTCCCTATCTATCTGAGCATAGTTGTGCTCAGCGGAGGTCAATGATCTGGATGCAAACGCGACTGGCCTCTCCAAGCCATTTGGCAACTTGTGTGAGAGTACTGCCCCAATACCATATGGAGAAGCATCACAAGCCAAACGAATAGGCAGCATTGGGTTGAAGTGAGCCAACACTTCCTCTGAGGTGATCAATGCCTTGCTTTTGCGAAAGGCCCTTTTACAGTCCTCGCTCCACTTCCATGGTACTCCCTTCTGCAAAAGAGCGTTCAGCGGGTGCAGCAACATGGATAAATTTGGCAGAAACTTATGGTAATAGTTAATCAACCCTAGGAACGACCTCAACTGGGATACATTATCTGGAGCGGGAGCCTTCACAACAGCTTCGATCTTGTCAGGAGACTTATGAAGCCCCTCCTGGTCAATGACATGACCACAGTACGAGATCCGCTTCTGAAAGAACTCACATTTCTGGCGATTAACTCGAAGTCCATATTCTTTCAATCTGGTGAGCACCAGTTCCAAATTTGCAAGGTGTTCCTTATCATCATCTCCTGTAATCAGAATATCGTCCAGGTAACATTGTGTGCCTGGAATTCCCTGTAATACCCGCTCCATGGCCCTCTGCCAAATTGCTGGAGCCGATGCCACTCCAAAAACCAGCCTATTATACCGATACAAGCCTCTATGCGTGTTGATCGTGAGATACTGGCGTGACTCTTCCTCAACTTCCATCTGTAAGTACGCCTGCGCCAGGTCTATCTTGGTGAAGTGTCTCCTGCCAGACAACGAAGCGAATATATCCTCAATCCGCGGAAGCGGATATTGCACCGTGTGAAGCACCGGATTAACAGAGATCTTGAAATCTCCACAGATGCGAACCTTCCGCGGTTCCCCCGGCTTGTTGCTCGATGAACGCTTTATGACGGGAACAATGGGCATGGCCCACTCACTCCAGTCCACCTTAGACAGTACTCCTGAACGTTCTAGCCCTTCCAGCTCAGCTTCCACAGCAGGTCGTATCGCATAAGGTACCGGTCTGGCTTTGAAAAATTTCGGGTTTGCATGTTCTTCAACCTTGATGTTTGCCGTAATTCCTCTCAGTGTTCCCAGTCCCTGTTGGAACACCTCATTAGCATCGTCCAATATTCTGGACAATCGTTTAGGTTTGACATCTTTTTTACCGGAATCTACCGTTAGTGCTTTTAAGGAATGCCAGTCCATATTTATTCTCCTGATCCACTCCCGTCCCAGTAGTGGTGGACCTCCCTCAGGTAGCACATATAAGTCCATTCCTCAGCTTTCTTTGCCCTTGTGGACCACCTTTACCTTTATCTTTCCGATGGGGTATACTCTTTGCCCCGTGTATGTTTTCAATACAATCTCCATATCCCGTAGGGGAATATATGGGAATAACCTTTTGTAATCTTGCTTATTCATGACCGTCAATGCCGATCCAGTGTCCAATTCCATCTTCACTTGGACTCCTGCTATCTGAAGTGTGACCCAGATAGTTTGGAGGTCTGCTTCATTACCCACATTGTGTACTCTTAGACAACCCAGTTCCTTACTGCTGGAGTCTGAATCTGACTTCTGTTCATCCGAACTGTTCTCTGTCACCTTGTGTACCTTTCTGCACTTTTCCTGCGGTGACTTTTTGTTGCTGGTCTTCTTTCCTGACCGGCATACTTTAGCTATGTGACCAAGCCTGCCACATTTTCTGCATTCTTGATTTTTGAACCAGCACTGGTTCTGATCGTGCGTTGTCTTTCCACAACGATAACACTTTCCTGCACCCAAGGCCATTTGATTGGTGCTGAGTTCCGATGACCTTAGCTGCATTTCCGCAGTGCCTCTCGCTGCAGCTTCGTGCGATGCTGCAATAGTGACAGCTTTATCAAGCGTAAGATCATCCTCCTCTAGCAGTCGCTTTTGTGTTCCTTCTTTTAACAATCCACACACAAATTTATCTCTCAGCGCATCTGCTAGTCCTGTTCCAAACTGACGCAGTTCAATTAAGAATTCAGCATTGCTTTCTTCTTTCAGCTGCGTTCTTCTGTAAAATTTAAATCGTTCCGCTATCAGCAGCGGCGTGGGGTTTAAATGATTTTTCATGACAGTAACAATATTCGCGAAAGTCTGATCCGCCGGTTTATCTGGTGATACAAGTTGCTTCAATAGCCCGTACGTCTTCGCACCCATTGAGTTTAATAAGGTTAGTGCTTTCTTATCATCTGGTACCTCATTTGCTTTACAATAAATTTCCATGCGTTCTACATACGTGGCCCAATCTTCGCCATCGCTATCAAAAGCATTGATGTTACCATGTTTAGGCATCCTTGCAAGTTTCTTTAAATTTTCTTTTTCCCAAAATGGCGGCTTCCCGCGCTTGTCTTCTTCCCCCGCCTACTAAAATGGCGGCTTCCCGCGCTTGGCGGTTTTTCCTGCGCTCGTCTTCTTCCCCCGCCGACTACAATGGCAGCTTCCCGCGTTTGCCTTCTTCCCCCGCTGGCTGCAATGGCGATTGCCGTGCTGCTGCTGTTCTCGCCTCCCCAGCGGTTCTCAATTCCCCGACGCTGCTTTTGCTCCCCCGCGGTTCCCGTGGGCATTCACGCTTCCCCTGCTGTTGCGCCTCTCAGCCCCACTTGCAGGCCGGTCCTTTACACCGGCTGCGGTTGAGTTCTCCGCGGTTCTCGTGGCCTTAACGCTGCCCCAGTCGCTGCGCCTCTCGGCCCCGATTGCAGCCCGGCCCTTTTCACCGGCCGCGGTCGAGTTCTCCGCCCTTTTTCCTCCGTTTTCCCTCCCCTACTCCACAGCCAACGCAGCCGACTTTCTGCTCGTGTCGCTGATCGGCTTACCCACCACCGTGGTAGAAGGGATGATCACTGCCTGTCGCTGATGGAGGGCTTCGTTGTCAGAATTTTTCTTTTTAACCCGGGTTCTCGATGCCTCCCGTGCGATGTGGTGCTCAGCAGGATGATGAGGGCGGATGCCTCTTCTCGACACCCGTTCTGAGGACGAAGCTGCCTTGGATGTAAAACTGCCGCAGGGTAAGATCGGACTCGTCTCCACTGTTGAGTCTGTGTGTCCCAGTTATGCTTATTATAAATCACTGGACACAGACAACAAGAATAACTTTAACAGGTCTTTACTATTCGGAGGTCAGGGCTGAACTGCCCAGCAAATCACTACGCAACGTTTATATACCGGTGTGGTCACCACCGGTATTACAGTATACAGCAACCAAGAGAAAGTAGTACATCTCTTAAGGTAGTTCTCTTAAGGTGGAACAGGTTACATACACCACAACTTCGATAAAAGAGTCATGGAGATGAGCAGCCATGACTCGACTCTAAAATGGATATTGCATTTTCGAGAACACAGTGCACGCTGGGTACAGACGCCTGCCATTGGGGCCCAGAATCGTGGAACGGATCCTATTAAGACCGGACCGGGGAGAATCACTTTTGCGAATTGATAAATTGAAATAAGTATTTCTGTGCGTTCCCTGGTTACAGTTCGGGTCCCTCTCTGACCCATGAGAAGTGAAAGTGGATAGACTAACGTGCAGCTCAAGCTCCAGCTCGCGTTCCATTTCTGTCCTGTCCGGCGGGCCGGATAGAATGAGTTGGCAGGCCTCCCCTGTATATTGATGGGACAAACCAACTGGTGGACCTCTGAAATCTTCTTGCGGAGCACTAGGGGGCTGTGGACCCCTGGTTCAGAACCCTTGCTTTAGGCTAGAGGAAGAGTCTTTATGTAGTGAATCACTGACCACAAGTGTGCAGGAGCTAGGGCAGGGGGGTGGGACACCATGGGTGCCAGCTCTTCAGAGGACAAGATCACATACTAGCTCTGCTGCAGAGGGCTTAATTGCATATTTCCAGGCTACTGAAGAAGGCTGATGGGCATAAACCAGGAAGTGCTAGGTGCACTGGGCTGCCTGCCAGTGAGCTTGCACACAATGGCCAATGGCTCAGATCATGGAGGAGTCTAACTGAAACTTGAATCAGTGCTTTGCACAGAGAATGGGGACCATTCTACCCAACACTGAGTGAGTAGTCAGCTCCATGAACACGACAGTGGTGCACACCATGATGGCGCCTCTGCTTAAAGCTGACAGCTTCCATGGATGCTCACACTGCTTCCATGGAGGCCCAGACAGCTGACCTCTTGGCTATGGAGTTAAGTGTTGACAGAAGGCTTCCAGAGCGTTAAAGCACTCGTGCACTCTGTTCTCACACAGAGCCATTTGGTGCTGAGGCGTAGTCCTAGAAGAGTGGCCTTTGCTCCATGGGAGATGCACCTGCAGTCCTCTCTCAGGATGATAGCATTCCTGTTCCCCAGCCACCCACTCCGCCAGTGCCTCTGTTGGTGCCACACAGCAGCTGTGCCAGCCTGCCCCATCCCACACTGATATACTGCAGTCTGCTCAAGACTCATAGCTGCTAGAGGTCACCCACGGCAGTCATCTGAAGTTTCTGCAATAGAAGCTCAGCAGCCTTCCACCTCTCAAGCTGTAACCACTTGGGAAACACATCATGGGGCACTAAGATAGGTAAATGAGCACAGAGGACAGGCACTATGGCTGGAGTTTTTCTTACCTGGGTGGGTCCGGTGCGACCGGTGTCCGTATGCGGGTCACGACCCCGCTGCTGGCTCCATCCCACTGTAGAAATGAACTTACCTTAATGGGGCCTATAAAGCCCGCCCAACGTTTTACCCGGCCCAATGAGATGGAGCAGGTCTGGTGACATCATTCATGTTGCATTTTAAGCCGGGATCCTTAAAGGGATCATGGCCACATTAAATTTTAAGTTTAATCTAACATAGTGGGTGTTGAATCTTTACTGTACAATAATATAATAAAAGTTGTATATGAGTGACGAAGAAATATTTATATAATATTATCATTAAGTAATATGATGCCATCTACAAATATGATCAAGAATTTTTTTTAAATTTTTATCTGTTTTATGGCATGTGGGCGTCGCTGGCAATGCCAGCATTTATTGCCCATCCCTAATTGCCCTTGTGAAGGTGGTGGTGAGCCGCCTTCTTGAACCGCTGCTGTCCGTGTGGTGAAGGTACTCCCACAGTGCTGTTAGGGAGGGAGTTCCAGGATTTTGACCCAGCAACGATGAAGGATCGGCGATATACTTCGAAGTCAGGATGGTATGTGATTTGGAGGGGAACTTGGAGGTGGTGGTGTTCCCATGCGCCTGCTGCCCTTGTCCTTCTAGGCGGAAGAGGTCAGTGGTTTGGCAGGTGCTGCCAAAGAAGCCTTGGCGAGCTGCTGCAGTGCATCTTGTAGATAGTACACACTGCAGCCACGGTGCGCTGGTGGTGGAGGGAGTGAATTTTTAAGGTGGTGGATGGGGTGCCAATCAAGCGGGCTGCTTTGTCCTGGATGGTGTCAAGCTTCTTGAGTGTTGTTGGAGTTGCACTCATCCAGGCAAGTGGAGAGTATTCCATCACACTCCTTCCTTGTGCCTTGTAGATGGTGGAAAGGCTTTGGGGAGTCAGGAGATGAGACTCACCACAGAATACCTAGCCTCTGACCTTCTCTTGTTGCCACAGTATTTATGTGGCTGGTCCAGTTAAGTTTCTGGTTAATGGTGACCCCCAGGATGTTGATAGTGGGGGATTCGGCGATGGCAATGCCATTGAATGTCAAGGGGAGGTGGTTAGGCTCTCGCTTGTTGGAGATAGTCATTGCCTGGCATTTCTGTGGCGCGAATGTTACCTGCCACTTATCAGTCCAAGCCTGAACGTCGTACAGGTCTTGTTGCATGCAGGCATAGACTGCTTCATTATCTGTGGAGTTGTGAATGGCGCTGAACACTGTGCAGTCATCAGCGAACATCCCCATTTCTGACCTTATGTTGGAGGAAAGGTCATTGATGAAGCAGCTGAAGATGGTTGGGCCTAGGACACTGCCCTGAGGAACTCCTGCAGCGATGTCCCGGGACTGTGATGATTGACCTTCAACCACCACAACCATCTTCCTTTGTGCCAGGTATGACTCCAACCAGTGGAGCGTTTTCCCCCTGATTCCCATTGACTTCAGTTTTACTAGGGCTCCTTGATGCGAGACTCAGTCAAATGCTGCCTTGATGTCAAGGGCAGTCACTCTCACGTCACCGCTAGAATTCAGCTCCTTTGTCCATGTTTGGACCAAGGCTATAATGAGGTCGGGAGCTGAGTGGTCTTGGCAGAACCCAAACTGGGCATCAGTGAGCAGGTTATTGGTGAGTAAGTGCCGCTTGACAGCACTGTCAATGACACCTTCCATCACTTTGCTGATGATTGAGAGTAGACTGATGGGCTGGTAATTGGCTGGATTGGATTTGTCCTGCTTTTTGTGGACAGGATGTACCTGGGCAGTTTTCCACATTGTCGAATAGATGCCAGTGTTGTAGCTGTACTGGAACAGCTTGGCTAGAGGCGCAGCTAGTTCTGGAGCACAAGTCTTCAGCACGATAACCGGGATGTTGTCAGGGCCCATAGCCTTTGCTGTATCCAGTGCGTTCAGCCGTTTCTTGATATCACGTGGAGTGATATCATTTAAAAAGTACATTAATTGGGAAGGTATTGGTGCTTTTGTCACAAAACTGTTGTGTCCGTGTGTTGATAGAGACACTGAAGACAGGAGTTGGTTTCACAGGTGTTTACTAAACAAAGTCTGGAGGGGAACTAACTAATACAACACAATATACAGGCTTATATAGCCCGAGTGGCCATTACCGGCATTACAGTACACCTGGGGCTCTTAAAGGCACATACACTGCAATTCCTCCCCTTTTAGCCAACCAGTACATAATATTTTAAGTAATCATTAATTACATGTTACAAGAAAAATAATTTGCACATTGCTGCAGTTAATTAATTATAAGTCAGTCTCTCTGGAGGCTTCCTGACTCGGTCCGGATAACGCCTCGGTGGTGTAGTAGTTTCTGGTGGTGTAGTAGGTTCTTTTGGCAAGGCTGATTCGGCTTGAATGCCAGTGTCGGGTTCATCGGGTTCCAGTATCACCGGATCGGAGGTAGATATGGGTATCTCTACTTCATCATTAGGTGTATAGAGTTGTGGTATAGGTTGTCCCTTTTCGGATGACTCTATGATTTGGTCAGCATGGCGCCTTATTATGCTTTCTCCGATGTCCACGGTATACATCAGCGGTCCTAGTCGTGTGCAGATAGTTCCAGGCTGCCATTTCTCGGTACGGTAGTCCCGGGCCAAAACTTGTTGACCTATCTGGAAGGTTCTAGTTGGCCTTCCATTCATGCCTTGAAATTACCGGTTCTCCACGTCCCTTCTGATGTTTGGCTTGATCAAATCCAGCTGGCATCTTAGGCTTCTATTGAAGAACATCATGGCGGGAGTTTGGTTTGTAACCATATGTGTTGCATTCCTGTATGCGAACAAGAAGTTATACACCTTGTGCTGAAGTTTTATGTCTTCATTACCCATGGCCTTTATGGCCTTCTTGAAGGTCTGGACAAACCTTTCAGCCAATCCATTGGTGGCGGGATGGTATGGGGCGGACGTGTAGTGCTTAACCCCATTGTTTTTTAAGAACTTCCTGAATTCTTCGGACACAAATTGCGGTCCATTATCAGAACAGATCTGTTCTGGCAGCCCATTCCTGGCAAATATGGTCCTTAATACTGTGATGGTTTTTTCCGTGGTGGTGGAGGACATCTTTATTACCTCCGGCCACTTGGAGTGTGCATCAACCGCGATTAAGAACATTGAGTCCATAAATGGACCAGCAAAGTCGATGTGTACCCTTTGCCAGGGAGATGAGGGCCACTCCCATGGATGTAGAGGGGCTTGTGGTGGAGCGTTTTGGACCTTCTGGCATCCTAGGCAGCTCTTGGTCATTTCTTCGATGTCTCCATCGATACCTGGCCACCATACAAACGCCCTGGCTAGATTCTTCATTTTCACTCCACCCAGATGCCCCTCGTGAAGATCCTTTCGAACTTTATCCTGGAGTTTGGGTGGAATCACCACTCTGGATCCACACATCAAGGTTCCTCGGCACACTGACAGTTGTTCTCTTCTTTGCGAGAATGCTGGCAACAGTGGTTCGCCATGTGCTGGCCATCCCTTCACTGTTAAATCGTAGACTCGTGAGAGAGTCGGGTCATTTCTAGCTTCCCTTTCAATGGCAGAATTTGTTACTGGTAGACATTCGACTATGGTAGAGTGGAAAATCTCCACTGGGTTTACGGTAGGTGCTTCTTCTACCGTTGGCAACGGTAGGCACGATAACCCGTCAGCATTCCCATGCTGTTTTGATCCTTTGTATTCTATGTTTTATTGGTGTGCCCCTAGAAAAAGGGACCACCTCTGTAGCCTTTGCGCTGTCATAATGGGAACACCCTTTTTAGGGTTGACTATGGAGATGAGGGGTTGATGGTCAGTCAACAAGGTAAATTTTTGTCCGTGTAGGTAATGGTTGAATTTCTTCACTCCCCATACCAGGCTGAGTGCTTCCCTGTCAATTTGGGCATAGTTACGCTCAGCTGAGTTCAATGAGCGTGACGCAAAAGCTATCGGCCGTTCCGAGCGATCAGGGAATTTATGCGATAATACTGCTCCTACGCCATAAGGGGATGCATCGCACGCCAGTCTGATTGGCAGTGATGGGTTGTAATGAGCCAAAACTTCTTTGGACGTGATTAAGTCTTTGCATTTATGGAAGGCACGTTTACAGTCTTTGCTCCATTTCCAAATTACTCCTGTTTGTAGCAGTTCATTAAGAGGGTGTAGAAGAGTTGATAAGTCCGGTAAAAATTTATGATAGTAATTTATTAATCCCAGGAACGATCTTAATTGTGAAACATTTTCAGGTGCTGGGGCTTTTATGACTGCTTCAATTTTTTCAGGTGACTTATGCAACCCTTCCTTATTAATTACTAGCTGGGGTGAGCCCGGCGTTGCCGAGGCTTTTTCGAGGGCATGTTGTTGTTGGAAGAGAGAGAGAGAGCGACTGGGGGGGTGGGGGGGGCGGCAGAGAGAGACTGGTGGGGGGGAACAGAGAGAGACTGGGGGGGGAACAGAGAGAGACTGGGGGGGGAACAGAGAGAGACTGGGGGGGGAACAGAGAGAGACTGGGGGGGAACAGAGAGAGACTGGGGGGGGAACAGAGAGAGACTGGGGGGGAACAGAGAGAGACGGGGGGGAAACAGAGAGAGACTGGGGGGGGGAACAGAGAAGCTCTCCCCCGCCGCGATTTCCCGAGGCTCTCCCCCCCCCCGCGATTTCCCGAGGCTCTCCCCCCCCCGCGATTTCCCGAGGCTCTCCCCCCCCCCGCGATTTCCCGAGGCTCTCCCCCCCCGCGATTTCCCGAGGCTCTCCCCCCCCCCGCGATTTCCCGAGGCTCTCCCCCCCCCCGCGATTTCCCGAGGCTCTCCCCCCCCCGCGATTTCCCGAGGCTCTCCCCCCCCCGCGATTTCCCGAGGCTCGCCACCCCTGCGAACTCCCGAGGCTGTGTGCTGGCGTCACGGGGGCCGTGCGCATGCGTGCCGGCGTCAAGGCGGCTGCACAACTGGCGGCCTCTTCATTTTTTTAAAACTCATGCGTGCTGGCGTCACGGGGTGGCGGGCCGTGCGCATGCATGGTTTCAAGACCGTCGGCGTGCCCCGTTGCCGGGGTAACGGGGGCCGTGCGAATGTGTGCCGTCGTCAAGGTGGCCACGCAACTGGCGGCCTCTTCTTTGTTTTTAAACTCATCTTTCGCCGAGTAAGAGGAGATTAAATAAATAGAGAGCAGCAAAAGAGGAGGAGGGAGTAGGAGTCGCTCGGTAGGCCCATGCAAGAAGGACGGTAGATGTGAATAGGAGGCAGGGCTCGGCTGCCGGTTAACTAAGTGGCCCCTCGGGTCGGACGCAGGCCTGGTCTCGAACGAGGAGCCAACTGCCCCGCCCACCACGTGCGCATTTGCTAAACACAATTTAAAACACAAATAAATTGTTATTTAATTCCCTAACACATCATTAAAATATTTACCTTAGTTCCCTAACACACAGAAAGTGTGGGTGAAAAAATCGTGAAAAGTCAAGATGGCGGCCACTCACCTCGGTTCAGAAGGATAAGGCCCGCCCACACACGCACCGATTGGTCGACCGGTCAGGTCACCGAAGCGTAGGATTGGTCAATCGTCGAGTCACTCGACACTCAACTGTAGGATGGCACGCGCCAGGAACCCGCCGTCCGATTGGTCGACCTCGGCATCACACGGTCGCTAATGAGATGCTAATGAGCAGAACGCTGAACGTTTTTTGGATACCGCGGGTGGGAGTTTTGTCCGGCCGAAAGGTAAATACGCCTATGACCGGTCCGGAATCGCAAGCTTTCTTTTGAGGCGACGCGCGCGTCGGTACGCTCTGTAACTTTCAAACGTATAGAACACGGACAGACAGACATCGGGACAGACAGAAGAGCCGCTTTATATATATAGACAGAAGAGTCGCTTTATATATATAGATGTGGCCACAATATGATATTTGATTTTGGAAAAATTCGCACTTGGGGCGATTTGCTCGTAGGCCCCGTTCTCTTAGCCTAGTGAGCACCTGCTCCAAATTGGCAAGGTGCTCGTTGTCGTTTTCTCCTGTTACAAGGATGTCGTCTAGGTAGCATTGAGTCCCTGGAATCCCTTGGAGGACTTGCTCCATAGCTCTTTGCCAGATAGCTGGAGTGGATGCTACTCCGAAAACCAGTCGATTGTACTGGTACAGACCTTTGTGTGTATTTATCGTGAGATATTTTTTAGAGGCCTCTTCAACCTCCATCTGTAGATATGCCTGTGCCAAGTCAATTTTGGTGAAACGTTTCCCTCCGGATAGTGAGGCGAAAATATCTTCTATCCTCGGAAGAGGATACTGTACCGTGTGAAGGACCGGGTTTACAGTCACCTTGAAGTCTCCACAGATGCGAATTTTTCTCTGTTCTTCAGATTTATCATTATTCAATGCTTTCTTCATGACTGGGACGATGGGTGTTGCCCACTCGCTCCAATCTATTTTGGATGATACGCCTGCTTTTTCCAAATTCTCCAGCTCTGCCTCGACTGCTGGACGAATTGCGTATAGCACCGGTCTTGCCTTAAAAAACTTGGGAATTGCTGCATCTTCCACTTTTATTGAGGCGGTGATGCCTTTCAAGGTTCCTAGTTTCTCTTGAAACACTTCTTTGGCGTTGGCCAAGATGTCTTTTAATCGTTCGGGTATGACGTCATCATCGGTTTTTTTCTTACTGGTCACCGTCAGTGCCTGAATGGAGTGCCAGTCTAAACGTATTTTCCTGATCCATTCACGTCCCAACAGCGATGGACCACCATCTTGTAGGATGTATAAATACAACTTTTGTATTTCCTTGCCGTTGTATGCAACAGGCACCTTTATTTTTCCTTTGGGGTATACTTTCTGCCCCGTATATGTTTTCAAGATAATGGATGTGTCTTTTAAAGGTATATGCAGAAATAGCCGCTCGTAATCCCGTCGATTTATGACGGTCAGAGCTGACCCTGTATCTAGCTCCATTTTAACTGGGGACCCTGCTATCGTGAGGGTAACCCAAATGGTCTGGTAATCATCTTTGGCAATTACATTATGTAATTTGAGACAGCTTAGTCTCTTGTTTTCGGCGTCATTATCACTCTTATGGTCTTCGGAGCTACTGTCCGTCATCATTTGTACCTTTCTGTACTTTTCTTTATTGATTTTTTTTTCCTGTCCGTGGATTTTTTTTGTCCAAATCGGCATACCCGTGCAATGTGTCCAATCTTTCCGCATTGCCTGCATGCTTTGTCCTTGAACCAGCAGTCCCACTGGTCATGGGTGGATCTGCCGCAGCGATAACATCTCTCGAAACCCTGTGTCATTTCATGGGTGCCGAAGTCCTGTGTCTTTTGTTGTATCTCTGCAGCTCCTCTTGCGGCCGCTTCGTATGATACAGCCATACTGAAAGCCTTGTCCAGTGTTAAATCTTTTTCAGAAAGCAGCCTTTTCTGTGTTCCTTCACTTAGGAGACCGCAGACAAATTTGTCTCGAAGATAATCTGCTAGTCCTGCCCCGAATTGGCAGTGTTTTGATAGCTTTCTTAATTCAGTGAGGTAATCAGCGTTACTTTCATTCTTGTGTTGATTTCTCTTGAAGAATTTGAATCGTTCCACTATCAGCAGCGGTGTTGGGTTTAAGTGCTCCTGTAAGGTAGCAACAATTTCTTTAAAATTCTTGTCCTTTGGTTTGGCTGGAGTGATTAAATTTTGTAACAGCCCGTATGTCTTTGCGCCCATTAGATTTAGCAGTACTGAAGCTTTTTTTTCATCTTCTATTCCATTTGTGGTGCAATATACCTCCACTCTTTCCACATATGTGGTCCAATCCTCTATCTCGTTATGAAAAGCATCAATATTGCCAGACTTAAGCATCCTAGAAAAAAAATGGCGCTTCCTGCGTGTCTCTTTCTTTTCTGCAGAAAAGATATGGCACTTCCCGCGCTTCCCCGCCACTGCTGCCGATGACAACGCTGTTTCCCGCGGTTTCCGTTCATTTTATTTATTTATTTACAGTTGGAGACTCGTTCCCACCAGACTCTCTCTCTAGGTCTGAACGCCGACCTGCTTGCAGCGCCGGCCGTCTCACGAGTGCTCCCTCCCCGTCTGTTACTGCTTGCCTCTGCTTTCGCTGCTTGGCCTAGCTGCAGAGCCAGCCGCTGGAGCCCCAGCCCGACGCCCAGGAAGGATTATTGCAGTACCTGCCACCAGCTTGGCTAGCTGGTGAAACCACAGCTTTGTCTTTTTCTTGATTTTGCTTCAACTTTGGACGCCAGAGGAATCGATGTCCTTGAGGTGCTGCCGAATTGCAGGTAAGTCCATTTCCAATTCATCGCCACTGTTGTGTCCATGTGTTGATAGAGACGCTGAAGACAGGAGTTGGTTTCACAGGTGTTTACTAAACAAAGTCTGGAGGGGAACTAAGTGATACAGCACAATATACAGGCTTATATAGCCCGAGTGGCCATTACCGGCATTACAGTACACCTGGGGCTCTTAAAGGCACATACACTACAACTGTAGACTTTTGTATCAATAACTGGCAAAAATAAAAGATGTGTGTGTATAGGTAATACAAAAAAATTAAGCAGATTTTAAATGTACTTGTAAAGGGGTGGATTTACAATTTTATGCAAGTTCAGCGGAAGAGCTGCGGAAACCCTGACAAACAGTGCAAGTGGTGCTTGCAATGTGTTTCTGGGATTTTAGCAGGTCTTCTGTTGAAGTTAACAATGGACAAGTGAAAGAACCGCCACAGAAATTCACCCTAAAATCTCAGACTGAAAAATTTAATTAATTATATTCAGGGACTGAAAGCAAATTGAACCAGTGGAATGAGTGATGAGAATGCAATTGTTATGGTTGATGACTTGATTTAATGTGTAACTCGACAATCACAATATACTGTGAGAAAAACCTAACCAGAAACAACACAAAAATTTATTTAAATGGTATATATAATTTTTCATAGTGCAGATCAATTCACTGCAATTACTGTTCAGTTGGAAGGCAACAGTCGAGAATGGCCCGTGAAAAATGTATTTCCCTCACCATCCAGGGTAGGAGGGGAGCCTTCAGCACTCACATCCCTTCAGGAATTTCTGAATTAACATTTACCAGTAGCTTTTCAAGCAGAACAGAATCTCCATCAATCTGTTAGCTGATGTAATCAACATGTTTTTATTTTGAAATAACAACAGAAAATGCTGGAACAACTCAGCAGGCCAGGCAACATCCATGGAGAGAGAAATAGAGTCAACGTTTCAGTTGGAAACCTTTCATCAGGACTGAAAAAACACAGGAAATGAAACAGATTAAAAGGCTAGTTTGGGGGCTGGGAAATGGGGATGAAAGAACAAAAGAGAAGTGAAGAGACATTAAGAGGTATTCAAAACGAGGCGAGATGGTGATAGGACTAGTGGAGAGACAAAAGACGGCTCTAGATTAGGTGTGAAATGCGCTGGCAGAATGAGAGACAGCTGCCATGTAGGAGAGAAAAAAAAGGGTGAAAGGGCACAAAAAAAGGTGTGGATAAAAAATATATGTAAAAATGTAATAGGGGCCGAGGTTAGGATCTGAAATTGTTGAACTCGATATTGAGTCTCGAAGGCTGTAAAGTGCCTAATCGGAAGATGAGGTGCTGTTCCTCGAGTTTACGCTGAGCTTCCGTGGAACAATGCAAGAGCTCGAGTACGGTGAGGTCTGAGTGAGAATGGGGTGGTGAATTAAAATGCCAGCGCATTTCATACCTAATCTAGAGCCGTCTTTTTCTCTTTACTAGTCCTATCACCATCTCGTCTCCTTTTGAATACCTCTTAATGTCTCTTCACTTCTCTTTTGTTCTTTCATCCCCATTTCCCAGCCCCCAAACTGGTCTTTTAATCTGTTTCATTTCCTGTGTTTTTTCAGTCCTGACGAAGGGTTTCGACCTGAAACGTTGACTCTATTTCTCTCTCCACGGATGTTGCCTGGCCTGCTGAGTTTTTCCAGCATTTTCTGTTGTTATTTTGGATTTCCAGTATCCACAGTATTTTGCTATCGTACTAATGTTTTTATTTTGGTTTGTTTTCCATGCTGTCAAGTAATCAGCTGGAGCAATGGCCACAGAACTCCCGACTCAGGTTGACAGATGTAGTTCTTGAGCTGTGTGAATCCCTTGACCATGCAGGGAAATTTAAAAAGTAGGGGGAGAAAGGCTCTTAAGTGCCTGTAAACTACCTCATAATGATTTCAATTGTGTCCCCCACCACTGCAGGTCAGGCCAGCTCCACGATTCCCAACCCGCTGTCAAAAATAACAACTTTCCCACCCGACCCGCCTCCAATCGCGTCCGCTACCACCCCGGAAAATTCAGCCTGAAGGGTTTGCACAAGGGTGATTCTTAATTATTCCTGTTAAATATTACACAGAGATGGAATTGAGTTTTCGGAAACTTTCTTTTGTTCTGGATTTGGTGTTGGTGTTAATGGCCCAGAAATTCGGGTCTCCACGGGTGAGTACGCATGGGGTACTCACCCGTAGGCCCAATGGAAGTGCCGGTTTCCTGCATGCACTGCGCATGTGCGGGAAACTGGCACTTCCACTCCCCTGAAAGCAGGGGTTCAGAGGTCGAACGCGTGCGCAGGAGAGACTGTGTGTGCACATCGAACTTCGTTTTTTTTTTACAGGTTTTCCTGGGAGGGTAAGTCTCCAGAAGTTAGGCATATAAAAAGCAGGCATAAGGCCTGCTTTTCACAAGGTAAGTGGTGAATTAATTAAAATTAAAACATTTTTTCCACAGGTTTATTTTTTTTAAATACTTTAAAGAAGGGTAAGTTTATTTTTAGCCCCGTTAGAAAATAAAATTATTTTTTTCAAAATTTAAATTATTGTTTAAAATAGTTATTTCATGTAATTTATAGTTTATTTAAAAAATGTGATTTAAAAAAAAAATTATTTGAAGATTTAGTGATGTTATGGGGCCCGTAGTATTTCTAAATTTTGACAGGTCTTCCTGTCAGACATATGAATGGAACATTCCCTGCTCCGATTGGCTCCCCATGGCCCACTTGATCCCAGGGGATGCATCGAACTAACTGCGGCCCTGGGATACACAAGCACTGCGCGCCGGCAGCTGGAGCAGGCCCCGGATCGGAATTCCATGGGGGCCCACAGCTCAACGGCCGGCGCACAAGGTAAGTGCAGGTCGGGGGCTTACACCCGCGGGAAGCTCCTGACCCGAATTTCTGGGCCGTTATTTGTAGTGAAGTGAGGGCATGACACATAATGCTGGACTGAAGGAAGGCAATCAGATGGTGGTAGTAAGGACGGTGGTGATAATGTTTGCAGCTGTTGGTGTATTGGGGATGGGAGGAATGGTTCACGTGAAGCGCTCTTGGATAAGCTGTTCTCTAAGAGCTCTGGCAGCCTGGTGAACTGGGCAGTGAAACTTCTCTGATGGAAAATTCAGCCTATACTGTCTACTTCAATGGTAGTTAGTACTAAAAGCCTATACTCCATGGTCTGTATATTTCTGTGGGACTGCGGCGTGCAAATATTTCTAATCTCTCATACAGAATTAACAGCTTTCAGCCAGGGCCATTGTGTAAGTATTAAAATCTGTTTAGAGAAGGTGTACAGACATAATTATGTTTTTACATGAAGCGTGACATCTGTCTGTTGTGCAGCATTAATGCAGCTTTCAGATAGTTGCAATGTTTAATTACTAGTATTCAAAAAATTGCTATATTTAAATAATCACCTAAAAGAATAATGATAATTATATGTATTGATCAATATTAAGAAAGTCCTAGAATTCACTGGAATTTAATAGTCTTGCTACTGAGCAATGCAGTCTGATTGAATTGTATCTTTCTGTTTTCTTGTAGGTCCAGGGATGAATTCACATGAGTTACTGGGAAAGCAGCAAGGGTGTCCAACCAGTGCAAAGCAGCAATCAACAACACAACCAATGTGGAGTAACAACAACAACAAGAGCAACTAGTATTTATGTAGCACCTTTAACATAATAAAATGTCCCAAGGCACTTCACAAGAGTGTTATAAAACAAAATTTGACACCAAGCCACATAAGATTGCTTTTGTTGGGATCGACAGAAATCAACAGGCTGAGGCTTACTTTTGGTAAAGGACAAAACGTGTCCTGCTTTTATCACATCTCCACATGGACTGCAAAACCTCAGCCCCGTGCAGGGTTACAAGCAGGGGCTGATGAGTCATCACGTAACCCGACACTCTTAAAGGGCCCGACACTCTTAAAGGGGCCCTGCACCAATAACCCAACCCAGCACGTACACACCACAGCATTGCTATACAAAGTGAATTGTGTTAGGTACATATAACAGCATTGGGTACTCATTGTGTTATTGTCCCTTTGTGGCCTCCGCCACATACGTCCCCCCAGAATTCACAAGTACTGGCAATGTCAGGCGTCGGGGGGGCCGGATCAATCAGTTGGAACGGCTCCTCGATTCCGGGGTGGAGACTGGGGGGTTCGTCGGGGGGACCTCGGGCGCTCGGTGGTGAATGGAGGGCGTGGAAACGGAGGTCGGCCCCGTCTCGGGGGCTGTGCCAACTCAACGGGTCGGTCCAGATCCAGGTAGGCTGGCTTGAGGCGGTCGACGGAAATGCAGTCCGGCTTGCTGCCGACATCTACGATGAAGGTCTTGTCCCCGGTTTCCAAGACGTGGAATGGCCCATCGTAGGGTGGCTGCAGAGGTCCCCGGTGGGCGTCGTGGTGGACGAAAACGTACTCCACCGCACGAAGGTCGAGTGGAACGTGGGACTGCAGGAGGCCGTGCTGCGACGTGGGCACCGGAGCGAAAACCTTGGCGTTGTCTAGAAGGTCGGACCACTGACGGGCTGCGGACCAAGGCTCCATTGCGTTGGGGATGAAATCCCCGGGAACCCGCAGCGGCTGTCCATAGACGAGCTTGGCGGACGAGGATTGGAGGTCCTCCTTGGGAGCGGTCCTGAGTCCCAGCATGACCCATGGAAGTCTGTCGATCCAGCCATTGTCCTGGAGGCTGGCTCGGAGCACAGCCTTCATGGAGCGATGGAACCGTTCGCACAACCCGTTGGCCTGAGGGTGGTAAGCTGTGCTGCGGTGGAGTTTCAACTCGAGGCCTTGGGCGACGGCGTCCCAGAGCTCTGACGTGAACTGGGGCTCCCGGTCAGTGGAAATGTCAGATGGGGCACCGAACCGGGCGACCCAAGAGCTGATGAACGCCCGAGCTACATCGGCGGCCGTCGTCGAAGACAGCGGGACGGCTTCCGGCCATCGGGTGGTTCTGTCGACCATTGTGAGGAGGTGGGTGAACCCGCGGGAGGGTGGCAGGGGCCCTACCAAGTCCACGTTAACGTGGTCGAACCGCCTCTCAGGTACTGCGAAAGGCGCCAATGGGGCCTTGGTATGGCGATGTACCTTGGAGCGTTGGCATACCACGCAGGTGCTGGCCCAGTCACGCACGTCTTTCCTGAGCCCGTGCCAGACGAACTTGGCCGCCACCAGTTTCTGTGACGGCTTCCTGCCTGGGTGGGAAAGATTATGGATGGCGTCGAATACTTGCCGTCTCCACCCTTTGGGCACGACGGGACGTGGTTGCCCAATGGAGACGTCGCACAGGAGTGTGGTGCCGGCAGCGTCGAATGCGACGTCTGTGAGTTGAAGGCCCGTGGCCGCCGTTCTGTAGGCCTGGACGTCCGGGTCGGAGGCCTTGTCGGCCGCCATGCGGGTGTAGTCGACTCCGAGGTGTACGGCGCTGGCGACGGCTTGGGAGAGGCAGTCGGCGACGGGGTTGTCTTTCCCAGCCACATGCTGGATGTCCGTCGTAAATTCCGAAATGAAGGCCAAGTTGCGTTGCTGACGGGCCGACCACGGCTCGGAGGCTTTGGCCATGGCAAAGGTCAACGGTTTGTGGTCCACGAACACTGTGAACGGGCGGGCCTCCAACAGGAAACGGAAGTGTCGGACAGCGAGGTAGAGGCCGAGGAGCTCGCGATCAAATGTGCTCACTGGGGCGGAGCTGCCTGCTGAAGAAGGCGAGCGGCTGCCAGGCGCCATTGACCCACTGTTCTTGGAGGGCGCCGACCGCGTAATCCGAGGCATCGGTGGTGAGAGCGATCGGCGCATCGGGCAACGGGTGCGCCAGCATGGTCGCGTTGGCCAGGGCCCTCTTCGTGTCTGTGAAAGCAGCGGCCATCTCATCAGACCAGTTGACGGTGAGTTTGTCGGGCTTGCCTTTGGGGGCCTCGTAAAGGGGCCGCATAAGCTGGGCTGCTCGGGGGAAAAAACGATGGTAAAAGTTCACCATGCCCAAAAACTCCTGTAGGGCCTTAACGGTGAGGGGCTGCGGGAAGTCCATCACGGCCTCCACTTTCGATGGGAGTGGCACCGCCCCATCCTTCGTGATGTGGTGCCCGAGAAAGTCGATCGAGGACAGCCCGAACTGGCACTTGGCCGGGTTGACGATTAGGCCGTGTTGGCTGAGTCGTTCGAAAAGAGTCCGGAGGTGGGACACATGTTCCGTCCTGGAGGCGCTGGCGATGAGGATGTCATCCAGGTATACGAACAGAAACGTCAGGTCCCGTAACACGGTGTCCATGAGGCGTTGAAAAGCCTGTGCGGCGTTTTTGAGGCCAAATGGCATGCGGAGAAATTTGAATAGCCCGAACGGGGTGATCACCGCGGTTTTCGGAACGTCCTGCGGCCGGACGGGGACCTGGTGATAACCTCGGACGAGGTCCACTTTCGAGAATACCACTTTCCCGGCCAGGCGGGCGGAGAAATCCTGGATGTGTGGGATAGGATAGTGGTCGGGGGTCGTCGCGTCGTTGAGGCGCCGGTAGTCTCCACACAGGCACCTTGTTTTGGGGCGATGTGGAGGGGCGAAGCCCATGGACTGTTCGACCGGCGGCTTTGGCGATGGCGATCTTCCCTGGGTCGAGGCGCCGAGCACGGCCGTAGACGGGCGGACCAGTGGTCGAAATGTGGTGTTCTACCCCGTGTTTGGTGGCGGCGGACGAGAACGTGAGTCTCGTAAGGTCCGGGAACTGGCTGAGGAGACAGGAAAACTCATCGGAGGCCGCGAGTGCGCTGGACAACAGCATCGTGCTGGACCTACTGAGGGAACACGGGAGCGAGCTGAAGGTTTCAGCGTTGATGAGACGTCGGTTCTTGACATCCACCAAAAGGCCATTGGCGCAGAGGAAGTCAGCGCCGAGGAGGGGGGTGGACACTTTTGCTGTGACAAAGTCCCAGGTGAACCGTTGCCCGCCCAAAAAAAGCACCACGTTCCCTGTCCCGAAGGTACGGATGGAACTGCCGTTGGCGGCTTCGAGGACGGGGCCGTGGTTCCCCCCTTGGATGTCTATGGATGACGCGGGCAGGATGCTCACCTGGGCGCCCGTGCCGCAAAGGAAACGGTGCCCGGAGTCGGAGTCAGCAACAAACAACAAGCTGCCTGAACGGCCGACAGCCATAGCAACCGACGAGTGGTCTTTAGTTTGCTTCGACGCGGGAAAACTGCATGGGGGTCGGCACCTCCAGGCATTGGGGCCGAACTGCGCATGGTAGAAGCAGAGGCCTGAGGGTTGCCGCAGTTGGGCTGTATCAGTAGGGGTAGAGCTTCGCGTGGCCGTGCAGTACTGTTGCCCGGCAGAAAAAAATTGGTCGGCCTCCTTGGCCAGGTCGCGGAAATCGGTAATAGAAGAGTTGGCTAGCGCCGACTGTACCTGACCTGGTAGCTGCTGGAGGAACAGTTCCTTGAAGAGGAAACACGGCGTGTGTGTGACCAGAAGGGCCAACATGTGGTCCATCAGCTCCGAGAGCTTGGAGTCGCCAAGCCCGGGCAGGGAGAGGAGCCAGCGAGCGCGTTCGGCTTCGGTGAGGCCGAAAGTCCGTAGAAGGTGCGCCTTAAGCGTGTCGTATTTGCTGTGCTCCGGGGGGTTTTCGAGCAGGTTCATGACTCTGGCTGCGGTGGAGCTGCCGAGAGCAGAGATGACATAGTAGTACCTCGTGTCGTCCGTGGTGATGTTCTGGATTGCAAATTGAGCTTCGGCCTGGGCGAACCAAGCGGCAGCCTGTTGTTCCCAAAACTCGGGTAGTTGGATGGAAACGGCGTTCGTCGCCATTTCAGAAG
Organism: Somniosus microcephalus; assembly: GCF_052327205.1. Taxonomy (NCBI): domain Eukaryota; kingdom Metazoa; phylum Chordata; class Chondrichthyes; order Squaliformes; family Somniosidae; genus Somniosus; species Somniosus microcephalus. The sequence goes on from NC_140987.1 coordinate 265,197,056, forward strand.
AGGCCTTTGGAATCGTCCAAAGGAGCAGTGGGGTCACCAATGTTAGGATCGACAGAACTCAACAGGCTGAGACTTACTTTTGGTAAAGGACAAAACGTGTCCTGCTTTTATCACATCTCCACATGGACTGCAAAACCTCAGCCCCGTGCAGGGGTACAAGCAGGGGCTGATGAGTCATCACGTGACCCGACACTCTTAAAGGGCCCGACACTCTTAAAGGGGCCCTGCACCAATAACCCAACCCAGCATGTACATACCACAGCATTGCTATACAAAGTGAATTGTGTTAGGTACATATAACAGCATTGGGTACACATCGTGTTATTGTCCCTTTGTGGCCTCCGCCACAGTTTCATATTTTCTCAAGCACCTAAATTGACACCAATCAGGAAAAAGGAAAATGCCTTTTAATCCAGCCGTAAGTGAGCAAAAATGGCCCAATGAAAATGTTCAGAATCTCCAATTTGACTTCTGATGTCAACCCCTAACCCGCCCTTCCCAACCCCACCCAATTCAACTCCAAATGAGAACTCACACACTCAAATACATGAACTCACAGTTGGCAAATAATAATTCACTACAATAAATGAACTTGTGGCGTAACTACTTTGCAATTCCCCAAAGGTGTGAATTCCAGAATCTCGATCCAGCCCCCACATCTCCATTTTGCAATCTGGATGATCCTCTATGCTGTCTGCTCTCGTTGCCAGCACAAGAACTTTCGTACCACATGCCTCAGTCTATATTTATCCCTATAATCTTCAATAAGATATTTCTGAGCCATTTTTGAAGGAGTTGATCGAGATAGTGTCAACTGCTTTTACCAGAAGTTTGTACCACATATCCAATACTGACAAAATGGCACATGCCAAAAAAATCTTTCGTTTCATGTAAGGCTTTTCAATTTTAAACCTCTGGTCCCTAGTTCTGCACTCAAGGGCGAAGTTAAATAGCTGCCTTATATTCATCACCTCTGCCTATCACCATTTTGAATAATGTTTCCTCTTGACCTTCTTTTCTTTGACGGAAATAGTTCTCTTAATCTTTTCTCAAAATTTAGAGCCCTAAGTCTAAGGATTATCCTTGTCATTCTTTTCTGAACTTTTAATGTAATTTTGAAGGTACGTTTGCCACAATTACACACACTATTCTAAAAGCTGCCTTACCAGCAACCAATACAAGGTTAGAATAATTTGTTTGACTTGTAGCATAATGCCCTTGAGATGCATCGTAGTATTTGATTAGATTTGTTGATTTGAGCTCCAGATTGACTAAGCTTTCAACAAATCACCAGTTATCATGCCCAAATCCCTTTCCTTTTTGAAGTTGCTTAATTGGTTCCGATCTCTTTGAATGTTGTTTACTTCTCTTATACTCGTCATCTGACCCCCTCCAGGTGAAAGACACTTTAAAATCCTGAAGAACTTGTTGGGTGGGGAAGCCTCCGAGCCACATAAGGAGATATTAGGGCAGAACTAAGAGGTAGATTTTAAGGAGCATCTTAAAGGAGGAAAGGTGGAGAGGTGGCGAGGTTTAGGGAGGGAATTCCAGAGCTTAGGGCCCAGGCAGCTGAAGGCACGGCCACCAATGGTGGAGCGATGAAAACCGGGGATGCGCAAGAGGCCAGAATTAGAGGAGCACAGAGATCTCGGAGGGTTGTAGGGCTGGACAGAGATAAGGAGAGGCGAGGCCGTGGAGAGATTTGAAAACAAGGATGAGAATTTTAAACTCGAGGCGTTGCTTAACTGGGAGCCAATGTAGGTCAGCGAGCACAGGGGTGATGGGTGAACGGGACTTGGTGCGAGTTAGGACATGGGCAGCAGCAACAATCAACAGCCCAACCAATGCAAAGTAGCAAATAACTAAACCAATAGGAGATTGAACTACATAGCCAGAACAGTAGCTATAAGTCAGAGAAAGTCACAATAAAACTGCATAGAGTGCTGGTCAGATTGTACCTTGAATACTGCATCCAGTTCTAGCTGTAAAGACACTAGAGAAACATTTAAGCTCTGGAGGCAGTGCAGAGAAGAGCCATGAGGTTGATCCCCACTGTCAGGGGAATGATCTATGAGAAAAGATTGGAGACACTTGGGCTTTCATGCTGGATAGGAAGTATCTGAGAAGACATCTTATAGAAGTATATAAGATTGTTAAGTGTATAGAAAAATTTGACATAGAAGATTACTTAAAATTAAACTGCAGGAGTAGGACAAGGAGATGCAGGTTCAAACTATAGAAGAGCACGTTTAGGACTGATATCAGGAAATTATTCTTCCCACAAAGAATGATCTTTAACAGTTCTCAAAAATGATTTCCTTAAACAGATATTCCAGGTTGTGTTTGACCAAATATGCTGGGCAGGGAAGATTGTGATGGTTACCATTGCTGCAATAAGCCAATCAGTGTACTTGGGTGAAGATCGAACTAGGACAAACAATCCAGAACTACATATCACATTTTAATGCAGTAACCACTGGGAATATGAAAAATCAGGAAAAAATGCTTTGTGCAGAATTACATCTGTGTGCATACGTGTTCAATTTGTTTCAATGCGAGAAATAGTCTATTTACATGGATGGGGAGCTAAGATTTTGGTGCAAAACATAAAAAAACGATCATAATTCACCAAGGAAAATTAGAACATGTTTACAAAGACACATCATCACTCGTCATTTGACAATTGCTTATACTGAACATAGGGAACTAAAAATTACACTTGTGCAAAGCCCTGGTGCCTGTCTTGTGTGTTCACTTACCTGTTCTAGTCCTCCTATGTGGTGGCTCCCCAGCCTCTACAGCAAGGGAGGCGGAAACTGCTGAACTTCCATTGAGGACTCCTGCGTTGGCGGTAGTGGGTGACCTCAAGTATCTATGGCTGTGATGGGCTCAGCTGCAGACTGCAGTATCTCCCCTGTTGATATCGTGGGATCAGAGTACTTTGAATAAGTTGGCTGAGCTCCAGTAGCAATTCCTCTGGCCCCTTAAGGTGGGAAAATAGCTGCGACACTGACTGCACCAGCAGAAGAAATAGAAACTATTTTCATTTTCTTTATTTTCAAATCTTCCACTTTTGCCCAGTGCAATTGATTGCTTTTGATATCAATGGTGCTAGGCAAAGCAGCTCTTTAAGTTTTAAATGGCCCCTTGCTGCACATTTCAACCAGGGATTGCAGGAGCACATGGCATTCCTTGAACCCAATGTTACGAAGGGACAAATTATGCAAATACACCATATGATGTATTCTAGTCATTTGCATCTAATTATAATATCCCCACCCACCATTTTCCTGTTGAATTGAATTTGTGTACCATGATTATAGTAACAGAACACAACTGGCCAATCACAATTCACCTTAAATAAAGAACATAAGAAATGGGAGCAGGAGTACACCGTTCAGCCTTTTGAGCCTGCTCCGCTATTAAATAAGATCATAGCTGATCTTCTGCCTCAACTCCACCTTCCCAGACTATCCCCATATCCCTTGATTGCCTTAATATCCAAAAATCTATTGATCTCTGACTTGAATACACTCAAGAATTGAGCATCCACAGCCCTCTGGGGTAGAGAATTCCAAAGATTCACAACCCTTTGAGTGAAGAAATTTCTCCTCATCTCAGTCCTAAATGGCTGATCCCTTATACTGAGACTGTGAACTCTAGTTCTAGACAGCCCAGCCAGGGGAAACATACTTCCAGCATCGACCCTGTCAAACCCTGTAAGAATTTTATGGCCTAGAAATTGGGTATAGCCCCGCTTGAGGCGTTAGAACTGGCGCTGCGCAAAGTTTATAGCCAGACGAAACTTATCGCTGCCTGGCGAGATATTGGGTTGCATCGCCCCCAAAGGGGATTGAGGCGCGAACTCAGACATTGCATGGGGCTCCGAAGGCGCAAAAGTTCAGGCGCTACCCAATATCGGCGCGGACGGGCGCAGCGCAGGTGATCTCAATTACCGGAAACCACGAGACTTCCAGGCGCCGGCCGGCTCTTAAAGGGGTGGGTCAGTCAGCCTGAGCTGCCACACTCAATGCCCTGTAGGCCTCAGAATCGGCGCTCACCCTTCTCTGGCGCAAGAAACTTGGTGAGGATGGAGAAGGTGAGACAGAGAGCAGAGCGCTTCAGCACTGAGGCTCTGGACCAGTTGGTGTCTGCAGTTGAGCGCCGTCGAGATGTTCTGTATCCTGACAATGGCAAGAGGCCGAATCAAAAGGCTTACCGGCGATCTTGGAGGGAGGTTTCTCTGAGGGTCAACTCCAGCAGCATGGCGACCAGGACCCCTGTTCAGTGCAGGAAGAAATTCAACGACCTCACTCGGGTCGTTAGGGTGAGTGCTGGTTATGCAAACTTCTGATTCCCTTCATCTGCACCTGACTTCGAGCACCCTGTTGCCATGATGCCCCAATGGCCATCTGTCAGCAAGCACCCATGGCCCTTTCTGGGCACACACATGGACATTTCACTCAAGGCCACATGTAAGGGCTCTTGCACCATGGGGGGCATGCGATGATCTCTCAAGGCCTCATGTAAGGGCTCTTGCACCATGGGGGGCATGCGATGATCTCTCAAGGCCTCATGTAAGGGCTCTTGCACCATGGAGGGCATGCGATGATCTCTCAAGGCCTCATGTAAGGGCTCTTGCACCATGGGGGGCATGCGATAATCTCTCAAGGCCTCATGTAAGGGCTCTTGCACCATGGGGGGCATGAGATGATCTCTCAAGGCATCATGTTACAGAACTTCCCCTTCATTCCCCTGCAGTCCAAGCTGGCGGCGAGGCGAAAGGACCAGACTCGAACCGATGGCGGGCCTCCACAAGTCATCACTCTGACGGATCTCGAGGAGGGAGTGCACCAGATTCTTGGAGGACGTCTGTCTGGTCCTGTTACCACTGCAGCTGCCGACCCCATTTCCGACAGCGAGGGTAAGGCTCTCTCCATTTTCAACTGTTTCCTTCCACTTGGTCCCCCCGCCAGCATGCTTCCTCAGTGTGCAGCCATGTCAGAGCCTTGCCGCAATCTTCCATGCCTTTCCGCCAACCTGTCCTTTTGCTAAAGCCACTCTTCCACCTCCCTGCTTTCAGATGATGCATCACCAACTCGGGCTCAACGCCCTGAAGCTGCCAGTGCCAGTGCCTCCGGAGGCGAGGATCAGGAGGAAGCCGGATCATCCGTTCCAATCTCAGGGGAGCACACACATCTACAGACTGGGGATAGTAGTTCCCTGGAGGGGAGGGTGGTGGGCTCTGAGGATCAGCCAGTTGCTGGAACAAGCGGCATGCAGCAACGCAAGGCAAGTTCGGCCACCGTCTCCCCGGAGGGCAAGGCAGGTAGTGATGACTGCTGCACAGAGTGCAGAGGAGGTGCGTTGCCTGGCTGAAATGAGCACCCAGGCCCGGCTCAGGCACACTGAGCTGATGGCTGCAGTGGGGAGGATGCCTCAGTCAATAGATACACTGGCAAAGAGTGTGTTGGACTTCGGGGCAACAATGGAGAGGACTCTCCAGGGCTTCGGGGCAACAATGGAGAGGACTGTCCAGGGCTTCGGGCCAACAACGGAGAGGACCCTCGAGGGCTTCGGGGCAACAATGGAGAGGACTGTCCAGGGCTTCGGGCCAACAATGGAGAGGACTGTCCAGGGCTTTGAGGCCGCTATGAAAAGGACTGTTCAGGGCTTCGGACAATCCCTGGAAAGGTCTGTCCAGAGCTTGTCCGAGGCAGTGGAGCGGTCGGCACCGGCCTTGTCCGAAGCAATGGAAAGAACTGTCCAGGGCTTCTCCGAAGCACTGGCACCTGGCTCACAGGTCCTCACTGCTGCCACGCAGTCAGTTGCTGGCCTCGTCCACACCCAGATTGAGGCAACGCGAACTCTCACTGCAGCCACCCTATCTGCATCAGCTAGGATCACCCCGGGCCCTTCCAGTCCCATACAAGGCCAGGAATCAGTGGAGCATGCGATTGTGGCGGATGAGCCGAGCCAGTCCCCTCAGAGAGCCAGTGTGCCGTCCGACCATGGTGCAGGTGTCCTCTCTCGGCAGTTGACCATTGCACATGCCAGCGCTGGTACGTCTGCAGTGCAGCTGCCACCACCTGCAGGGCACACTGTTTCCAGCCATGCTCAGATCAAGCATTCTGCGTCCGCACCCTCCAAGCCCAGGGGTCGGCCAGGCCATCCCTCAGGGGCTTCTGCGCTTCCACACAGTCAGCAGGCGTCCCCCAGCCTTCACCCCGCCACTGGGGTTCAATTACGTAGGAGCAACAGGGAGGGAAGGGGCCGTCCGCGAAAGAGAAGTCGTTCTCCATCAAGGGGCCAGCAGTAGAGGGAGGTGCTGAGACATTTCCTTGGCCAAATTCAAGGACACCCTCACCTGTTGTAATTGTTGGAAATGGTTTGTTTAGTTTTGTGGCTTTGCCGAAGATTTAACTGTTATTTTGTTAGTTATGGTTTCTGTTGACGTGACGTTGTTTTGCTGTAATGAAAGACTTTTGTGACAATAAAGAGAAGTTTTAATGTGCTATGGTGCACGTGACTAATTACAGTGATGCTGGCCTTCAGAGGCTTTCAAACATCCAAAGTGCGCAGGAGTAAAAACACTCATCATTCCGCCAGAGGGGCCTCGAAACTTAAGAAAAGACATACTTGCTCTCGAGTCAGTACAAAGAAGGTTCACTCGGTTAATCCCGGGGATGAAGGGATGGACATATGAGGAGAGGTTGAGTAGATTGGGACTCTACTCATTGGAGTTCAGAAGAATGAGAGGCGATCTTATTGAAACATGTAAGATTGTGAAGGGGTTGGATCGGGTGGATGCGGGGAGGATGTTCCCGATGATGGGTGAAACTAGAACTAGGGGGCATAGTTTTAGAATAAGGGGCTGCTCTTTCAAAACTGAGATGAGGAGGAACTACTTCACTCAGAGGGTGGTAGGTCCATGGAATATGCTGCCCCAAAAAGCTGTCAAAGCTACATCATTACATAAATTTAAAACAGAAATAGACAGTTTCCTAGAAGAAAAGGGAATTAAGGGTTACGGGGAGCGGGCAGGAATTTGGACATGAGCCTAGGTTCGGATCGGTCATGGCCCTGTGGGTAGCGGAGCGGGCCCAGGGGCCGTGTAGCCTGATCCTGCTCCTGTTTCGTGTGTCTAATTCTGTTAGATTCAGGAGATAGTCCTGTCATAGTGGATTGGCGGTTAGGATCAGATCAGCCATGATCTTATTGAATGGCGGAGCAGGCTCGAGGGGCCGATTGGCCTACTCCTGCTCCTATTTCTTATGTTCTTTTGTTCTTATGAAACGAGTCCTCATGAGCCTCTGACGGATGGCCCTTTCACTTTCAGGAGCCCTTCCATCTTCCTCCTCCTCCACCTCCTCCTCCTCCTCCTCGTCCGCATGCTCCTCCTCCTCCTCCTCCTCCGCCTGCTCTTCCTCCTCCTCCTCCTCCTCCTCGACTGCCTGCTCTGCTGGTCGTTGAGGGACAGCTGGAATTGGCTGGGTGCGTCGAATCGCCAAGTTGTGGAGCATGCAGCAGACGACGACGATGTGACCCACTTGCTCCGGCGAGTACTGCAGGGCTCCCCCCGAATGGTCAAGACATCGGAAACGCTTTTTGAGCACACCAATAGTGTGCTCTACAATGTTCCTGGTCGCCTGATGGCTGCTGTTGAACAGCTCTTCTGCTGGGGTGGCGGACACACGGAGTGGTGTCATCAGCCATGGGCAGAGAGGATAGCCCTTGTCCCCAATAAGCCAGCCTCGTGGTCGAGCCAGCCCCTCAAAAAGGTCACAAACTGAGGTCTACTGCAGGATAAAGGCATCGTGGCTGCTCCCTGGGAATTGGGCGTTGACTGCCATGATGATTTGGCGGTGGTCACAGACCAGCTGCACGTTGAGGGAGTGGAACCCCTTGTGGCTGCGGAAGTCCTCAGGATTCTGGAATGGCGCCCTCAAAGCCACGTGTGTACAGTCAATCGCCCCCTGCACCATGGGGAAGTCCGCAATAGCAGCGAAGCCTTGCGCGCACTCCGTCTGCTTCTCCAGGGTCAGAGGGAAGGTGATGAATTGACGCCTTCGCCTATAAAGGGCAGTTGTAACTTGCCGGATGCAACAGTGGACTGCAACCTGAGAGATATTCGCAATGTCCCCAATGGCTGACTGAAAGGATCCGTTGCCATAAAAATTGCAGGCAACAGTCAGTTTAACGGCCACCGACAGAGAGGTCCTGCACCGTAGACGCGGCTGCAGATCCTCAGCAAGCAGGTGGCACAGCTCAGTAACAACGTCCCTCCCGATTCGGAGCCTTCGCACACACTGCTCCTCCGACATGTCAAGGTATGACACCTGCTGCCTAAAGACCCTCGCAGCATACCCTCGGATTGGCCGACCTCCATTGCCCCTTCTCCTTCTGGCCAATCCCGGCCCTCTCTCCCGCCGTCTCTCTGCCCCTTCATAGTGTTCGGCCATGAGGCGGTCGCCCTCCAAAGCATCTCCCATTCCGATGCCAGTTGGTCAAAAGGCTGTTAGGTCTAGTGCTCCAACTGCTCCGGACAGGTTTGAAGGTCCCAAGTACTCTAATGCTAAATTCCAAAAAATCTGCTCCACAGTAGCTCACCAACTCTCTCCACCAACGATCGCAATGAACAGGCCAAGTGACTGAAGCTTCTATACTAGAGCTGTCCCCTTTAAATAGCGCCCCCCGACTCCGAGAAGGGCCTGCTAACGCTCCTTCGAACTGTCACTAATAGCGCTAGGCGTAAAGGCTCCGGGCGCCACCCAATATCCGCTCAGGCGCCCCTAAAAGGCGTTGCACACTGAAATGACATCATGATCTGCTTGCGCTCGCGGGCGCGCGCAAACACTTAGCGCAGGCGTTAAATGTATAGTCAATATGGGAGTTGTCGCTATCTTCATTGCGCCCGCCCCAACATTGGGTAACGCCCCAATTCTCGGTCTCTTTAGGCGCTAACCGCTGGCGCAAACAACCGAATTTCTAGGCCTATATGTTTTAATGAGATCACCTCTCATTCTTCTAAATTCTGGGGAATATAGGCCTATTCTCCTTTATCTCTCCTCATAGGACAATCCCTCCATCCCAGGAATCAGACTGGTGTACCCTCATTGCACTCCCTCTAAAGTAAGTATATTCTTCCTTAGGTAAGGAGACCAAAACTGTACACAGTACTCGAGGTGTGGTCTCACCAGGGCCCTATATAATTGCAGTAAGACTTCTTTACTCTTATACTCAAATCCTCTTGCAATAAAGGCCAACATACTATTTGCTTTCCTAATTGCTTGCTGTACCTGCATGTTAGCTTTCAGTGATTCGTGTACAAGGACACCCAGGTCCCTCTGAACACCAACATTTTCCAATCTCTCACCATTTAAAAAATATTCTGCTTTCCTATTTTTCTTACCAAAGTGGATAACTTCACATTTCTCCGCATTATATTCCATCTGCCATGTTCTTGCCCATTCACTTAACCCTTTGCAGCCTCTCTGAATCATAGAATCATAGAATGGTTCCAGCACAAAAGGAGGCCATTTGGTCCGTTGAGCTTGTGCCGGCTCTCTGCAAGAGCACTTCAGCTAGTCCCACTCCCCCGCCTTTTACCCTTAGCCCTGTAATTTTTTTCCCTTCAGACACTTATCTAATTCCCTTTTGAAAGCCACAGTTGAATCAGCCTCCACGATCCTTTCAGGCAGTGCATTCCAGATCATAACCACTCACCACATAAAAGAGTTTTTCCTCATGTCGCCTTTGGTTCTTCTGCCAATCACCTTAAATCTGTGTCCTCTGGTTCTCGACCCTTCCGCCAGTGGGAACAGTTTCTCTCTATCTACTCTGTCCAGACCCCTCATGATTTTGACCATCTCTATCAAATCTCCTCTGAACCTACTCTGCTCTAAGGAGAACAACCCCAGCTTCTCCAGTCTATCCATGTAACTGAAGTTCCTTATCCCTGGAAACATTCTTGTAAATCTTTTCTGCACCGTCTCTAAGGCCTTCACATCCTTCCTAAAGTGCAGCGCCCAGAAATGGACACAATACTCCAGTTGAGGCCAAACCAGTGTTTTATAAAGGTTCATCATAACTTCCTTGCTTTTGTACTCTATGGGCAGGATTTTAACTCAGGTGTGGGATGGTGTTGTGTTATCCACATTTTGTGTTATCCACCCGAATCTAAATGGCCGTGGGAGATTGATGCAATTTTAACTTAATTGTTCAATTGATTTCCAACGTGTGGGAATCCTTGGCAAATGGGTTTTTCATGACTGAAAGTCGCCTCTGATGACGTCATCATTGCTGCTGCATTTAAGATCAACAGCAAGCCTTGCTTCTTCTGCAGGCTTCCAAGCTTTCTCCACTTGGTGTAAGAGGGACCTGCAGGAAAGATGACAAGTGGGAGGCCCAGATCAGCTCCTCATTTCGACAAGGTGGCCTTGCAGGCATTGGTGGATGGGGCTAGGGCCAACAGGGAGGTGCTCATCCCTTCCTCAGGGAGGAAGAGGCCTCCCAAGCAGACTAAGGCAGTGTGGATGCAGATAGCTGAGGAGGCCAACTCCTTGGGAGTCACACGGCGAACCTGGATTCAGTGCCGGAAAGGATTTCATGACCTTCAGCGTACTGGAAAAGTGAGTATGAATTTCCCATCACCCTCAATCTGACCCCCATTGCCTTTCCTCACCAGCACTCAGCTTTAGCAATCTCTTCCTCCACATCCCACTTGACACTGACATCCGTGCACCCTTACCTCTCTCTCTATGCTCACATTCACGTAACTATTCGACTATACAGCCCTCACACTCCCTATCACTCTGATGCTATGAAAACAACTGACAACACACAGGGAGGGCCCTTGGTCTTGCCACCTCACTCCATCTTTGTCTCCTTCTAAGTATCTATGCTATGCAATCTCCACACTCACTCCTTCATTCTCACTCAACCTCCACTTGTCTCCCTCATTGCAGGAAAAGAGAGCTCACAGCAAAAGAGAGCGAGTGAGGACAGGTGGAGGGACAGCCTCAATAGTCCACCTTACACCCTGGGAGGAGGCTGTTCTCGAAATAGTGGGACTGGAGGATGATGCGCATGTGGGGGACAGACAGACGGGTGTAACACAGTAAGCTGGTGACAGAAAAGTTTCCCATCTCTTTCTTTGACATTACATGAGTTGCTGATAATGATTTTAAAGCTGTAACAGATGGACTAATGAGCATCTGCAAAAAGCTATGTGCATGTAGCCTTTGCATCACATCTCTGATTCTATCCTTTACTCCCCCACAGGACTAGCACAAGCATCCGTCCCCCCTAGCCAGGAAGAAGAGGTTGAGCAGCCAGACTCCTCAGAGGAAGCTGCAACCTCTGAGGGCACAGCGTCAGCAGAATTCAGAGCACCCAGCACCAGCGCAGACACTCACACCTCGGTGGGACTTTCGGGACATAGAGTAGTGTTGTCACCTGGTGTATCACAGCTCACAAGTGAGTATCAGCAGATTGTGGAGACAGGGACAGCAGTGGAGAGTCCTAGTCGGAGGGCGCAGGACTTTGCCAGCTCGGCTCAGCAGCATGTCCGCCCTCTGCCTCTGGGCCCATCCATAAGATCAGAGGTGATGGAACTCCAGGCACAGATGCAGGAGTCTCTGGCAGGTTTTGTCTCTAGGGACGCTGCGACTGTGGAGCGAATGGAGGAGTCCATATCGAACATGAGCAGAGCCTTTGTGGAGTCATTGGCGCATGAACGCATCACCACGGAAAGGATGGCAATCTCCGTGGAAAGGATGGCTGCCGTGGAGGTGAGGGTGGCTACGGTAGAGGAGAGGATGGCTATGGCCATGGAGGAGCTTAGTCGCCCGGGTATGGAAAACATGGTCATTGTTCAGAATAGAATGACATCTCTTGAGGAGCGATGGGCATCTATTGAACAGAGAAACCAGACCTTCATGGAAGTCCTTCTGAGTAGGACTGCCATTGCAGATACGGGTCCCCATGGCCCCCCTGATGTGCAGCAAAGTGCACTCCAGCCACTTGCAGGCACTGAGGGGGACCTGACCCATGAGAGGGAGATTGGTGGCAGACTTCAAGGAAGTGGGGGCTCCTCTCCAAGCGCTCACACTTCCATGCCACTGCAGAGCCCTCGGTCAGAGCCCCACCAGAGTCCACACCCAAGTGAGATAGGCATCTCAACCCCTGCACAGCCGCAGGAGCAGCAGACTGTTGACGAGCTCTCACAGGCTCGCCACCCCAGAGGATGTCCGCCAAAGGTGTCGAGACAGGAGCAGCAGCAAAGTGATCAAGGGGCCTCCACATCTGCTGAAGCCACAGGGGAGGCACAACGTAGGAGCACGCGTAAGAGGAAAATTCTGCACAAATAGTCACAAGGGTAGTCACTTGGGTGGCATTTTGTGTTTAGTGTAAAAATGCCATCACAACGTAATTGTACATAACAATTCTGATGGCAAATGTTGCAGTTGTGGCGTCTGTCATTTTGCTATTGGGACTTACTCATTGAGGCCTTAGGAATACTTGCAACTGTCAGTATGGTGGTCGGAGTGCTAGGAATCCTTTGGTTCTTGGCCACTGCCAATGCTGTGGTAAGGAGCTGCGAGGCAAAAGTGTTTGATTGACTAGGCTAAGCAAATCTGGCCAGGATGAGTGCGTTCCTTGCATCCCGGGCAGCAATGTTCTGGCTTAATGCTGCCGCTGGTTGATGGGCCTCTGCAGGATTATTATTATTATTATTATTATTATTATTATTATTATTATTATTATTATTATTCTCCTTCTCCTCCTCCCTCCTCCCTCCTCCCTCCCAACTTGGTCCTCAGGAATCTGCAAGCCACGATGCTGTGCCATGTTGTGAAGTGCACAGCAAACCATGACAATTCTGGAGACCCTGGCTGCTGAATACTGCAGGGCTCCACCTGATCTATCCAGGCATCCGAAGCGCATCTTCAGCATTGCTCGATTATGGCTCTGTTTGACATGTGGCTGGAGCTGTAGCTCTCCTCAGCTTCGTTGGATGGTCTCCTCAACGGTGTCATTAGCCACGTCCTCAGGGGATAGCCCTTGTCTCCAAGTAGCCATCTGTTAAGTTGGTCTGGCAGACTGAATAGCGGAGGCACACTAGACTGGCGCAGTATGAAGGAGTCATGGCAACTGCCAGGGTACTTGGCACAAATATGCAACATTTCCTTCTTGTAGTCACACACAGCTGAACGTTAAGGTAGTTGAAGCCCTTGTGTTTGACAAAAATACCTGGATTGTGATGGAGTGCCTTAAGGGCCACATGTGTGCAGTCAACGACGCCCTGCACCCTTGGAAAGCCTGCCAGATTAGCTAATCCAATCGCTCGTGCCGTGACACTTGCTCGATCCTTGGTGAAATGGATGTGATTGTGCGCGAGGGCAAAGAGGGCATCGGCTACCTGCGTGATGCAAGTGTGTGCTGCCGCCTGGGAGATGCCGCTGATGTCTGCTGCTGATCCCTGGAATGAGCCTGAGGCAAAAAACTTGAGTGCGGTGGTGACTTTTGTTAAGTCTGTGTGTTCTAGTTATTGTTAATAAGAATCACTGCACACAGACCAGAAGAATAAATTCAACAGGTCTTTACTAGTCAAAGGTCAGGCTGAACTGCCCAATAAATCATTACACAGCACTTATATACCGGTGTGGTCACCACCGGTATTACAGTATACAGCAGCCAAGATAAAGTAGTGCATCTCTTAAAATAGCTCTCTTAAAGGTGGAACGGTTACATACACCACAATCCTCCCTTTTTAGCTTAACAGTATATATTCCCCATTTAACATAACATAATAACATATATACACAACTTCATGTAAAAACAGTTCACAGATTCAGTCTCTGAGGAGGCCTCCTGATCCGAGACGGATAACGCCTTTCAGGGGTCTCTGGTTCTCGTTGCTGGGGTGACTCATCTAGTTGATCCCCTATGGATAGGACATCATCATCAGGTATATTCACTTCTGAGGTAGATGCTTCAGGTTCACTAACTTCCTCCACGGTTGTCTCTGTCATAACCATGGGCTCGACCCTTGTTCTCGATCCCACCAGTTGGTCAGCATGACGTCGCATTACATTTTCACCAACATCTACCGTGTACATCAGGGGTCCTTGTCTGCCCCGAATTGTTCCAGATTGCCATTTCTCGTTTTTATAGTCCCTGGCTAACACCGGCTGTCCTATTTCAAAACTCCGAGTGGGCTTGTTATTGATATGCTGGAACTGTTTGTTTTCGACTTCCCTCCGCACATTTGGTTTTAACAAGTCCAACCTGGACCGCAACCTCCTGTTATAGAACATCATGGCAGGACTTTGGTTTGTTGTTGCATGGGTGGCGTTTCGATATGCCAGTAGGAAATTGTCCACCTTGTGTTGCAGTGGAATCTGATCTTCGCTCATGGCCTTTATTGCCTTTTTGAACGTCTGTACAAACCTCTCGGCCAGCCCATTCGTAGCTGGATGATATGGGGCAGAGGTATAATGTTTCACCCCATTCTTCTTCAGGAATTTCTGGAATTCCTCTGACACGAACTGTGGTCCGTTGTCTGAACATATTTGCTCTGGCAATCCATTTCTTGCAAATATCGTTCTTAGCACCGCGATCGTCTTCTCCGAGGTAGTGGTAGTCATTTTAATCACTTCTGGCCATTTAGAATGTGCGTCCACCGCAATTAAAAACATGGAGTCCATGAATGGACCAGCAAAGTCAATATGTACACGTTGCCATGGGGTTGAAGGCCATTCCCATGGATGCAGCGGTGCAATTGGAGGTGCATTTTGGACTTTTTGGCACCCTGAGCAGCTTTTCGTCAGATCCTCTATCTGTTGGTCGATACCCGGCCACCACACATAAGCCCTAGCAAGGCTTTTCATCTTGACTCCCCCCAGATGACCTTCATTAGAACTCTCTCTCTTAACTTAGGAGGGATAATCACCCTTGTTCCATACATCAATGTTCCCTGACAGATGGACAGCTGTTCTCGTCTTGCTGAGAATGCCGGTAACAGTGGATCACCATGGGTTGGCCATCCCTTTACTGTCAATTCGTAGACCCGGGACAGTGTCGGGTCATTCCTAGTCTCCCTTTCAATATTTGCATTGGTGACAGGTAAACATTCGATGATGGTCGAGTGAAATAACTCCACCGGGTCAACCGTCGGTGCCTCCTCCTCAGTAGGTAGTGGCAGGCGCGACAGCCCATCAGCATTACCATGCTGCTTTGTACCTTTGAATTCTATCTGATATTGATGTGCCCCTAGGAAAAGGGACCATCTCTGGAGCCTCTGTGCTGTCATCACCGAAACACCCTTCTTAGGGTTAAAAATGGATACCAACGGCTGGTGGTCTGTCAGCAGTGTAAACTTCTGGCCCTGCAGGTAATGATTAAACTTCTTTACTCCCCACACAAGGCTGAGAGCCTCCCTATCTATCTGAGCATAGTTGCGCTCAGCAGAGGTCAATGATCTGGATGCAAATGCGACTGGCCTTTCCAAGCCATTTGGCAACTTGTGTGAGAGTACTGCTCCAATACCATAAGGAGAAGCATCACAAGCTAAACGAATAGGTAGCGTTGGGTTGAAGTGAGCCAACACTTCCTCTGAGATGATCAATGCCTTGCATTTGCGAAAGGCCTTCTTACAGTCCTCGCTCCACTTCCATGGTACCTCTTTCTGCAAAAGAGCGTTCAGCGGGTGCAGCACCGTGGATAGATTTGGCAGAAACTTATGGTAATAGTTAATCAACCCTAGGAACGACCTCAACTGGGATACATTTTCCGGAGCGGGAGCCTTCACAACAGCTTCGATCTTGTCAGGTGACTTGTGCAGCCCCTCCTGGTCAATGACATGACCACAGTACGAGATCCGTTTCTGAAAGAACTCACATTTCTGGCGATTAACTCGAAGTCCATATTCCTTCAATCTGGTGAGCACCAGTTTCAAATTTGCAAGGTGTTCCTCATCGTCATCTCCTGTAATCAGGATATCATCCAAGTAACATTGAGTGCTTGGAATTCCCTGTAATACCTGCTCCATGGCCCTCTGCCAAATTGCTGGAGCCGAAGCCACTCCAAAAACCACTCTATTATATCGATACAAGCCTCTGTGCGTGTTGATTGTGAGATACTGGTGCGACTCTTCCTCAACTGCCATCTGTAAGTACGCTTGCGCCAGGTCTATCTTGGTGAAGTGTTTCCCGCCAGACAATGAAGCAAAGATATCCTCAATCTGCGGAAGCGGATATTGCACCGTGTGAAGCACCGGATTAACCGTGATCTTGAAGTCTCCACAGATGCGGACCTTCCCCGGTTCCCCTGGCTTGTTACTCGATGAACGCTTCATGACGGGAACAATGGGCATGGCCCACTCACTCCAGTCCACCTTAGACAGTACTCCTGAACGTTCTAGCCCTTCCAGCTCAGCTTCCACAGCAAGTCGTATCGCATAAGGTACCGGCCTGGCTTTGAAAAATTTTGGGTTTGCATGTTCTGCAATCTTGATTTTTGCCGTAATTCCTCTCAGTGTTCCCAGTCCCTGTTGGAACACCTCTTTAGCCTCATCCAATATTCTGGACAATCGTTCAGGTTTGACATCTTTTTTTCCGGAATCTACCGTTATTGCTTTCAGGGAGTGCCAGTCCATATTTATTTTCCTGATCCACTCCCGTCCCAGAAGTGGTGGACCTCCCTCAGGTAGTACATATAAGTCCATTCCTTGGTGTTCTTTGCCCTTGTGTATCACCTTGACTTTTATCTTTCCGATGGGGTATACTCTTTGCCCCGTGTATGTCTGCAATACCATCTCCGTATCCCATAGGGGAATATGTGTGAATAACCTTTTGTAATCTTGCTTATTCATGACCGTCAACGCCGATCCGGTGTCCAATTCAATCTTCACTTGGACTCCTGCTATCTGAAGTGTGACCCAGATAGTTTGTAGGTCAGCTTCCTTACTCACATTGTGAATTCTCAGACTACCCAGTTCCTTGCTGTTGGAGTCTGAATCCGAATTCTGTTCATCCGAACCCTTCTCAGCCACCTTATGTACCTTTCTGCACTTTTCCTGCGGTGACTTTTTGTTGCTGGTCTTCTTTCCTGACCGGCATACTTTAGCTATGTGACCAAGCTTGCCACATTTTCTACATTCCTGATTTTTAAACCAGCATTGGTTCTGATCGTGTGTTGTCTTTCCACAACGATAACATTTCGCTGTACCCAAAGCCATTTGATCTACGCTGAGTACCGCTGCCTTCAGCTGCATTTCCGCAGTGCCTCTCGCTGCGGCTTCGTGCGATGCTGCAATAGTGACAGCCTTATCAAGTGTAAGATCATTCTCTTCAAGCAGCCGCTTTTGTGTTCCTTCTTTCGACAATCCACACACGAATTTGTCTCTCAGTGCCTCTGTCAGTCTTTCCCCAAACTGACAGTATTTCGCTAGCTTACGCAGTTCAATTAAATACTCCGCGTTGCTTTCCTCTTTCAGTTGCGTTCTCGCATAAAATTTAAATCGCTCCGCTAACATCAGCGGTGTGGGGTTCAAGTGATTTCTCAGGACAGCAACAATATTAGCGAAAGACTGATCCGCCGGTTTAGCTGGTGATAGAAGATGCTTCAATAGCCCGTATGTCTTCGCACCCATTGAGTTTAGTAAGGTTAGTGCTTTATCTTCATCTGATATTTTATTTGCCTTACAATAAATCTCTATGCGTTCTACATACGTGGCCCAATGTTCAACCTCGGCATTGAAATCGTTGATGTTACCACGCTTAGGCATCCTCGCAATCTTCTTGAGAAACAAAAAGAAATTTTTCTTTTCTTTTCTTTTTTTCAAAATGGCGGTTTCCCGTGCTTGTCTTCTTCCCCCGCCTACGAAAATGGCGGCTTCCCGCGTTTGCCTTTCTCCCCCGCTGGCTGTAATGGCGATTGCCGTATTGCTGCGTTCGCCCTCCCCAGCGGTTCTCAAATCGTGCCTCCCAGCCCCTCCTGCAGTCCGGTCCTTTCCCCCGGCTGCGGCTGAGTTCTCCGCGTTTTTAAAAATTTTTTTAAATTATTTTTATTTTCTCCCGCGCCTCGCGGCCTCGGTAGCTGCCCGGCCTTTTTCCCCGGTCACGGTCGAGCTCTCTCTCGACGCTGTTGCATCTCCCAGCCCGCTTGCAGCCCGGTCTTTTACACCGGCTGCGTTTGCATTCACCGCGGCTCCCGTGCCTTACGCTGCCCCAGTCTCAGCGCCTCTGGCCCCGACTTCTGTCCGGCTCATTTCCCCGGCCATGGTCGAGTTCTCCGCCCTTATATCCTCCGTTTTTCCCTCCCCTACTTCACAGCCAACGTGGCCGACTTGCTGCTCGTCGCTGATCGGCTTACCCACCACCGTGGTAGAAGGGATGATCACTGCCTGTTGCTGATGGAAGGCTTCGTGTCAGGATTCTTCCTTGCTCTTCAGACCCGAGTCTTTTCTCAGCAGGATGATGAGGGCGGATGCCTCTTCTCGACGCCCGTTAAACTGCCTTGGATATATCTCTGCCGCAGGGTAAGATCGTCATCGTCGCCACTGTTAAGTCTGTGTGTTCTAGTTATTGTTAATAAGAATCACTGCACACAGACCACAAGAATAAATTCAACAGGTCTTTACTAGTCGAAGGTCAGGCTGAACTGCCCAATAAATCATTACACAGCACTTATATACCGGTGTGGTCACCACCGGTATTACAGTATACAGCAGCCAAGATAAAGTAGTGCATCTCTTAAAATAGTTCTCTTAAAGGTGGAACGGTTACATACACCACAACTTTGACAGCCACTGGTAATGCTTGTCCACCTGGTCCTCTGGGCAGCAGGTCTTGCTGCAGCATTGCGCAGATGTCACTCACTACCTCTCGCGAAAGTCGGTGCTGCCTTTGGCACTGCTGCTCAGACATGTTGAGATAGCTGACCCTGTGTCTGTAGACCCTGCTTGGGGGGTATCTCCTGCGCCGACGGGCTTACAAGCGCTGGCCCCTTCTGGCCTGTGCAGCCTCAGGTGGGTGAGCAGCAGCCCGGCACTCCTGCTGCTGCTGCTGTTGCTGGTGCTGCTGTTGTTCCTGGTTCTGCTGGTGCTGCAGCTGGTGCTCGAGCTCCTCTAATGCCCAGATGGGAAGGAAATAGATGGCTCCCATGCTTCTGGTATATGCCTCAGTTGAGGAAGCGCTGAGGGAAGGTGGCGAGAGGTGTTTCCCAGGAGGTCACACTGGAGATGGGTGTCAGGCTTCAACCTTCCACAGGTATGGTTAAGCCTTCTAAAGGTTGCTCCAGACCTGAGACCATTAAGTCCTGCCACCTGCAAATGATGGCTGATCAAATCTCCTCTTTAATGGTTGACCTGCAGTTGATAGTCAGCAATCCAATAGTGCTCCCACCAGGTTTCACCGTCGTGTTTCCCACCAGGCGTGTTTCACGTGGGAAAAGGGTTAAAATTGCAAGAGCCTTTTAAAATAGGATTATAGAGGCCATTTAGTGCTTGTTAAGGGCCTTAATGACCAGTCCCACCTGTTGGATGCGGATGGAGTCGGGACCATCAGACACGCCTGAGTTAAAATTGCTCAGAGTCGAGAACCAGGCGGGGGGGGTCCCACACGCCAGTTTTTGCAATTTTAACCCCCCACACGCCTCCAATCCCGCCTCCACGGCTCAATGAAAATCCTGCCCTACGCCTCTATTTATGAAGCCCAGGATCCCGTGTGATTTTTTTTTCGCACTCTCAACCTGCCCTGCCACCTTCAATGATTTGTTCATCCTACTCACAACTTACTTTCCCACCTAGCTTTGTATCGTCAGCAACCTTGGATACACAACACTCGTTCCCCTCATCTAAGAGGGCTCAATTTTAATAGCACTGAGGAGGCTGGTTTGGAGGCGGGTCTGTTGGGAAAATCAGGAAAAATGGCTTCAGACACCCAACCCACCTCCATCCCATCCCCACCCGATGTTCGTGAGTGTCTTTTTAGCCGCTCCCAAAACTGACCCGTCTCCAACCAGTGGGACAGGTAGTTAAGGCAGTTAACAGCCTGTTAACTGCCTTGCTAATCATATTTCATAGTGGTTTCCCATTTTCCTGCTTCTGGCTCCTATTTTCTGACTAGTCAGAAACAGGCCAGGATCGAGACGAGTTGCTGGAGGACATGATTTGTATGCATTGGTGGAGCGCTTTAAAAGTGCCCCTGAAACATGGCTGACATTCAAATGCAACAACTTTGCTGTTGTAGGTATGGGATAACATTTTGCACATCTACTGACCTTCTGACCTGTTCAAGCTGACACCCATCTGCAGTGTGTCATGAATGGAATTATTTCAGGCCACTTTGACTGTGCGCTTGCAAGATTGTTACCTCAAGTGAAATCTATAGCAAGGGGGTGGGAAACATTTATGCCCTCTCATCCTGGTCCTCATAATTGGGGGAGTAGCAGCCACGTGGCTCAGCACAGACCTTCCTGGGAAGAGGAGTAGGAAGAGGACAAGGGGAGCCTTGCATGCCCTGTTGTGACCAATGCAGCTGTAAGGTTCGCAAAATTTCAGAAAATTTCGGCAGCCCCCGAAGATTATTTGATTATAGAAAACCTGGTTGGAATGTACCTTAAAAACCCAGGGCATCGAAGATGGCTGTCAGGTCTCATGGCAAAGGAGAAAGACAGCCTGTATGAATATCTCCCATCACTGGCTGACAAAGGATTGGAAGAAATGCCAGCCTGTGTGAATATGTTTAGGTACTTAAACTGTCAATCAACTGCGGTTTAGGAAGTCAACATGGAACAAAGAATTTTGTTTGCATGAGCTCTCAACAGTGTTGACTCAAGGGCTTAAGCACTTGAAGCTGTCAATCAATTGCGGTTGGAAGGTAACCGCAGGACAAAGGAGTGTTTACTGAACACTTAAGGATTTGTTTGTCCAGCACTTGAGAATTCAGTGGGACATTTTAAACTGAGATAGCTCCATTCAAACCAATTAAACAAATGGGAAATGCATTCAAACCCATTACAGTCAATGGGGACAGATTGGTCCCTTTTGTGTGAGCCCAGATACATCCAGATTTGGGCGCGACAATAAGGGCTCCTAATGGGGTATAAAGATAGCCCCTCAGGAAGCCATTCTCTCTCTTTCTACTGCCTCGCCTCCAGTGCCCTGCTTGCAAGAGGAACACCACAGCCCACCCAAAGAAGTGGAATACCAGCAGTTACTTTTGAATTACTGGGGTATCTCTACTTTGGGGCGGTGAAGAATCCAAGGCAGACCGCAGGGGCACGGAGCAGGTGTTTACTAGTGAGCATAAACTTTCTGGCCCATTACAAGGCAACTTAGATAGGTATAAGGGGTGGGAATTAAAGGGGAATTTTGTTAAATTGTCATTTTTAGTCAATTTTCCCTCGATGTGTCTGTTTTCTCTCCTCCCCGTTAAGTAAAAGTGTGCAAGTGTGCAGTATTCATAATTATTTTCATAGCAATTTATTCTTTATTTTCAATAAACGTTGGTCTTCTTTGCACCCAACCACGAGTCTCGTTTTGTCTATATTGCTACTGAAATAAGTCCGGCGGTCAGAACCAGAAAAGGGAAGCGATTTGAAACCACACGGGGCCTGGAGCAGCTCAGACATGCCTGACTGGCCAGACATAAACCCCAGGGGCAGACCAAAACCCTTCTTTCTCCCCCTCCCCCCTTTTTTACAAACTGATGACCGCGGCAGGACCGTCGGCAACAGTATGCGATGTAGCAGACGGTGGTCTGTGTCTGGAGAGAGCAGCAGTTATTCGTTTTCTTTTTATCACACCACTGATCTGTTTGTGGTTAGGTTCCCGCAGGCTTAGGGAAGTTAAAGCAGAGAGCTGGGATAAGGAAATGGAGATTGAAGAATACCAGGCCAAGATAGAGCGCCTGGTGGACCAGTTTAGCGAGGGCAAAAGCCACACGAGACTCGAGTTAGAGTACCTGAAGTGCCTAGTTACAGAGGCCAAGAGTAATGAGATGAGGGTGCGGGAGGAGAATGCCCGCCTCATACAAGTAGTAAGAGAGCAGGAGGAAAAGGTTAGGGAGGTAAAGGCAGTGTATAAGCTGGCCTGCGGCCAAGGGTTTGAGGAAGCAGATCATGGCCCCTATAGGGAAGAGATAGAAAGCTTGAATATGGGAATAAAGAGGGCAAAGGGGATGATATGTCTTATCAGCCTGAAAACAGGTCAGTCGGACTTTACCGGCAACCCAAATAGAAACGTCCCACAGGCAACACCCAGGACAAAGTTGGTTAGGGAATCAGAGGTCCCATGACCGCCACCCACAGCTCCGAGCTTTCAGGAGCTCTGGCAGTGAGGGAGGGTGGAGGATGAGATGGTAGAGGAAGCACAGCAGGCCCCGCTAGATAGGCCGGGACCAGGACCAGTGTACCCCCTCCGACAACAGAGGTACGGTCCGCCCGTTGATGATGATGACCCAGGGGCCATCCAGAATCAGTTTGTGGTGCCGTATGGCACCCACCAGCTCAGGGACATGGTTAGCCACATCCCCAAGCTTACTAAAAAGGGAGACCCCTCACTGCACTTCAGGGAGATAGAACAAGCAGCTTGTGTTAATGACTGCGATGATGCAGAGCAAGCAAAGATGCTGCTGTTTTCCCTGGGAGGTGATCTCCTCCAGGCCCTATCTGGCAAGTGCAAAAGGGGGCAGAAGGATTCTGAGGATCTGAGGAATGAGATATTGGAGGCCATGGGACTCAATGATGGTAGTCCGTTCGCCCGGGTAGAAAGAACGGTGCAGCTCCCAGGGGAGTCCCCGCAGGCGTTCGCAGACAGGCTGTGGCCAGTCTACCGGAGCGCATGCCCGGAAAGGCCAGGGCGGGCAGCACTGAACCCAGTCCAATTGACTCACTGGCTCCGTTGTCTTATGACAAACAGCCTACTCCAGATCCAAGCACAGGTCGCGGCTTGGTTTGACCCCTGAAACCCCCAGACCACCGAAGAAGCGGTGATCCGCCGGCTCACAGTTGCATTTAGAAACATGAGGTGTATCGAGACACCCCAAACCAAGGGAAAAGTCCATGAGGTTAAACTTGGGAGCCAGAGTAAGAAAGAGTGGCACCAGGAGGGGAACCGTCCCTCCCAGGCTAAGTTAAATTGTTATTGGTGTGGGAAAGACGGTCACTGGAGAAAAGACTGTAAGAATCCCTGGAAAGATAATAAGGGAAAGGATCCCACGGCCCCAGCCCAAAAGGCAGGGCCAGATATCCCTCCCGCTGTGATCGAGTAATTTTTACAGTCCCTACGATCTCTCCTCCTGGCCACCGGTGCTGTAGTTCCCTTGGCTCCCTCTGCCGCCCCACAATGACTAGAGCCAGCGCAGCCTGTCGATCTGTGTCCCCACGAGAATGCTGAGGGGAGCAGGCCCTATGTTAAGATGGGAGTGGAGACGGTGCAGGCGAGATATTCGGTGGACACTGGAGCTTCGAGCACGGTGGTCCATTCGGAAGACCTGACCAATTCACCCCGGTCTAACAAGGTCCCATTTAGCTTAATGGGACCCACAGGGGATGAGCAGGCTGGGGAAAGGTCAAAACCTTTGGCCATAGGTTTAGGATCCCTCCATACCACATGGGAGGGTAACCACAAGACCGACGAGATGGCCAAGCAGGGGGACAGGGAAGGGGAGTTCTGGGAGCACTGTAGAGCAGGTCCGGTAGCAGCAATCCAGGACAAGGGAGGCACACAGGGGATAGTTTTGGCCCCAGACCAAAAGCAGGTCCACGCCCAAGATTCCGCCTTTAAGGCCACCCTGGTAAGGGAAAAGAATTTAGAACAGGGTTACTGGCAGGCTGTTAGTTATATGAATCAATGCAAATTGTTTAAGCCGGAGGCAGGGAAACAGGCAGCTGGGATTGAACCTGAGGTTAGAAATCCTCAGCCTGCAGCACGTACACTCACACAGACTGCACACGCAGGCGCAGTCACATGCGTGAAGGGAGAAGTTCCCCAGCACTTGTCCCGAGCGATTCCCCCTCTCTTATGGTACTCCGGGGAGGAGCCTGAACCAGGTTTAAGACCTGAAGGGGGAGACTCTCAGCCATCGGCAGCTGGTGGCGAGGGATTGCCCGTCCCCAGCCCAGGTTTGGGAAGGGTGGGACCCAAGGGAGAAGGTCCCCAGCCAGCAAGGACTGTGACCCGAGCTAAGGGTCTGCTCGCCAGGGTAGCCCCACCAGCGACACTCCCTAGGAGGTCTTTTCGGATACCCCAGCCCAAGAAAGTATGGTCACCAACTTTCCAGTGGAATAGGGTGGTCTCCCAAGTCAGGGAGAAGCCAAAAGACAGAAGTCCCCAACCAGCAACCATAAGCTGCGAGGGACCAGAAGTTGGGATCAGTCCAGCTTCGCTGCAGGCAGTAGCCTGCAACAGTCCAAACAGGGATTAGGCTGGCCGCCCGGAGATGGGCGACGCTTGTATATAGCTTTGTTCAAGTTTTAAAATGTGTATAAGTAAGTTAGAGTGTGTTAATTTTAATTTTATATTGCAATCGGTAGTTTTTAAGTATTAATTGTATAAGTTTTAAGTATGGAACCGTTCCAGAGTGTATGCTATGTGAGCCGAGGTCGTGGGACCCAATCACTTTCCCCCGAGCCAGGGAAGCTGGCTTCCAAACTCCACACTCTTGGCCTGAACACTTCCACTTTCCCCCGAGCCAGGGAAGCTGGCTTCCAAACTCCACACTCTTGGCCTGAACACTTCCCTTTGCAACTGGACCCTGGACTTCCTAACAAACAGACCCCAGTCTGTCAAATTAGGTAACCACACCTCCCCCCACCCGACCCTGAACACGGGGGCCCCACAAGGATGTGTGCTGAGCCCCCTCCTCTACTCCCTCTTCACCCACGACTGTGTGGCTGTTCATGGTTCCAACACCATCATCAAGTTTGCGGATGATACCACGGTGGTAGGTCAGATCTCCAACAACGATGAGTCAGCCTACAGGGAGGAAGTCCAACAACTCGTGAAGTGGTGCGCCGATAACAACCTGGCCCTTAACATCAAGAAAACCAAGGAAATCATTGTGGACTTCAGGAAGTCTAAAGGCGGAAGTCACACCCCCATCCACATCCATGGGGCTGTGGTGGAAAGGGTGGACAGCTTTAAGTTCCTCGGAGTCCACATCACGGAAGACCTCTCCTGGCCCCTCAATACCTCCTCTTGGGTGAAGAAGGCCAAGCAGCGCCTATACTTCCTAAGGAGACTGAAGGGATGTAACCTGTCACCCCTGATCCTCTCTAACTTTTACCGCTGCACAATAGAGAGCATCCTGACGAACTGTATCACAGTATGGTATGGCAGCTGTAGTTCCTATGACCGGAAAGCCCTGCAGCGGGTAGTCAAAACTGCCCAACGCATTACTGGCACCTGGCTACCGACCATAGAGAACATCTATCAGAAACGCTGCTTACGGAGGTCACTGACCATCATCAAAGACCCTACCCACCCCAGCCACAGTCTGTTCACCCCCCCTGCCATCTGGGAGACGCTACAGATGCATTCGCACCCGAACGACTAGATTCAGGAACAGCTTCTTTCCCAGGGCTGTCATCCTACTGAACTCCACAAATAAACTCTAAAGCCTGCACATCTGCCAATGCACTTTATTATGTTTATGTTAATGTATTACAAGCCAAATGAATGTTGAATATTGAAACGTCTTAATCTAAATGTACACTCTCGGGAGCCGCAAGCCTACATTTCATTGTACTGCACTTGTGCACTAACAATGGCAATAAAGTTGATTATGATTATGATTATGATAGATGTTTTTCTTAAAGTCTTTTTCAGAGTTTCGGAAGGTGCGGAGGACCATCGTGTCCTTAGATGCTCAGGGAAGGAAGCACCCCTAGCCCACGAAGGGAGGGGTCTGCAGGAGGCAGATGCCCACGAGGGGAGCTGGCCAGGATGACTGGGATCCAAGTCAACCCAGTGTTCTAGTGAGACCGGCTTCACACATGAGGAGACCTCCCTCCAGTGCCCGAGGATACGAATCGGCACCCCAATGAAAAGATGTTTCGAAAATTCTGTAATTTTGACCTTTCAGAGGTCAATAAGACCGAATTCTAACTAATCATGAGTGATAGCAGATTCGTTTGTATTTTTTTAACAAATATGTTTTGGCTTGGCTCTTTTAAAAAAAAAGGAAGCTCGTTTTCTCCATTTGTATTTTTTTTACAGATATGTTTTGGCTTGGTGTTAATCTCATTAAAGATGTTGTATCATGTTAAAACTATGTCACAAGTGGTGCAGGGCATTGGACCCCTCCATGCTTGAATTATTGTAAATAATCAGTGGTGCAGGGGCATTGGACCCCCTCCGTGCTTGAATTATTGGAACTAATCATGTTTTTCTATCGATAGATGCCTACCGTGTGCTGAGATTCTCTCTGGGTAAGGGGGATGGAGGTGTCGAGGGATCAGAGATAGATATAGATAAGTATAAGGGAAGGTTGCTTGTGGGGGGTCAGAAATTCTTGCTCACCTTTAATCAGGATACTGCAAGCAAGTTTTAGTATCCAAGGGAGGACTGTAAGGTTCACAAAATTTCAGAAAATTTCGGCAGCCCCCGAAGATTATTTGATTAAAGAAAACCTGGTTGGAATGTACCTTAAAAACCCAGGGCATCGAAGATGGCTGTCAGGTCTCATGGCAAAGGAGAAAGACAGCCTGTATGAATATCTCCCATCACTGGCTAACAAAGGATTGGAAGAAATGCCAGCCTGTGTGAATATGTTTAGGTACTTAAACTGTCAATCAACTGTGGTTTAGGAAGTCAACATGGAACAAAGAACTTTGTTTGCATGAGCTCTCAACAGTGTTGACTCAAGGGCTTAAGCACTTGAAGCTGTCAATCTATTGCGGTTGGAAGGTAACCGCAGGACAAAGGACAGTTTACTGAACACTAAAGGATTTGTTTGTCCAGCACTTGAGAATTCAGTGGGACATTTTAAACTGAGATAGCTCCATTCAAACCAGTTAAACGAATGGGAAATGCATTCAAACCCATTACAGTCAATGGGGACAGATTGGTCCCTTTTGTGTGAGCCCAGATACATCCAGATTTGGGTGCAAAGATAAGGGCTCCTAATGGGGTATAAAGATAGCCCCTCAGGAAGCCATTCTCTCTCTCTCTACCACCTCACCTCCAGTGCCCTGCTTGCAAGAGGAACGCTACAGCCCGCCCAAAGAAATGGAATACCAGCAGTTACTTTTGAATTACTGGGGTATCTCTACTTCGGGGCGGTGAAGAATCCAAGGCAGACCGCAGGGGCATGGAGTAGGCGTTTACTGGTGTGCATATACTTTCTGGCCCATTACAAGGCAACCTAGATTGGTATAAGGGGTGGGAATTAAAGGGGAATTTTGTTAAATTGTTATTTTTAGTCAATTTTCCCTCGATGTGTCCGTTTTCTCTCCTCCCCGTTAAGTAAAAGTGTGCAAGTGTGCTGTATTCATAATTATTTTCACTGTATAGCAATTTATTCTTTATTTTCAATAAATGTTGGTCTTCTTTGCACCCAACCACAAGTCTCGTTTTGTCTATATCGCTACTGAAATAAGTCCGGTGGTCAGAACCAGAAAAGGGAAGCGATTCGAAACTGCACAGGGCCTGGAGCAGCTCAGACAAGCCTGACTGGCCAGACATAAACCCCAGGGGCAGACCAAAACCCTTCTTTCTCCCCCTCCCCCTTTTCTACATAGCATCCCTCCAGTTCACTGCTGCCTGTCAACCGGGGTATGTACTCTGCCATGCCACACTACCATAAGCTTATTCTTCAAGCATAGGTGGCCACCATATTGCTCTGTAATTGCAGGCGACACTTGTCCAATGTCATACTTCATCTCTGCTATACCCTGTTATTTCCTATCACTTTTACCATCAGCATTACAAATGCAAGTCACCCTGAGCCCTCACTGTGCTTTTGCCATTTCCCAGTACACATAGGCCACACAATCAACTGTTTGACATAATTTATCTTTAACACATGTCAAAAGCTTAATATACCAGCAAGAGTCAGAAAAAAAAGAAACATCACCCACGTGAGTCCCCTTGTGACTATAGGTGCTTAATCTTTCTCTTACGCATGCTTCTACGTGGTGCTTCCCCAGTGGCTTCAGCGATGCAGAGGCACCTTGCTGACTAGGATGCTGCACCTGCTTAGATGCCTTTGGCGGGCGTCCTCTGGGTTTGGGTGCCTGGGAGGGCTCTTCAACAGTCTGCTCTTCCTACGGCTGTGCAGAGGCTGAAATGGCCATCTCAGTTGGCTCTGCAAAGTGGGTCTCTGACCGAGGGCTCTGCAGTGGCATGGTCGTGTGAGCACTTTGAGAGGAGCCCACACTTCCTTCTGTCCTGCCAACAGCATCCCTCTCATGGGTCAGCTGCACATCAGTGCTGGCAAGTGGCAGGAGAGCACCTTGCTGCACTTCAAGGGGATCATGAGGGCTCGTATCTACACTGGCAGTCCTCCTCAAAAGGACGTCCATAAAGCTCTGGTCTCTCTGCTCAATAGCTGCCCATCACTCCTCCAGAGTTGGCATTCTATTCTGATCAGTCACCATGTTTTCCTGACTCTGGCAACCTATTTCCTCCATGGCCATAGTCATCCTTTCCACTGAGGTAGCCATCTTTTCCACGGAGGTTGCCATCCTATCCATGGTGGTGCGTTCATGCGCCATTGCCTCCACTATGGTCTTGCTGATGTTAGAGCGGGACTCCTCCATTCTCTCCACACTCGCACTAACCCTTGAGGCAAATAGAGGTTAGGGAGGGCATCACGAGGGAAATTAGAGAAGCGTGCAATAAGAGCACAGCTGTCATCATAGGTGACTTTAACTTACATATAGATTGGACTAGCCTAATCAGTAAAAATAATGAGGAGGAGGAATTCCTTGAGTGTTTAAGGGATGGTTATCTGGATCAATATGTCGAGGAACCAACTCGGGAACAGGCTATATTGGACTGGGTACTGTGCAATGAGAAGGGACTAATCAGTAATCTTGTTGTACGGGGACCCTTGGGTCAGAGCGATCATAACATGATCGATTTCTCACTCGAAATGGAGAGCGAAGAAATTGACTCAGAGACTAAGGTCCTGAATTTAAACAAGGGGAATTATGATGCCATGAGACGGGAACTGAGTAGGTCTGATTGGACAACGTTCCTGGGAGGACTGGAGGTAGATAAACAATGGCAAACATTTAAAGATAGAATGACAAAATTGCAAAAATTGTTTATACCAATCTGGCATAAAAGGAAATCTAAAAAGGTGACTCAACCGTGGATAACAGGGGAAATTAGAGACAGCATAAAATCCAAAGATAGGGCGTATAAAATAGCCAAAAAAAGCGCCAGAGCGGAAGATTGGGAACAGTTTAAGATAGAGCAAAGGAGGGCAAAGGGCATGATCAAGAGGGGCAAAATAGCTTACGAAAACAAGCTGGCGGAAAATATAAAAACTAACTCCAAAAGCTTTTATAAATATATCAAAAGGAAAAGACTGGTGAAAACCAAAGTTGGTCCATTGCAGTCAGATACGGGGGAATATATAATGGGAAATAAGGAAATGGCAGATCAACTAAATGCATACTTTGGGTCAGTCTTTACGAAGGAAGACACAAAAAACCTCCCTGGGATATCGGGAAAAATAGGGACATTGGCAAAGGAGGAACTGACGCAAATCAATATCTCTAAGGATATGGTGTTAAGGAAGCTAAAGGGATTGAAGGTGGACAAATCCCCAGGGCCTGATAACATGCATCCTAGGGTACTGAAGGAGGTGGCCCTAGAGATAGCGGATGCACTAAGGATGATTTTTCAGAATTCATTAGACTCGGGAACAGTGCCGATGGATTGGAGGGTAGCTAACGTTACCCCACTATTCAAAAAGGGGGGTAGGGAAAAAGCAGGTAATTACAGACCTGTAAGCCTTACATCAGTTGCGGGCAAAATGCTGGAGTCCATCATTAAGGATGAAATAGCGGAGCACTTAGCAAATGGGGACAGGATAGGACAGAGTCAACATGGATTTACAAAGGGTAAATCGTGCTTGACTAATCTATTGGAATTTTTTGAGGGAGTAACTGGTAGAATAGATGGGGGAGAGCCAGTAGATGTGGTGTACCTGGACTTCCAAAAGGCCTTCGATAAGGTCCCACATAAAAGATTAGCATGGAAAATTGAGGCTCATGGGATAAAGGGGAAAGTTTTGGCGTGGATAGGGAACTGGCTGTCAGATAGAAAACAGAGAGTTGGAATAAACGGCTCATTTTCTGAATGGCAGGCAGTAACAAGTGGGGTACCACAGGGATCTGTCCTGGGCCCCCAGCTGTTCACAATTTACATTAATGACCTGGATCAGGGAGTCGGATGCAGCATTTCCAAATTTGCAGACGACACTAAACTAGGAGGGGGGGTGGGCTCAGAGGAAGAGACCAGGAAGCTCCAGAGCGATTTGGACAGACTGGGCGATTGGGCGGATAAATGGCAGATGCACTATAATGTGGACAAGTGCGAAGTTATCCACCTTGGGTGCAGGAACGGGAGGGCAAATTATTATTTAAATGGCAATAGATTGGGAGAGGGGGAAGTACAGAGAGACCTGGGTGTTCTTGTACACCAGTCACTGAAGGCGAGCATGCAGGTGCAACAGGCGGTCAAGAAGGCAAACGGTATGCTGGCCTTCATAGCAAAAGGGTTAGAATACAGGAACAGGGATACCTTGCTGCAGCTGTACAGGGCACTGGTGAGACCACACCTCGAGTACTGTGTACAGTTTTGGTCGCCTCATCTGAGGAAGGATGTTCTTGCCATGGAGGGGGTGCAGCGGCGATTCACCAGGCTGATACCAGGAATGGCGGGAATGACCTATGAGGAGAGACTATGTAGTTTAGGGATGTACACACTGGAGTTTAGAAGATTGAGAGGGGACCTCATAGAAGTGTATAAAATTCTGACAGGTCTAGACAGACTGGATGCAGAAGGAATGTTTCCCTTGGCGGGTGAGAACAGAACTAGAGGACATAATTTAAGGATAAGGGCTAAACCATTTAGGACAGAGATGAGGGGGCATTTCTTCACTCAGAGAGTGGTGAACCTGTGGAACTCATTGCCACAGAGGGCAGTGTACGCCAGCTCATTAAATATATTTAAGAGGGAATTAGATATATTTCTACGGGCAAAAGGGGTTAAGGGTTACGGAGAGAAGGCGGGGACGGGATACTGAATTAAAGGATCAGCCATGATCTCATCGAATGGCGGAGCAGGCACGAAGGGCCGAATGGCCTACTCCTGCTCCTATCTTCTATGTATCTATGTAAATCCTTCTGGAGACACCTGCATTTGTTCCTGTTTTTCACGAACCGCTCTTTTTCTGGATGGCCCCTGAGGCAGAGCGTCTGAGTGCAGCTCAGCAGAGCTAGGAGAGTCCTGTGACCTCCGCAGAGGACTTTCCACTGCTGTCTCCACCATCTGCTGATGGTCACTTGTGCGCTGTGATAGACCAGGTGGCAACACTACTCTAACTTGCAAGGGCCCCACCGAGGTGAGCGTTGCTGCGCTGGTACTGAGTGCGCTGAGTCCTGGTGACGTTGCTCCCTCAGAGGCATCAGGTTGCTCTGAGGAGATGTCCAGCTCTTCATCCTGGATCGTGGGGAGGGGGGCGCTCGATGGTCCTGTGGGAGAGTAAAGGCTTGATTTAGACATCTGATATTGATGTAGCAGACACATCCTTTTGAGTAGATGATACAAAGTGATTCTCTATGAACATCATATTCCATTGCTTTCTGAGAGGGATGAAACTCTATTATGTCACCAGCTTCCTCTAGTGTGCCCGTCTCTCCGTTGCCCACTTCCAGGTTCTTGCCACCTCCAACAATCTTGTTTGTTGCCTCCTCAGCACTGGTCAATGTTGCAAGGGTTGGTGTTCCTCCTCCAGTCATTGCTCTCTCCCTCTTATTGTGGGCTATCTTTTCCTGCAAGGAGGGATACAAGTGGTGTTTCAGCCACAGTGATGGAGTGAGTGTGAAGAATCCCTACCATAGAAGCTTTGAGTGAGACGAAGATGGAGTAAGGTCCCAAGAGGAAGGTAGCTCCGTGTGCGTTGTTCGTTGTTGTCACTGCATGGCAGTGAGAGCGAGTCTAAGGGGTGCATAGGCAGAATGCTGAAGTGATTCAGTGCAGAGACAGAGATGGATAGGAAAGGGTGCAAGGGAAGTAAGATTAAGGTGGGATGTGAAGGAGGAGGCTTACAATGCAGAGTGCTGGTGATGAGAAGAGAAGGGAAGCAGAGTGAAGGTAAGTGAGATGGGATACTCACTTTTGATGCTCTCACAAGATCATTAAACCTTTTGCGACACTGGATCCATGAGCATGCACAAATGGACCTCCTGAGCATTGTGCAGCCAGGCTGCCTTAGTCTGCTGAGGAGGCTTCCTCCGGCCATCAGGAGGGAAGATAATCTCCCTGCGCCCTCTGACAGCATCCACAAGAACTTGGAGGGACTCATCATTAAACCGAGGAGCTGCCTTGCCTCTGGAAGAAGTCATAGCTTTGAAAAGAAGTGCAGGGAACCACAATGGAAAGGCTCAGGCTGGATGGCAGCTTTAAAAGGAGCTGCTATAATAATACTAATAATAATAATAATAATAATCAACTTTATTGTCATTGTTGGTGCACAAGTGCAGTACAACAAAATGTAGGCTTGCGGCTCCCGAGAGTGTACATTTAGATTAAGACATTTAAACATTCAACATTCATTTGGCTTGTAATACATTAACATAAACATAATAAAGTGCATTGGCAGATGTGCAAGCTTTAGAGTTTATTTGTGGAGTTCAGTAGGATGACAGCCCTGGGAAAGAAGCTGTTCCTAAATCTGGTCGTTCGGGTGCGAATGCATCTGTAGCGTCTCCCAGATGGCAGGAGGGTGAACAGACTGTGGCTGGGGTGGGTAGGGTCTTTGATGATGGTCCGTGACCTCCGTAAACAGCGTTTCTGGTATATGTGCTCTGTGGTCGGTAGCCGGGTGCCGGTAATGCATTGGGCAGTTTTGACTACCCGCTGCAGGGCTTTCCAGTCATAGTAGCTACAGCTGCCATACCATACTGTGATACAGTTCGTCAGGATGCTCTCTATTGTGCAGCGGTAAAAGTTAGAGAGGATCAGGGGTGACAGGTTACATCCCTTCAGCCGACGATCCCACTCATTGGACTGGCCAGCGCGCCTCCATGAACTTAACAAGGTACTTTAATAAAAATCGCAACTCTGCAGCTGATTCTGCCGGAAGCGGCTCCTGAACCCGTCCACCACGCAACCCGATCCCAACCCGCCTCGGGAATTAAAATCGAGCCCATTGATATAGATTGTAAATAGCTGAGGCCCAAGCACTGATCCTTGCAGTACTCCACTTGTTTCAGCCTGCCAACCTGAAAATGAACCATTTATTCCTTGCTGCTTTCATATTTTCTCAAGCACCTAAATTGACACCATTCAGGAAAAAGGAAAGTGCCTTTTAATCCAGCTGTAAGTGAGCAAATATGGCCCAATGAAAATGTTCAGAATCTCCAATTTGACTTCTGATGTCAACCCCTAACCCGCCCTTCCCAACCCCACCCAATTCAACTCCAGATGACTACTCACACACTCAATTACATGAACTCACAGTTGGCAAATAATAATTCACTCCAATGAATGAACTTGTGGCATAAATACTTTGCAATTCCCCAAAGGTGTAAATTCCAGAATCTCGATCCAGCCCCCACATCTCCATTTTGCAATCTGGATGATCCTCTATGCTGTCTGCTCTCGTTGCCAGCACAAGAACTTTCGTACCACATGCCTCAGTCTATATTTATCCCTATAATCTTCAATAAGATATTTATGAGACATTTTTGAAGGAGTTGATCGAGATAGTGTCAACTGCTTTTACCAGAAGTTTGTACCACATATCCAATACTGACAAAATGGCACATCTCAAAAACAAATCTTTCCTTTTGTGTAAAGCTTTTCAATTTTAAACCTCTGGTCCCTAGTTCTGCACTCAAGGGCGAAGTTAAATAGCTGCCTTATATTCATCACCTCTGCCTATCACCATTTTGAATAATGTTTCCTCTTGACCTTCTTTTCTTTGATGGAAATAGTTCTGTTAATCTTTTCTCAAAATTTAGAGCCCTAAGTCTAAGGATTATCCTTGTCATTCTATTCTGAACTTTTAATGTAATTTTGAAGGTACGTTTGCCACAATTACACACACTATTCTAAAAGCTGCCTTACCAGCAACCAATACAAGGTTAGAATAATTTGTTTGACTTGCAGCATAATGCCCTTGAGATGCATCGTAGTATTTGATTAGATTTGTTGATTTGAGCTCCAGATTGACTAAACTTTCAACAAATCACCAGTTTTCATGCCCAAATCCCTTTACTTTCTGAAGTTGTCTAATTAAGTCTTATTTGATGTTTCTTGTTTTAATATACGCTGCTTTACATTAAAATGTATCCACCTTCTCTCTGTCTATCTGCTTAATTGGTTCAGATCCCTTTGAATGTTGTTTACTTCTCTTATACGCGTCATCTGACCCCCTCCAGGTGAAAGACACTTTAAAATCCTGAAGATCTTGTCGGGTGGGGAAGGCCTCAGCCGAGGAGCAGGTAAATTTTGTGGTATTTAGGGGGAGACATTGCGGAGGGGGGTGGTGGGCGTGGGGAGAGGTGGGTAGAGTGTGGTTGAAGGGGTCGGTAATTGCTCGGGGGTGGTCAGGCAGAGATCGGGGTGGGGGGGGGCGCGGTGTCGGTGATCGCGAGGAGGCCAAGGGGAGATCGGGCGGAGATCATGGAGGTGAGGGGAGGGGTTTACAGGGTTGGCTTGTTGGGCCTGGGAGAAACACTCCTGCTCCTCCTGGCCCACAAGCAGTGCTGTAACAACACGCACCTGATGGATCCAGGCCTTCTCACCTCCTTTTACCTGCCGACTTTCCCGAGGCCAGGGAAACCCTGCTGACAAGAGTTAAAAATAGGAAGATTGTTAAAATGGAGGGTCTTAAAGGTCCTTAAAGGACCACTGCTCGGTGCCTGGAAATTGGAATCGGGGTCCTACAACTAACAGAAAGTTCTGATTTGCATTATTTAAGCAGCCTCCCATTTGGTTCAGGCAGGAGGGCTGCTCACCTATTTACAGACCCGCCTGGAAATTGCATCAGGTGAGCCTTGGACGTCAATAACGCGGCTGAGGTGCCCCCTCTTCCTCTACCCTCGCCCCCCACCTCCCCCCACCCCTGGTTTTCAGTTGCAGGTTGCCAATTTTTCAGTTTAAAAATGGATGACCTGTAGTTGACAATCACCTTCACTGAGCTCACCTGTTCTGGATCCCTGCTGTTTGTGCTATTCAGAGATTATATGCACAAGGCGTCGCAGTTGTGTGGGACAGGCTGGATGGACCACAGGGTCTTTTCCTGGCCATCATTGTTCTTATGTAAGTGCATTGCTGATAACATTACACTACATGATCTGGTGACAAGTAAGGTAGATTTGCACCATTCAGAAATCTGGGCGTATTAAGCAAATGCATTGAAGAAGAAAGAAAGACGCAGGATGTCAGAGCCAATGAAATACTTTTAAAGTGTAGTTACTGTTGTAATGTAGGGAAACACAGCAACCAATTTGCACACAGCAAGCTCCCACAAAGAACAATGAAATAAATGGCCAGGTAATAGTGCCATGGGATCTTTTACTCCCTCATGAGAATGCAAACAGGGTCTCAGTTTAACCTTTCATGGGAAGACGGACCCTTCCAACAGTGCAGCCCCCCCTCAGTACTGCCCTGGAGTGTCAGCCTAGATTTTTGTGCTCAAGTCTTTAGAGTGGAATTTGAACTGACAACCTTCTGACCCAAAGGCGAGGGTGCTACCAGCTGACATGGATCTTGTGCCTTGGGTTCTTGGATGTGGTTGGATTTCATTCCTTAGGAGCTTGAATGGATTGGTTAGAATCCATGATGGAAGAATTCAAGATGGCCCACGGAAAGCTGAAAGATCTTTTCTCTTTCCATACCTTCTCTTGCCTTTAAGAATGTGCTGATGCAAGGCTTTGTTCATCCATCATCACATCACAAGACAGTTTTATTTACACAGAGTGCCATGAGCTTACAAAGTGCAAATTCTGTGCAAATGATAAATTACTGTACAGCAGATTGAAGATTTTCTCCAGAGCAGTCTGTCTACAATCTTAAATAGGGTGGATATGCAACAAATTACTGCACGCCAGTGCTCTGGGAGCCAGGAAGATTGTAGATAGACTGCTCCAGAGAAAATCTTCAATCTGCAGTACAGTAATTTATTACATCTGTTTTTCTTTTGTTTTAAAGGGTGCTTTGCAGTTTAGTTGCCTTCAGTTTCTGCTGCAACCAGCTTAGAGAATTTCATGTGTGAACATTTTATGAGTCACTGAGTACTGGAAAAAGAAAGTCAGGTAGTTATCGTATATTAGGTCAGACAACTGTGAATTAAATAGCCTTGTGATGTGTTCTGTTGGAACTTGCACCCCTTCTAGCCTCCAAGCAAGTGTAAATTGTCAGTTGCATGGATATTCTAGACAGCACATTGCGTTCACCCTTGTACTGCTGATTTGCCAGACCACTTGGTTAACATCATTAGCGAGATGCATGCGGAATGAATCCAGACTACTGGCTGTTCTCCACTCTACTAATTAAGAGTTTGACTCACAATGTGAAAATTCACTTTCCTTCTCTTGATGATAACAGACCTTTTGCCTCCAATTGTACTTTGAGAGTGGTGAATTTTAACAAACTGTGGAAATTAACTCATTCCGCCTTGAAAACAAAAATGGCAAGCTTCGAGCGGAACGCAATAAAACTCTTGGATTCAACATCAAGCTTCATACTTCCTGGAAAACAAGTTTTCGTTCCCCATTTGGCTGTTCAAAAATAATGCTGCTCTTTCTTGCGCGGGTTCAGCAGTTAGTTACACTAATGTATATTTACTGCTGATCAGTACACTCCAGCTGATACCCTCAACCTATCTGTACCTCAATCAAATGATGACGTAAAATATTTCAGGCAGGAAAAGACCATGGCTTATAAATGGTCCAACAGATCTCCCTCCCCGTCCTCCATTTCATCTTTCCCCCACAACCTTCACTTACCTGAGGGCAGACTGTGCCATGCCTGTTCCATTCAAATGAGCCTTGAGGCACAATATCGGGGGCTCCTCAGGCCTCCCCATTCAGACACAGGTGCCTGAATTTCTACCTCTATCGGTCCATCTAGCTTGCCTATCCAACCATCTCCACTCCATCCTGCAAGATATCGCTATATCACTTACAATACTACTCCTTGCAAGGAACCTGTCTATTTACTTTTTAAGTTCCCTTAAAGCTTTCTGTTCAACCACTTACACTAGCAGTTTGGTCCACATGTTGATTATTCTTTCCCTAAAGAAATTTGACGCAATTGCCTATTCACTTTAGCTTTCTGTTGTGTCTCAAGGGGTTTTATACCCTTACCTATATAACAATTAAGAAGGACTCCGGGGTGGAGAGTTTAGTTAACGGTCATTTTATTTACAATGTGCTTCTTCACTCAATGCACTACATTTCCCATAGTGCATTGCAAATCATCACTACGGTATCCCATGTGGGACAATTCTAATACACATTCAAAATACACAACATATTTCCTCCCCCTTAAAATAGAATGTCCACAAAACAGAATAACTGAAAATGACTATAACTTTGGAAGAGAGGGTAGACTGCCTCTACATTCCACTAACCCTGGGGATTATTCTGCCCCATGCACACAGGTTAGCACTAACTGTAACTAAGGCGCTCTGGAGGTTGCCTTTCTCTTTGGGGGTAACGCCTAGTCTCAGGAGCAGGCTCTGGCTGGCTCTCCCGTGACCCTGCAGGCATGGCTTCCTCCCTCGATGGCACAAGAGTGGATGGTGCCACCGTCTCAGGGTCAGACGACCAGTCCCTGCTGGAGCCCCCAGCAGGTCCTTGATCCTCTGTTTCTTGGGTTACCTGTGGCGACTGTCTTGGCAGTAACTGGTCTAAATGCCATCTCCATGTTCGGTCGTCTCCGGTGCGGACTCGGTATGAAACAGGGCCCGTCTTTTGAATGACCATAGCCGGGACCCACCGCTCCGGGGTGGTGTAGTTACGCGCGAGAACTTTGCCCCCCACCACAAAGTGTCGTTCTTTGGACCTCTGAGCTCGTCTGCTGACTTGATCCTGCTGATTGGCGTGCACCACTGCTTCTGTGGATGTTGGCCTCAGCAGGTCAAGGCATGTCTGTAGCTGCCTTCCCATGAGTAGGTAAGCAGGAGATGCTCCAGTCGTAGCATGAGGTGTGTTTCAGTATTTCAGCAAGAAAGCATTCAGGCGCTGCTTTAGAGGAGCATCACTTCTTGCCGCTTTCAACGCGCGTTTCAGCGTTCTGACAAATCTCTCCGCCAATCCATTCGTGGATGGATGATAAGGCGCAGAGAACGTGTGCTGGATTCCATTGCTCTTGAGGAACTCCTCCATCTCCTGGGATGTGAACTGTGTTCCATTGTCGGTTACGATCTGCTCCAGCAGACCAAATCGCCCGAACATCTCTCTCAGAGTCTCGATGGTTTTCTCCGTAGTGGTAGTGGACATTACTGCAACCTCCGGCCATTTGGAATGGGAGTCCACCGCGACCAGGAACATCGCTCCTTCCACTGGTCCCGTGAAGTCCACGGTGTCGCCGGCCATTCCCATGGATGCAGTGGTGCTGCTCTTGGCGTACCCCTGGTTGTCTCACATGATGGGCATGATTTCGCTTCAACTTCAATTTCATGATCCAGACCGGGCCACCAGAAGTAGCTTCGTGCCAGCTCCTTCATCCGGACAATACCACAATATCCTGAGTACAGCTCGTTGAGGACATGTTTCCGCAGCTTTGGTGGTATGATCACTCGCATGCCCCAAAGGAGGCATCCTGATGTGACAGACAACTTCTTCCCTCTTGACAGGTAAGGTAGGAGCTCAGGTGGTGCGTCTGGCACCCGTGATCCATCTCCTCGCATCACCCGATCCAGCACCTTGGATAGCGTAGGGCCCACTCTGGTCTCTTTCTTGACCTGCCGGGCCATGACAGGGGCATTGCTCACCATGTCAAAGTAGAAAATCTTCTGCTCACAGCCTTCAGAGGGCACAGGCAGCAGAAGTCTTGACAATCCGTCCGCATTGCCATGTGCTGCTGACCTCCGGTATTTGATGTTGTAATTGTGAGCGCTTAACATCAGCGCCCAGCGTTGCATCCTGCACGCTGCCAGGGAGGGTATTCCTGTGTGTGGACCAAAGATCGATGTCAGAGGACGATGATCCATCAGCAAGGTGAATTTCCTTCCGAACAAGTAGTGATGGAACTTTTTGATTCCAAAGATGATGCCCAAAGCCTCTTTTTCGACCTGCGGGTATTTCACCTCCGCCTTGCTCAGGGACCTTGACGCGAATGCAATCG
This sequence comes from Somniosus microcephalus, assembly GCF_052327205.1. Lineage (NCBI taxonomy): Eukaryota > Metazoa > Chordata > Chondrichthyes > Squaliformes > Somniosidae > Somniosus > Somniosus microcephalus. The sequence continues at coordinate 265,236,603 of NC_140987.1, forward strand.
GCTTCTCTTCGCCTGAGGGAAAGATGTGGGACACGACTGCGCCGACACCATAAGGCGAGGCGTCACAGGCCAGCTGAATCTGCAACGACGGGTCAAAGTGCATCAACACTCTGGGGTCAGTCAAAGCTGCTTTGGCTTTCTTGAATGCAGCTTCGCACTCCTTCGTCCACGCCCAGGCCTTGCCCTGACACAGCAACTCATGTAATGGCTTCAACAGTGATGCCAGCTGTGGAATAAACTTTCCGTAATAGTTCAGGAGACCTAAGAATGACCGCAGCTGGCCGACATTTGTAGGTGCAGGAGCATCGGCAATGGCTTTCACTTTCAACGGTGCTGTGTGTAGGCCGTCCACGTCGATGACATGGCCTAGGTACTCCACTGGTGGCTTGAAAAATTCGCATTTGTCCTTGTGAACGCATAAGCCATATTCTTCAAGTCTTCCCAGTGTCTTTGTCAGGTTCTGCAGATGCTCGTTGTCGTCCTTTCCTGTGACAAGGATATCGTCGAGATAACATTGTACCCCTGGAATGCCGCTTAAGATCTGGTCCATAGCCCGCTGAAACAATGCTGGTGCTGATGTTATACCAAAAGGTAGGCGGCAGTACCTGTGGAGGCCCTTGTGGGTGGTGATGGTGAGGTACTTCTGTGAGTCCTCTTCTACATGCATCTGCAAGTAGGCTTGGCATAGATCAATCTTGCTAAACTTCTGACCACCTGCTAGACCTGCAAAAAGATTTTCAATGATGGGGAGGGGGTACTGTTCAGCTGAGAGCACAGGATTCACTGTTACTTTGAAATCTCCACATAAGCGAACCGCGCCGTCACTCTTCATCACTGGTACCACGGGCGTGGCCCACTCACTGTGCGAAACTGGCACCAGGACCCCTATCTTGACCAGACGCTCCAGGTCAGCCTCCTCCTTTGGTCTGAGGGCGTAGGGAATATTCCTGGCCTTCAGGAATCGTGGCTGGCTGTCAGGCTTCACCTTGAGTTTGACTGTAATCCCCTTCATACTCCCCAATTCTCCGTCAAAGACAGCCGCATGCTTTGTCAACACTGCCGCTAGCCCCGCCTCTTTAACTGACACCGCATTCACTTTTTTCCAATCCAGATGAATTTTCTCCAACCATGGCCTGCCCATCAGGGATGGATAGTCACCCTTGACCACGTAAACTGGCAGCATCACGGTTTGTCCATTAAGCTCCACCTTGACCTCCGTCTTACCCAGCATTGGGACTGTTTCCCCAGTGTAGGTCTTTACGATGAGCTTGGCCGGCGTCAGTGATAGGTGGTTCAGTTTTTCTTTGAATAGCTTCCCTGAAATCAAGGAGACAGCGGCCCCCGTATCCAGCTCCATTTTGACCGGTATTCCCTCTAGTAGTGGAGTGACTCCATAGCCTGATGAGCCTCCATTCACCGTTAACACATGGAGATTCAGCTCCCCATCAGAGTCTGTGTCACTGTCTTCCAGTTCTTGTTTCACCATGTGTAGGTTTTTCTTTTTAGAACACCAGTTGGATGTGTTTCCTTGTTTGTTTTTGTATGTCTCTGTGTAGGATTGTTTGCTTTGCCCTTTACACACACGTTCAATGTGTCCTTTCTTTTCACATTTCCGACAGGTCAGGTCTTTACACCAGCAGTCAGATGGCTGATGACCTGACTTTCCACATCTGTAACACTCTCTGGCGCCCCTTGCATGCTTATCCGGTGTAGCTGCTACCCTGTGCACTCTTGTTGCAGCCCCTAACAGCTGTGCATCTTTAGCTGCTAACTCCATAGACACAGCGAGCTCCACTGCTGATTTAAGCGGCAGTTTGTCAGTCGTGGGCAAGCGCTTCTGTGTTGCTTCACATCTTAATCCACACACAAACCTATCACGGACAGTGTCATTTAGAGTTTCACCAAACTCACAATGCTCAGTTAGCTTCTTTAGCACTGCAACATATTCGGCTATGGACTCACCCTCCCCTTGGTTTCGTTTGTGAAACCTGAACCTCTCGGCAATCAGCAATGGCTTGGGTGCGAAATGTGTTTCCAAAACTTCCACAATCTGATCATATGTCTTAGCACCGGGCTTATCTGGGTGCATCAAACTCCGTAACAAGCCAAATGTTTTTGCTCCGATCACACTGAGGAACGTTGCCACTTTCACGTCATCTTTAATGCCATTTGCAGTCACGAAAAATCTGAAACGCTCTGTATAAGCACTCCATTGCTCTGCCGTTTCATCAAATGGTCCAAACGCTCTGGTTAGCATAGACATTTTGTTATCTTTTTTTTATCTTTACAGTCCTTTTCCTCCACTTAAATTTTTTTTTTTTATAGTCCTTTTCCTCCACTTCGTTTCACTGTATCGTTACTCTCCCCCTTCTTATTTGTGTAACACATGGACTGCCACCTTTACGAGGCGATTGCATCAGCACTAAACTGCGGGCGCGCCATTAAGAAAAGACAGGAACTTCTTACTTTAAACATCGCCGATTCCAGTGCAAAGTGATGCGCAAGTCCGTCGTCCTCGTCGCAAGTTTTGTTGTGTCTCAAGGGGTTTTATACCCTTACCTATATAACAATTAAGAAGGACTCCGGGGTGGAGAGTTTAGTTAACGGCCATTTTATTTACAATGTGCTTCTTCACTCAATGCACTACATTTCCCATAGTGCATTGCAAATCACCACTACGGTACCCCATGTGGGACAATTCTAATACACATTCAAAATACACAACACTTTCCTTCGGCTGATTTTATGCATCTGGGCTCTGTAATTCATATGGCAGAAAAAAATGACCTTTTCAATATTATCAAATTCCTTTATAATTTTGATAACCTCTCCTTTCAGTGTTCTCTCCTCGAGAGAAAAGTGCTAGAATACACAATTACTTTTCATAGCTCTCAATTCTCTAGGTTCTGATAATAATCTCGCAAACCTCTGCTCAATTCTTTCCAATAATATGTTATCCCTTTTGGAATAGAAGGATCAAAACTGAACACAATCTTTCAGACCTGGTTTCATTGAGGTCTCTCTCCTGCTCTGATACCTCCACTGAGTATATATTCCATGTTACCCTTTCTTTTACGGAATCTTATCACTTTACACTTACCTGCAATAAACTGCATCTGCCATTTTTTTTCTGCCCACAAACTCAGAAACTCCAGACCTTCTGATTTCTAAACCTTATTGGTTGCTGACATGGTTAAACAAGATCTTCATAGCAACTTGCAATTTCAGCGAGTGTAACAGATAGTGCTTATTGCCGAAGACTTACCCATATCATGATGATAAAAACACATGAAATGGCTCTGATGCTGAACCCTGACCTTTCACCATGACTTCTACTTAAAGCTTACCATTTAGTCACGTCCAGTTCTGTTAAACATAACAACTTCATCTGGCCAAACCACGAAGAAACAACAACACTGCAATGACAAGAACATTAAAAGAAAGAACTTGCATTTATACAGTGCCTTTCATGACCTCAGGACACCACAAAGCTCGTTACAACCAAGGAAGTACTTTTTGCAATGTAGGAAATGTGGCAGCCAATTTTCACACAAGGTCTCACAACAGCAATTAAATAAATGACCAGATAATGGTTGGGTGTAAATATTGACCAGGACGAGAGAACTGTTCTTCAAAATAGATCTTTTACGTCCACCTGAGAAGGTAGTCAGGGCCTCAGTTTAACATCTCATCCAAAAGATGGCACGTCGGACAGTGCAGCACTCCACTGTGAGTGTCGACCTGGATTATGGGTTCAAGTCTCTGGAGTGGGACTCGAGAACACATAATCTGACTCAGAGGTGAGAATGATACCACTGAACCACAGCTGACACTTCATTGCAGGCCAATTCTTTGAGTACTGAAGATTAGCACAACTTTCAAGTATGAAGATGTTTTCTATCCTATTATAGAATTGGTGATTAATTATGTTTAAGAAGTGCAAACTAGCGGACACTTTTCAAAATAAACTTGGAAACTGATCTGACTTAATTTTATAATTTGGTGCAGAGTTGTCACCTTGAGTTGGAATCCTTATATTATTTAAAATGAAGAAGAAGAATGGATAATCATCTATATGATCTAAGAAGTTGGTGTTGTACATGACACTAAAAGAGATTTTAAAATAAGATTATCTATGATTTGCCATATTTAGTACATGTCACTTCCATTTTAGTTTTCACTGTACGTTGTTATTTTATTTTGAATCCTATCAAGAAATAAAAGTGGAAAATGTGTTTTTCCTCATTGTAAAGTACGGCCCATAATGTAATACTTTAATCATGTTTGTGTTCTGCATGAGGAGGCAACAGCATGTAGGATTCTAACTGTAATTTCAGCTTCAACATTTATCTTATTGAAGTTATACCATCAAAGCAATTAATATAAGTTTGTCAACTGTAAAAAGTTAATGATTGTTTATTTTGACAAGGGTTAAGATAAGGTTCCCATTTGGCCAGTAGTGTGTGTGCCTCAGTATGATTGATAACAAATCAGCTCGATCACTACAGTGTAAAAACTGCCACTTAATGTTGGCAGATCTGTTTGGATTGCACTTGTGGAAGGAAGATTTCATCTGTGTCCTATTCTTAAAATTGTAAACCGATTTATAAAGAATGGATACATCATTTGCAGCAGATAACATGCAGAGGAAACCTTGTTCCATTGTAAAGTGGTATTTGATCCATTTTGCTCCATGTCATTCATTAATTGCTACATGGAACATACAGCCTCAAAATGTATTGTTTTCATGGTCGTTCACCATGAATGGCATTAATCAGAGAGTCTTAAGCCACCATCTTATACCTAAATTGCATAATTTTTAATTTTTCTGTTTGGCAGAGTTGTACTCTATAAATGATGAGCACAAGTTCAATAACTATAGGCCATATGTTCTGAGTATTGATAAATTTACGTGAACTATCTGTCAGATAGAAAATTACCATCATGGCATTCAAGCCCAGTTTGATTAATAACAGTATGTTATATTTTCTAATATCGGTTTAACTAAGTAATACCAGCAGACTAAAAATGACATCTGGGCCAGTTTCTAGGTGGTGGATTCTATCGACTTAGATCATTCTGTCTGTTTCAGATATATTGAAGACCTTACACCTACACCACCAGCCCTTAAATTGGTCTTGACTTTATTACCCCAAAACATTTAAGTCAATATGTTTGCTGTCAATGGTTTTGCATACTTGAAATAATTTATCACATAAAATGATTATGGAAAGCTTGCATTGTTATGCCTTAAGAAGCAATGTTAATGATTTTTTAATAACACTGCTAGCTTGTGCACTTTCCCGAATGAATCTATTTGCATTACATTGTCCGAAAGAACATGGGAACACATTTGCATTTACAACATTATTGCACAGTAAGAACAAAAGACTGATATTGGGTATGATGCAAAAGCTGAATCTATTTGGTTATAATTAAGAATTACGAAGCAAATTCTTACTCGATGGGGAGTTTATTATACATCATCAGAAGGTGGACATGTGATAAAGAAAGAGCTATGTAGACAAGTTATAGAAATATGAAGAAGTAGCAATGGCTGATTTTAATTATCCAATCCAAGAGTAATATAAGTGGCAAAAAAAAGGGAGGTGTTTCGACAATGTATCCAAAACTGGCATGACCCACACAGAGCAGTGAGACAGGGCCATTTAATTCTACATGGTGGCTTCCCTAGGGTGGAAGAGGCTACCAACGGCACCCACATGGCTCTGAATGCGCCAACTCAACTTGGAAGCCAGTGTCATACATCAGCAGGAAGGGGCTCCATCGCTGAATGCGCAGTTTGTCTGTGGTGCTCAGCAATGGATACTGCACATCAGCTGACACTTAGGCATACTTCCACAATGCATTGAAGTTGCGGAACTCAGCTGTCACATAGTTATTCAGGGAGGAGAACCAAATGGACGGATTGCTCCTGGGGGGACAAGGACTACCGCCCCTTCTTACCCCACCTCCCCCCGATGCCATGGCTGATGATACCATTCCATGCGACCCGCAATTAAGAAGAGGAGTGCGACAATCGAGCCCATGTAACAACCAGGCAGATGGTGGAGAGGACAGTAGAGGTTCTGAAAGGCCGATCCAGATGCCTGGGCAAGTCTTGCTGTATGCGCCAGAGAGGTTTGCTGTGCATTTCACAATTTTGCATTACTCTGAAGGCTCAGTCTGGATATACCTGGTGAGGAGGCCATTGCAGGAGATGATCCAGAGCTGCAGACCCATGGATGATGTCCGCTCAGACGCGATGTTACTTGAAGCTGCCAGAACTGTTAGAAGGCAGCTCGTTACAGTGGATTTCAGTGCCTGACTGCCTCCACCTACAGAACACAGCTTGCACACCTTCTCTCCCACTTGCCAATAAAGATTACTTGAAACCAATGTACTCCCACACGCATCGGCCTGACGTAGCTATGCCAACTGTCATCACCTGAGTGGAAAATATCTGCACCAAATGAGTGCACCCTTTCCTGTATGACTGTGAACTTAATTAAGAAACCAGAGATAATTCAACATTAATACAAAAAATTGCACAACACAAAGAAGCCTCCATGAATAACAAAGCACAAAACAAGTGCACATTAAGGATAAAATACAAACCAGTCTCCACAGAACAAAATAAATGCACATTGAACCTTAATCCAGAAATGGCCAAAGATAAATAGGCCTCCATCAATAACTCAGAACAAAATAAGTGCACAGTCAACTGTCATGCAATGTAGAAAGCAGTCTCCATGAATAAATATGAGCAAAGTAAGTGCAATTTGAAATTGACATGATCAATAGCCAGGTGCAACTGAACAGTCATCCTACTGGGGGTGAAATCAGTCTTCAGCAGCAGTGCGAAATGAGTGATATTGATTTGGCACCCCGTTTTACGCCGATTTCCTTTTCCTCCAGACCTATCAAGGCAGCGGAAGCATTGGTTCAGGAGGTTTTGGCCTATTCTATCAGGCTTGAGTGGAGGCATTGCACTGATTCTACATCATCTTTGCATCTGTCCTTGGGTTCCTGAGAGTGCCATTAGCCAGGTTTTGAGAGGATAGCCTTTGTGCTCAAGCAGCCAACCTCTGACCCGATGCTCAAGGTCAAAGAGAGCTATACATTCTTGATTGAGGACTAGCACAGGGTGAAGGCATCATGGCAGCTACCAGGAAACCTGGCACACACCTGCACGATACGCTGCATGTCGTCGCACATCAGCCGGAGGTTCAATGAGTGAAATCCCTTCCAATACATTTAGATTCCAGGCTCTTCTACTGGAGCATGGGAGACTATGGCCCTGATTTTCCTGGAGCCGTCAGGCGGGGTTTCAGGCGGGCGGGGGCTGAAAATCGCAGAAATAGGGGGTCGCGACCCCCCCCCGGCCGATTCCCCGCCCCGCCCGACTTTCGCCCCGGTGTTTCAGCGCAACCCGAATCAGCCCTGCCTGCAGCCGGCGAGACTGGTTGTCGGGAGCCTAATGAGCAATAATTGGCAGCTGTAATCCAATTTTAAGGGGCCCTTGCAATTTTCAGCCTTTTCCCATGTAAACCACGCCTGGTGTGAACACCGCTGATGAAACCTGGCGTGAACAATGTTGGCTTGCTTACTTTCAGCTGCAGGTCAATCAGGAATGAAGAGATTTAATGAGACAACAGTAGGCTGCAGGAACTTGTTGCTCCAGGCTTGGGGCAACTTGTTGAAGGCTTGGGCACAGCTGTGGAAGGTTGGAGCTCTTACGTTCATTAATAAATCGACATTCTTATTATGAACACAGCTAGCTTTTGCTAGCTACTTTTATTGAGCACATGTGGACTAGGTACAGTATCTGTAGAGGCTTCCATCTTGACTGCTGCCTTGTGGGTGGCCTAGTGCCTCATGGGTAATGTAGTCTTAATATACATAAAGCTGGGTAGTGTAGTCTTATACATACAGCTATATACAGCTCTACACAGCTCTACGGCTCCACCTAGTGTCCACTATAGAATGACATGTTATTGATCATTACATCCCCCTTTCTTTGAGGTTTAACAAAATCAATATCAATCAACTTTCAAGAAAACAATAAAGATAATATCAGTAACACTTTTGTTAGTGCTCTATAAACATAAACATTTTCAAAACAGTCAACACATTTTCAAAGCTTTACATTGTACTCAAAGATTAAGTCTATCAGGCTTTTTTACTTCACGTGTGGATCTTCTCAACACGGGTAAGTCTGATGTGTCTTCATGAGATTGTTCTGACGGTGAATGACAAGATGCAGTTGCGGCATTGTCATCGATCTGCTCATGTATAGATCAAGGTCTCCTTGCGATCTTTGCTTGGAGAGGGTTTCAGTGTTTCCTTCACTCTTCATGCCATAACTCTCAATGTAGTCAATGCACTCTCGAAAAACTGCTGGCAGCTGGATCCCATCATACAGCATAGTCCTCTCAGCAGCCTCGGCTAATGGAACACCAAAGATTGGCCTGAGGGAAGAAGGAGTATCCACCGGAACTGCTTCCTGCTCTGGTGCAGGCTTCTTCTTTTTCTTTTTCTCTTTCCACTGCTTAACAACATCTGCTGCGGTTATATCTTTGGACTTTTTCTCCTTGTGTTTTTCCTCTTTGTGCTTTTCTTCCTTTCGCTTCTCTTTGACCTTAAAGTATTTTTCTTTCTTCTTGGAGAAACTAGGCTTTTTGAAGACATGGATACCCTTTGGCCTTTTCATCCTTGATGGGCTCTCTGCTTCATCACCTGAGTCATCTGGTCTGCTTATGGCACAGTTTAAACGGTAGACTCTCTTGACCAGTTCTAAGTCTTCACAAGCTTTGTCACCTAGTATCGAATCAAGTCTTTCAGCCACAACAGAAAACATGAGATGATGCACTTTGTCTTTGACTGTCACTTTAAGTCTGCATACACCTAAGCTATCTATTTTCTGTCCATTATAGCTCTTCAGTAGTACTGACTTTTTCTGTATTTTGGGCTTTTCTTTCATATTTTTTATGTCACTCATACTGATTAAGTTTGCTTTTGCCCCAGTTTCCAGTTTCAATGTAACTAATACTCCATTTATCTGCAGTGGGATCATCCATTTGTCCACTTTTACTGCATTGACTTTATGTTCAGCATTGTCCATTTCTGAGGGCTGCACATTTTCTGTATCTTTTTTGATATCGTCACATGACACCATTCCTACAAAAAATTTCTCACTTAAGTCAGTGTCCTCAATTACATTAACTTGTTGCCCTTTTGTTGTTTTTACTTTTGAAAAGCATTGTTTGGCAAAGTGATTCTTTCCATTACACTTTGTGCACATTTTTCCAAACGCTGGGCATTGTCTTAACTGGTGTTTGTAACCACAGCGTTTACAATTAAAAATTTCATCCTCCGATTGCTTTTCATTTCTGTTCTGCCCATGTTTCTTCCCCTTGTAGGACACAGCACCGACAGCAGCATTATCACTCATTACAATCGCATCATTATTGATTTCACTGAAAGTCTTCGCGTGCTTTCGAGCTAGCTCGCTGGCTTGGCATATTTTCACTGCATTTTCCAAATTTAGTTTGGTTTCTCTCAACAGACGTTCCCTGACTTTTTTATCATGAATACCAAACACAATCTGGTCACGAATCATGGATGATTTCAGCTCAGAGAAATTACATGTCTGTGCTTTCAGTTTCAGATCAGTTATAAAGCTATCAAAAGTCTCATTTTGCTGCTGTGCCCTTGAACAGAACATGTATCTTTCATAGGTCTCATTCTTTTTGGGAGAGCAATGTGCATCAAATTTTTTTAGCACATCTTCTAATTTTTCTCTGTTCTCCTCTGGATTAAATACAAATGTATTAAATACCTCTATCGCCTGTGGGCCTGCAACCGTAAGCAGCAACACTATCTTCCTTGCGTCTGGCTTCGTACCAAATACGATGGCTGCAATGTAGAGTTCGAATTGTTGTTTAAGAGTCTGCCAATTGTAGTCGATGTTTCCTGTGAGTTTCAAACGCTCTGGTGGCTTTAAATTCTCCATGTCGCTTTTCACAATTTTCAGCAGATCTTCACAATCCTGGTACCATCTTATGTTCATTAATAAATAGACATTCTTATTATGAACACAGCTAGCTTTTGCTAGACTTTTTATTGAGCACATGTGGACTAGGTACAGTATCTGTAGAGGCTTCCATCTTGACTGCTGCCTTGTGGGTGGCCTAGTGCCTCATGGGTAATGTAGTCTTAATATACATACAGCTGGGTAGTGTAGTCTTATACATACAGCTATATACAGCTCTACACAGCTCTACGGCTCCACCTAGTGTCCACTATAGAATGACATGTTATTGATCATTACAGGAGCCTCACACACTTCTCCAGTGTGAGCTCCTGGGAAGCCCCTCTCACCACCCTAACTCAGCACTTCCGCAATGGAGGCATCAGCCAGAAGCATGGGAGGCCTTTTGTTCCTTCCCTTCTTGGCATTAGAGGATCTCCAACAGCAGAGGAGGCTGCAGCAGATCCATCAACAACAGCAGCACCAGCAACAGCAGCACCAGCAACAGCAGCACCAGCAACAGCAGCACCAGCAGGAGCGACAGGCTGCGGCTCAGCCACCTGAGGCAGCACAGGCCAGAAGGGGCCAGCGCATGGAAGGCCATCAGCGCAGGAGATACCCCCCAAACAGGGTCTACAGACACAGGGTGAGCTACCTCAACATGACTGAGCAGCAGTGCCAAAGGCGGCTCCGACGTTCGCGAGAGGTAGTGACTGACATCTGCACAATGCTACAGCATGGCCTGGAGCCCAGAGCACCAGGTCGACACTCCTTACCAGTGGCCATCAAAGTCACCACCGCACTCAACTTTTATGCCTCAGGCCCCTTCCAGGGATCAGCAGCAGATATCAGCGGCATCTTCCAGGCGGGCGCACACACTTGCATCAAACAGGTCACCGATGCCCTCTTTGCCCTCGTGCACAATCACATCCATTTCACCCGGGATCGCGCAAGTGTGAGGGCGCGAGCGCTTGGATTAGCTCAGCTGGCAGACTTTCCAAGGGTGCAGGGCATCATTGATTGCACACATGTGGCCCTTAGGGCACCCCATCGCAATCCAGGAGTTTTTGTCAACCGCAACGGCTTCCACTCCCTTAACATTCAGCTGGTGTGTGACCACAAGAAGGTGATTTTGCATGTTTGTGCCAAGTACCCTGGCAGCTGCCATGACTCCCTCAAACTGCACCAGTCTACTGTGCTTCCGCTATTCAGTCTGCCAAACGAACTTCAGGGATGGCTACTTGGAGACAAGGGATATCCCCTGCGGTCTTGGCTAATGACGCCATTGAGACCAGCCAACGAAGCTGAGGAGCGCTACAACTCCAGCCACATTTCCACCAGATGCATTATCGAGCAAACCATCGGATTGCTAAAGATGCACTTCAGATGCCTCGATAGATCAGGTGGAGCCCTACAGTACTCTGCAGCCAGGGTCTCCAAAATCGTCGTCGTATGCTGTGTGCTTCATAACATGGCACAGCGTCGTGGCTTGCCGATCCCGCAGGACCAAGAGGCTCTTCACAGAGCAGCCTCGGATGAGGATGATGCTGAGGATGATGCTGAGGAGGAGGAGGAGGAGGACGGAAACGAGCATCCTGCAGAGGCCCGTCAACCAGTGGCACCAGTGCGTGAGAACATTGCTGGGCGGAATGCAAGGAACGCACTCATCCTGGCCAGAATTGCATAGCCTGGTACATCAAACACTGTAGCCTCGCTGCTTCTTAACTGACCATGGACAGTGGCCCATGCCTGCGCATTTCTACCTATTTGAACAGCTTGCTGACATCTGCGAGTAATCCTAAGGCCTCAATGTGATATCCCCATTCGCCAAATGACAGACACCACAACTGCAGCAGTTGCCACCAGATTTTTTATGTACAGGAAACTGATGGCATTAAAACTATATACAAGACTTTTCACCTGAGTGACTACCCTTGTGATTAGTGGTGCTTTATTTTTCTCTTACGCGTGTTCCTACATAGTGGTACCCCTGTGGCTTCAGCAGATGTGAAGGCCCCTTGCTCACTTTCTGCTGCGCCTGTCTTGACACCTTTGGCAGGCATCCTCTGGGGTGGCGAGCCTGTGAGGCCTCGCCAGCAGTCTGCTGCTCCTGCGGCTGTGCAGGGGTTGAGACTCCTATCTCACTTGGGTGTGGACTCCGGCGGGGCTCTGACCGAGGGCTCTGAAGTGGCATGGAAGTGTGAGTGCGTGGAGAGGAGCCCCCACTTCCTTGAGGTGTGCCAACAACCTCCCTCTCATAGGTCAGCTCCCCCTCAGCACCTGCAAGTGGCTGGAGAGCACCTTGCTGCACATCAGGGGGGCCATGGGGACCCGTCTCTGCTCAGAGCTACTTCCATGAAGGTCTGGTTTCGGTGCTGAATAGATGCTCATCGCTCCTCAAGAGATGTCATTCTATTCTGAGCACTCACCATGTTTCCGATACCCTGGCGACTAAGCTCCTCCATGGCCGTAGCCCTCCTCTCCTCGGCTGCAGCCCTCCTCTCCTCGGCCGCAGCCCTCCTCTCCTCGGCTGCAGTCAGCCTTACCACGGAGGTAGCCATCCTTTCCGTGGTGATGCTTTCATGCGCCAATGGCTCCAATAAGGCTGTGCTCATGCTCGCCATGGACTCTTCCATTCGCTCCACACTCGCAGCGACCCTGGAGACAAAACCTGCCAGAGACTCCTGCATCTGTGCATGGAGATCCATCACCTCCTCTCTTGCGGATGGACCCAGAGGCATAGGGTCAACATGCAGCTGAGCTGAGCTGGCAGAGGCCTGCGCCCTCCGACGAGGACTCTCCACTGATCTCCCTGTCTCCACACTCTGCTGATGCTGACTTGTGAGTTGTGAAACACCAGGTGACAACACTACTCTATGTCCCAAAAGCCCCCCCGAGGTGTGAGTGTCTGCGCTGGTGCTGGGTGCGCTTACTTCTGCTGACGCTGCACCCTCAGAGGCTGGAGCTTCCTCTGAGGAGTCTGGCTGCAAAGCCTCTTCCTCCTCGGCAGTGGGGATGGGGGCTCCAGATGGTCCTGTGGGGGAGTAAAGGAAAGAGTTAGAGATCTGATGCCAAGGCTACTTGCATATTGGATTTGGCATATGCTCATAAGTCCAAATGATGTAGCTTCAGAATCATATCAGCGACTCATGCTATGTCAATGAGAGAGATGGGAAACTATTCTGTCACCAGCTTGAGGGCTTGCTCCTGTGTCTCCTGCCCCAGCTTCCGCAGCCACATCAGCCCCAGCAATCTCCATCACTGCTTCCTCCCAGGGGGTCAGGTGGGCGATTGAGGGTGGACCTCCTCCAGTCCTCACTCGCTCTCTCCTATTGTGAGCTCTCTTTTCCTGCAATGAGGGAGACAAGTGGAGTTTGAGTGAGATTGCAGTAGTGAGTGTAGAGATTGCATAGCATAGATACTTAGGAGACAAAGATGGTGTGAGGCTGCAAGACCAAGGGCCCTCCCTGTGTGTTGTCAGTTGTGTTCCAAGCATCAGAGTGAGAGGCAGTGTGAGGGCTGCATGGTGGAATAGTTATTTGAATGTGAGCATAGAGAGAGAGGGAATGGGTAAGGGTGCATGGATGTGACTGTGAAGTGGGATGTGGAGGAAGTGATTGCTGAAGCTGAGTGCTGTTGGGGAAAGGCAATGGGGGTCAGGTTGAGGGTGATGGAAACTTCATACTCACTTTTCCTGTACGGTGAAGGTCATGGAAGCGCTTCCTGCACTGTATCCAGGTCCGTCGGGTGACTCCCTGAGAGTTCACCTCTGCAGCCACCTCCATCCATGCAGCCCTGGTCTCTTTGGGAGGCCTCTTCCTCCCTGAGCTAGGGAAGAGGACCTCGCTGTGGGCCCTAACCCCATCCACCAATGTCTGCAATGAGGTCCCATCAAATTTGGCAGCAGCTCGGCCTCTGCCGCTGGCAGCAGCTGGTGCAGGCTCCTCTGCCATTCTGCAACACTGGTTGGGAAGCCTGCAGAGGTTGAGAAGCTTGCTGGAGACTTTAAAAGCACCACGAATGATGACATCATACTGTGGGGCTTTCTGACTGGAAATGGAAACTTAGCAAGGGTGCCCACACGTTAGAAATTAATTGGCCAATTGAGGGAAAATTGCGTGCAGCTGGCTGACCCATTTAGATTCGGGTCGGAACCCGACATTCGGGGAACCCGACAATTCCCCGCACCTTCGGGAAAATCGGGGCGTTGTGTGTGCAGTCGATGATGCCCTGCACCTGGGAAAAGCCTACAATCCTGGCCAAGCCCAGAGCCCTGTCTTCCTGCTTTGCATTATTCATGGGGAAGGATATGAAGTCACTGGCTTTGGCAAAGCACGCATCCGTCACCTGGTGAATGCAGACCGGCACAGCCAGTTGGCTGATGCTGGAGCTTGTCACCTGCTGCAGACTGCAATGACCCTGCGGGATGAAAATTCAAGGCCACAGTTGCTTTGACAGCCACAGGAAAGGATACACGTGACCTTGTCCTGGGCACCTGTTGGTGCTGAAACAGGTGATAGAGCTCTGTGACAGCCTCCTTCACACACTGCTCCGTGGTGAGGTGCAGGTAAGATGTTCTGCGCCTGTACAGTCATGGTCGGGTAAGACCTGCTTCTCTCTGAAACGGCGGCTCCCTGGGCTCTAGCCTCTTCCACCTTTTCTTTCAGCCTCAATGGTGAAACCAATCATAAGGTTGCCAGAAGCACCTAGTCAAAACCACTTTGCTGGCTCACAGAATTACTTTCCCAAATGATTACTCTCAGTTCCAGCAGCCAAAAGTGCTAAAAAGTGGAGAAGCAGCACACTAGCATTTCATAAACACGTAAGGGCATAAGAACATAAGATGCAGGAGCAGGAGTAGGTCATTTGGCCCTTCGAGCTTGCTCCGCCATTCAATAAGATCATGGCTGATCTGATCTTGGCCTCAACTCCACTTCCCTGCCTGCTCCCCATAACCATTCATTCCCTTAGCTTTCAAAAATCTGTCTATCTCCACCTTAAATATATTCAATGACCCAGCCTCCACAGCTCTCTGGGGAAGAGAATTCCAAAGATTCACAACCCTCTGAGAGAAGAAATTCCTTCTCATTCCTGATTTAAAAGGGTGCCCCCTTATTCTGAAACTATGCCCCCTAGTTCTAGATTCCTCCACGAGGGGAAACATCCTCTCTGCATCTACCCTGTCAAGCCCTTTCAGAATCTTATATGTTTCAATAAGATCCCCGGTTCAAATAAGCTAACCAGTAAATTGCCTAAAATCAGCTTTAAATATTCCCTTTAAATATCGCTGCAAATGGTAGCCCCCAGGCTGCTGGCGCCCGTGATTTCTGTGACTGACTTAGAAGAGGATGCTACAGCTGTTGAAAAGGGCTTTTAGGTCCTAAATCAAGCGCAGGACCCTAATTAGCTTGCTTAAATAGACACCTGATTGTTAGATCCGTGGTTCAGTGGAAAAATAATTACACGGATGCTGTACATAGACAAATAACAGGTCTTTACTGGAGGAGGGCAATCTCTAGACTGGAGTACAGAGGCATGCGCACAGCTTATATACCGGTGTGGTTACTGCCGGTACTACAGTATACAGGAGCTGTAAAAAGTAGTTCTGACTTAAAGCACATACACTACAATTCCTCCCTTTTTAGATTAATAATACCCCCTTAATATTCAAATAACAATTACATTTTTACATGTACATTCAATAACAAAAGTCCATTTATAGATTCAGTCTTTGGGGCGGCTTCCTGACCCTTTCGGAATAGCAACTTTCCGGAGGTTCTTGTTCTTGGTGCAGAGGCGATTCTGACCCCCTTTCATCGGGTAGTTCATCGGGTTCCACTGCTACTGGGTCTGAAGTAGATACTACCGGTATGTCGGGTTCATCCCCAGGTACTCGAGACATGGGGCTGACGCATTCCTGTGATGCTAAGATCTGATCGACGTGGCGTCTCACAATGTTCTCCCCGACATCCACTGTGTACATTAATGGCCCCTGCCTTGTACATATTGTTCCGGGTTGCCACTTCTCTGTTCGATAGTCCCGGGCCAAGACTGGTTGCCCTACACTGAAGCTCCTTGTCGGCTTCTCGTTGATGTGCTGGAATTGTTTGTCCTCAACATTTCTTCGCACATTTGGTCTGAGCAAGTCCAGACGAGATCTCAACCTTCGGTTAAAGAACATCATGCCGGGGTCTGGTTGGTAACTGCATGTATCGCGTTTCGGTAGGCTAATAAGAAATTGTCCATCTTATGCTGTAGTGGAATTTCCTCGTCGCACATGGCCTTTATCGCCTACTTAAAGGTTTGTACGAACCTCTCAGCCAATCCATTGGTGGCTGGATGATACGGGGGCGGAGTGATGCTACATGCCTTACCATGCCTTTCCTCATTCAGCTTTTGACATCGAACTGTGGCAATGTGGGCCCATTATACTGTGGCTGTCTGGCTTCAACCCCGTTTCTGGCAAATATGGTCCGTAGGACTGCAATCGTTTTCTCTGTACTGGTTGAAGACATCTTTATCACCTCAGGCCACTTTGAATGAGCATCCACTGCTATTAAGAACATTGAGTCCATGAATGGACCAGCGAAATCAATGTGCACCCGTTGCCATGGAGAGGAGGGCCACTCCCATGGGAGTAGAGGGGCATGCGGTGGTGCATTTTGGACCTTCTGGCATCCTAAGCAGCTCTTAGTTAGGTCTTCGATTTGTTGATCGATTCCCGGCCACCACACATTTCATTTTCACTCCCCCCAGATGACCTTCATGTAGCTCATTTAGCACTCTCTCACTTAACTTGGGTGGAATCACCACTCTGGATCCACACATCACTGTCCCCTGGCATACTGACAGCTGTTCTCTTCTGGATGAGAATGCTGGCAACAGTGAGTCGCCATGTGTTGGCCATCGCCTCACCGTCAATTCATATACCCGTGACAGCGTCGGATCATTGCAGGTCTCCTTCTCTATATCCACGTTTGTTACTGGCAATCGTTCAATTATCGATGAATAAAATATCTCGATAGGATCCACTGCTGGTGCTTCCTCTACAGTAGGCAGTGGCAGGCGCGATAGCCCATCAGCGTTCCCATGCTGTCTCGTGCCTTTATATTCTATTTCATATTGATTCGCCCCTAGAAACAGGAACCATCTTTGTAACCGCTGTGCAGTCATTACTGGCACGCCATTCTTAGGATTAAAGATGGAGACAAGTGGTTGGTGGTCAGTCAGCAAGGTGAACTTCTGTCCCTGCAGATAGTGGTTGAATTTTTTTACTCCCCATACTATGCTGAGGGCCTCCCTGTCAATCTGGGCGTAGTTGCGCTCGGCTGAGGTTAGTGACCGAGACGCAAAGGCTACTGGCCTCTCCAAACCGTCCGGGAATTTGTGCGACAGCACCGCTCCAATGCCGTAGGGTGATGCATCACATGCCAAACGAATTGGTAGTGCTGGGTTGAAATGGGCCAACACCTCTTTTGATGTGATCAATTCTTTACACTTCTGGAAAGCTCGTCTATGTTCGTCATCCCACTTCCATGTTACCCCTGTTTGCAGTAGGGTGTTCAGCGGGTGTAATACCGTAGACAAATTTGGTAAGAATTTGTGGTAATAGTTTACCAGCCCGAGGAACGACCTCAGTTGTGACACATTTTCCGGTGCTGGAGCCTTGACTACTGCCTCTATCTTGTCAGGGGACTTATGTAACCCCTCTTCATCGATGACGTGGCCGCAATACGAGATCTGTTTCTGGAAAAACTCACACTTGTGGCGATTAGCTCGAAGCCCATATTCCTTTAATCTGGCGAGCACCTTCTCCAAGTTAGTGAGGTGATCACTGTCATTTTCGCCCGTGACCAAGATGTCGTCCAAATAACACTGGGTCCCTGGAATCCCTTGCAGGACCAGATCCATCGCCCTTTGCCAGATAGCCAGAGGCGAGGCTACTCCAAACACCAGCCGGTTATATTGATAGAGACCTTTATGGGTGTTGATCGTAAGGTAATGTTTCGAAGCTTCTTCTACCTCCATTTGCAAGTACGCCTGGGCTAGATCAATTTTTGTGAAGCGTTTCCCACCAGATAGCGAGGCAAAAATCCTCAATTTGAGGAAGCGGATTTTGCACCGTGTGAAGGACTGGTTTCACTGTCACCTTAAAATCCTCACAGATGTGGACCTTCTTTGGTTCCCCAGGCGTATTACTCAATGACCTCTTCATTACAGCAACGATGGGTGTAGCCCACTCGCTCCAGTCCACTTTGGACAGTACTCCTGAACGTTCCAACCCTTCCAGCTCTGCTTCAACTGCTGGTCTGATCACATAAGGCACTGGTCTGGCCTTCAGAAACTTTGGGCTTGCATTATCCTCTATTTTAATTGTTGCTGTTATTCCTTTTAGTGTTCCTAGTCCCTCCTGGAACACTTCTTTTGCGTCAGTTAGCATTTTTGACAGTCGTCCAGGTGTGATGTCGTCATCGTTTTTGGCCCCCACCTTCAGTGCCTGTATGGAATGCCAATCTAAATGTATCTTCCGGATCCATTCACGTCCTAGCAGTGGTGGTCCTCCATTTGTCAATACATATATATCCATTTTAGGTATTTCCTGACCTTTATGTGTCACTTTCACCCTTATTTTTCCTTTGGGGTAGACTTTTTGCCCCGTATACATCTTCAAGACAATCTCTGTAGCTTTCAAGGGCATGTGTGAAAATAGCCGCTTGTAGTCTCTTTGATTTATGACTGTTAGAGCTGACCCTGTGTCCAATTCCATTTCCACTTGGACTCCGTCTATCTTGAGTGTAACCCAGATAGTCTGGTTATCCTCCATTTCGGTTACATTATGTAGTTTCAGACAACTCAGCTCCTTGCTTCTGGAGTCTGTGTCACTTTTCTGTTCCTCTGAACCACTGTCCATCACCTGGTGTACCTTTTTGTACTTCTCCTGTGGAGATTTCTTACTGTTGGTTTTCTTCCCAGACCTGCAGACTCTTGCTATGTGTCCTGCTTTCCCCACACTGTCTGCACACTTGGTCCTTGAACCAACAATCTTTCTGGTCATGTGTTGTTCTGCCGCAGCAATAGCACTTCCCTGTTCCATAGGTCATTTCGTTGGTGCCATATTCTTGTGGTCTCCGTTGTATCTCTGCAGCGCCCCTTGCGGCTGCTTCGTGTGATACTGCCATACTGAAAGCTTTGTCCAGCGTAAGGTCCTTTTCTGATAGAAGCCGTTTCTGGGTTCCTTCACTTTGTAGCCCACACACAAACTTGTCCCTTAACGTGTCTGCTAGTCCCGCTCCAAACTGGCAGTATTTCGATAGCTTGCGCAGTTCCGTTAGGTACTCATCATTGCTTTCGTCTTTGTGTTGGTTCTTTTTATGGAACTTAAATCGTTCTGCTATCAGCAACGGTGTGGGGTTTAAGTGGTCCTGTAGGATTTCTAATATGCTTTCAAAATCCTTCTTTACCGGCTTCTCTGGGGTTATTAGATTTCGCAGTAACCCATAAGTTTATGCACCCATGGAATTTAACAAAACCAGTGCTTTATTAGCATCTGGCACTTCATTCGCCCTGCAGTACACCTCAATACGTTCCACATATGTCGCCCAATCTTCGACTTCATAGTCGAACGTAGAGATACTGCCACTCTTCGGCATCCTTGGTTGTGCGTTAACTATCACCAATGGCGCCTCCCGTGCTTCCCCTTCTTCTCCGCTGGCACAAAATGGCGTCTCCCGCGCTTTCCTTCCTTCCCGCGCTCGCCCGTCTTCTCCGCTGTGGCTTCGCAAAATGGCGTCTCCCGCGCTCTTCCTTCTTCTCCGCGGCTCAATGGCACCTCCCGCGCTCTCCCTGCTTCTCCGTGGCTCAATGGCGTCTCCCGCGCTCTCCCTGCTTCTCCGCGGCTCAATGGCATCTCCCCTTGCTTCGCCCCGCGGACCCTGATCAGCCCGTGATCCCTGGCTGTGCTCTGCGCGTTCTTCTCTTGATATTTGTCGACGCCGCTCAGTCTAGAACCCGGCTGTTTCTTACCCTCTCTCTCTCCGGTTTTGCAGTATTTTCCTCGACGCCACTCGGTGATCAACCCCCGGCTGCGCCCTGCTCTCTTCACCCTTTTTCTTACCCCGTCGATGCTGCCCGGCTCTCTCTCTCTGCCGTCGGTCGGCTCCAGCTGCTGCTGCTCGGGAAGGGTCTGCTCTGGACCTGTCGTCGGTCTCTTACTGCTTGTTGTGGCTGGGGAACCAAGCCCGGCTCTCCACAGCCTCCCCAGTGAAGTTGGATCTCTGCCTGACTGCTGGGCGGTTGCTCGCGGTCGACGCCCGTGTTCCTGGACTCGACTATTTTTTAATTTTTTATTTATTTTTTGTTTAATGTTGCAGGTAGATTCGCATCAACACTCGTCGCCACTGTTAGATCCGTGGTTCAGTGGATAAATAATTACACGGATGTTGTACATAAACAAATAACAGGTCTTTACTGGAGGAGGGCAATCTCTAGACTGGAGTACAGAGGCATGCGCACAGCTTATATACCGGTGTGGTTACTGCCAGTGCTACAGTGTACAGGAGCTGTAAAAAGTAGTTCTGACTTAAAGCACATATACTACACTGATGACTTCAGGGAGGCCCATGAATGCCTAAAAGGTCCTAATTGGAAATGGCAAAGGGAGAATTCCGTGCGTGAAGTGGGCATGCAATATTGGGACCCTGACCGTCAGTGCCTTACCGACAATTGTTTGGAGGTACAACGGGCGTTCCAACGTTGAAAGTTCCTCCCACGCCTATCACCTATTCTAGTGCTGCGTCTAACAGTGGCAGGAAGGTGAGGAGTGGTGGGATCCTGGTGCTGGACTGAGGGGTTGTGGGAATTAGTTGGCTCTCAAGTCATGGCAGCTGGCTCCTGGCATGGAGCCACTGCTGACTACGTCTCGTAAGGGAGTTCCTGGGAAGCCCTGGTCTCACCTGTCACATTCCGCTGGGATTGTGCACTGAGGGGGAAGGCGGGTGTCCTGGCAAGTGCTGCTGTATTGAGAGATGCCACCATTAGGCACTTGGAGTGCAATCACCGTTTATC